>NC_140951.1:142425573-143025573 GCF_014529385.1 Adiantum capillus-veneris | reverse complement strand
CTTATGTTGCTACCATCAATTTTATTCACCTGCTATGCTCACAAAGTAATTTCCCAAAAGTACTCTCTCTAATTTCCGCTAATCTCAAGTTAATAGGCCAATTGCACTACAAATGCCATAGAATAACATGTCCTCATTACATCAGTGAGAAAAGACATAATGACACCTTCTTCCATTGGTACTTGGACAAACATGTGAGCAAAGGATATCTTAAAAGTGAGGTAAAGTTGATGATTACTTCACTATTGTCAAAAAGTTCTTTCTTGCTATATTGTTTGTACGTCTTGCCACTAGACAAGATCATAACACACTTGGCGATACATGTAGCCAACATTATCACAATTTTTGCTTGGGTACATGTAGAGCGTCTATTGAGAAAGTGTGGAGCCTTAATAGCACAACTTTGAAAATTGAAGAAGGAGCCTCCAAAAAAAGCTAGATTGTGGTGGCGTGATAAATGCTTTCCTAATTGTTGACTAAAAAAGAAGAAATGGTGGCTTCTGACACAAAGATCTTATCTCAAAGGAGGGGGAAAAACAAGGTACTTTTGTGGGTGATGGTTATGACAATATACTCCAATAAGCGAATCATGTTTTCATTCTTTTATGGTAGTAGATTTCTTAGTCAGGGAGGTGTTGGTGACAAATGCTACTTGTTCAAGATGTCTATGAACGGACCAACATTTGGGGTAGAGTTGGTGAATCTCATGCAGCAAACAAGTATATGTGGTCTTTGAAATGCATGGGTGCACTTTGACCACATCCATCGGATAGATGGGTGTGCAACTTTGACCACACCCATTGGATAGATGGATGGGCAACTATGTCTTGCTCTATGTATGATCCAAGGTGTGTAGCCTTGATCTTAAACTTCAAATTATTAAATTAAACTAAGTTATTTTATCTTGTACTAATATTTACTACCATACAAGAAATGCAAGTGATTGTAATTTGTGAGGCTAAAGAAGAGCATAAAGAATCATGAATTTTGTTTTATAAGAATCTTAATACTATCAAGGTGCAGTGTGTTTTAAAGCATCCTTTTCACTATCACTCTTCTTTGAAGGGTTTTTGCTTTTGTGAAATTGTAATAGATTTGTCAATGTAGCACAAAAGACCAAATAAGTGATTGGCTATGATTTATATGTCGTTGTCCTAGATACTAAGAATACTTGAGAATTGTTCCTAGAAAAATTTGTCGTATGTTCAGGGATCATGATCAATGCGGTTTGTGGATCTTGAAAAGCTAATTAGATGAGGTGGTTTATGATGTCATTTGAAGATACTTTGGTGATGTTCCATGCAATTTGGATAATTCTTGTGGGTGCACTTCACATTTTTGCATGTTTTTTGCAAAATTTTGGGTCTTTAAGCCTTTCTTTGCTTGACTTTTGATTACTCCAGTTCAATGAAATTGGGTGATTAAGCTCATAAAGTAGCAAAGCTAAAGCTGGTATGGGAACTTTCTGAAAACATGGTGGATGATGTAATGCAATCCATGGGAACCTAGTTTCCTTGCATTACTAGCACCTTCCAAACATGTAGCTGAGTTCCTTTCAAGCTTAAATTCCATTCCATTGATATTTTGATTGGTATCGTACTACAAATCACTTGCTGAGAGTAAAGTCCCTTTCAACCATAGTTGGACTAGTCCAGTAATCTAGAGCTAGAGCTTGATGTTGTCATGGAAGTTTAGATTCTGAGTAGCTTATACTTACAAGTATCCAAATGAAAACATTGGGTGGTTGGTCAATAAATCCAAATGACATTCTTGTAGCTTTGTCATCTTGATCACATCTTATCATGTTATTTTGTTTCTTGAGAAGCACACACGTGGATATAATATCAAGATGAAGGTAAGAAACAATTTTTCTTCTATGCCTCTATGTGGACCATGTTGTGGATGGGGGGCTGGCATTTACACATTAGAGAATGTGTTTTCGTTAGAAAAACCAAAGTTCTCCATGGCCAAATAATGTAAAACCAAAATCCTCATGAGTATCTTGCAAGAGCATTTAAGTTTTGGAGATAAGACCTATATAAGAAAGGCTCGCTCATTGTCCAAAGCATAGCCAAGAGGCATCTTTACTAGCTAGTACTACATAAGGATGCTAGTCCCAAAAGAACCTTGGTGCATGAAAACAATGGCTTAAATTACATATTCCAAATGTTATTCTACATTCTAAGGGGAACAATGCACCAATTACACGGCACAAAGGTGAGTCCATATTTCTCCTAACGATGGATCCAGCATAAGCAACAAACTCTACTAGACAAGCAAGATGCAATATATAATGTAAAACCAATGGCCAAACCCCTTGGATTGACCTAGAACTTTCCATTCCTCCTTTCATCATAAGCTACAATATGTCTTAATTAGGGCAGGTAACCCTTTTGTAGTGTCTTTCTAATGCATCCCCCAAAAGGGCAGATGGCTTTGCTGCACGCGATCAAGATAGAAGCTATAATGTACAACTCTCCACCTCTCACCTTTAGTACATAGTTATCTTCAAACATAATAATAATATGTCAGAGCTATTATTCTCACTCTTTATACATTCATGTTACAGAAACATCAACACTTTTTTTGACACGAAGAAAAGCGTATTGGAGTGAGGATGTAGAGACAACTAGTAATTAAAGGTATTGGCCAGGGTGGAGAATCGGCTTACATTTTTAACAAATCGGGATTTTATAGAACTACTCAATCTAATAAAGAGTTCTAGCTTGTAGTGGCCTTATAGGTGATCAATGCCTAATCAACGCAAACATTGTACAAAGAGATTCTACCAAGAATTCAAATTGTGATTTCTCACATCTATTGTTTTTATTTGCAATTCTAACGTAGAAAAGTGGTGATCTCCTACTCTTGCTATTCACTTTGAGTGCTCATAATTCATGCCATTTTAAGGCAAGCTATCTACGGCTTCATGTGGTTTGAGTGTCTTGACATGTGTTGTCTACACTCTCTCTCTATGTTCTTGGCTTTGGCATAACCTAACCTTAATCACAATCTCTCTAACCCTAGCCGTAACACCATGGTTAAGCTAAGGCTTCACCCTCCATAGCCTAATGCTTATTATCGGTGATTAGGGATTAAACTTCCACAACCACTAACCCATCAAGTGGTATCAGAGCTAATGGTTTCGTCCCTAGGCTTATTGCTTAACTAATCTCCATTTGCATTAGCTCCATAATCCCAATCCCTAATCACCACTTGGGCAAGAGCATGCTCCACTACCCTTTGGTGTTTAGGTGAGGAGGAACTCACATTTTGCAATATTTTTCTTGCATTTGTCCAATGGTCGAGTATTCTTGTAATTTTTCAACTTCCTTTGCACTAGCATAATTCTCATCATAATCATCATAGTCTTGTGCAATTTTTGTGTGTACGGATTAATTTCTGATGCCCTTCCATAGAGACGTTAATTGAGAAAATTGCATATCATCTAGCTCTCCCATTGAGCCCTCAAAATAGCCCTCTTCCTGAGCTTTTACATTCAATTTGAGTATCATATTAGCTCACTAAATACCCGTCCAAATATGGGTGTGTGAAGTATCCTACTTGTGTGTGACACATTGGCAAAGTCAGTATTTACTTTTCTATTTCAGAATAGTGAAGAACAAGCGGATCTCGTGGTCGAGTTGGGCAACACACACTATATATAGTTTGCTCTCCCCATGAAGGCCTCGGGTTCAAGCATTTCTTTTCAGATGTGCACTTGTGCAAAAAAATAAATAAGGAGATTGATCCTCAAGATTTGAACCTGCAAGATTACCCTCCATCCACAAGCCTCAACCATCACACTAGGATTTTTATGGATTGCATTGTACTATAACACTTAATGGTTTTGTGCTTACAAGCCTTGTCAATGGCCGCTTCATTGCGGTGCCCTATCACTCCAACTCCACAAAATCAGTGAGCACTACCCTGTCTGTGAGTTTTCCACCTTGCACTAGCTTTGCTAATCGTGGCCCTCAACCTGCTTAGCCCTACTACAATACAAGCTCAACACCGTCATCCTCGAGTGTCAACTACCACATGTAGTTGGCTCCCCGATAAAAAAATGCCATCAACATCAGCACAAACTACTGACCTGCACCTGATTGCTGCTTTCCATCCTGTCAAGAGGAGGAAAAATTTAGTGTTCACAGATCCCTCACCCGCGATCAACATGCTACAGAGCTCCTCACTGCGTGCAAGTTTGTAATGGGAGACATGGCCGCATAGTCAATGATGAATTTTTTTCTTTCCACGATCCATTTTGATCTAAAAGGGTCTTTTTTTTGTAATTTCCTTTAAGAGGCTTATCACACACTTAGTACACCTTGCCTCTACAACTCAATGTTGTTCTCGACTGAGGCCAACATTTGGAGACACTTCACACACCAAACACAAAGCACAACACATTTATCCACTTGTAGGCAGCAAAACATAAAGTCATTGAGCTGAGTTTTTTCTTTGAAGGTTCTTTGGGATCAAAGGAGAAGATCTCACTAAGAATTTCATTGACCACAAATTAATGTATGTACACACACAACTATGGGTTCTAGATACTGTCCAAAGAAGTTCTCTGCGAATAGGACCGCCCATCATCAAGAGCACACACACAAGCACTACACAAAATGAAGTGTATGTGTGCTATGCACCATCGGATGAAACACAAAGTTTGTATCCTCAACACAATGGACCAATGAAAATTATAAAAAAAAGACAACAAACAACAACAACAACACAGTGAAGGTCACACAGTAAAGGTCACACAGTGAAGGTCAAGCAAAATGTGACAATGACAAACTACTTTGCAGATTTGAAGATGGCAACAGTAACACATATGGCCTTCTGACATCGGGGCCACATACAGATTCATAAAACCTTTTGAAAGCACCACATTTGTATTTTGACTGGCACCTTGTTGCCTACAAATATCTAGGGGAGGTGCACACTTTGATCCTACACCCAACTGAGAATTCTTTGGGAAGGATGTTGTGATTTTGGTCTTACACCCAATCGATAAATCTCTAGGGAAGACACCTTTGTATTTTGGGTGCTACATTTGACACTCACTACATTGATTCCCATCTACACATGAGCACATAAACCCCAAGTTTGGTTTAAGGGGATGTATGTTAGGGACATCCCAACTTGTGACACCACTATGGGAAAACCCTCTAGCCACCTAGAAAGGATAGATGATGACACGGTCCAATAGCAAGAGGATGAAAAGAGGGTACTTTCAATTAATCAATTGCACTTTGACTCTTATCAATTGTGTCTAAACTCTCTCTCTATGTTCTTGGCTTTGGCATAACCTAACCCTAATCACCATCTCTTTAACCCTAACCCTAACACCATGGTTAAGCTAAGACTTCACCCTCCATAGCCTAACACTAATCATCGATGATTAGAGAGTAAGATTTCACAACCACTAACCCATCAAATGAGATTTCATCTTTATGATATAGGAATTAGCTCCCATTAGAATTCCTTGATTTATCAACATGGCTTGTGGTGTATGACCTTTACAACCACAATTTCTATGGATAGAGAACTTCCTCTCTTCTATTTCTTGTATCCTTGCTTTGTGGAATCGGAGTAGGATGTCATCAATGGAACTTGAGAATAAAGGAAGGCCAACTATCAAGCCACCCCAATCTTTTGGGTTGGGGACCTCACAATAATTCTGAGCTTGGTGAAATAAATCGCTCTTTCTTTGGTACCCAAACTAGCTCTCGATCAGGTTTATAGTATTTTATGATATTTTCCTTCCCACGGTCTTCAATCGGCTTTATCATTACAATATTTGACTCACAGGGTCTATAGGTGACACGTAAGAACATAAGTTACGTTTAGGTACCCTGATTTGATCATTCCCTTCATAGTAGCCTTGGGCTTCCAAAAGTTGTTTAGGAATCCAACACAGCATTTTCTTACATTTCTTGGAGCGAGTGGGGTGTATCTTACAAGGCTTTTGGTTTTTAGCATAAAAAATGGTTGCTAAAGAACCTTTAGGGACCCATTTATATGTTTTCTTTGTTATATTACGATGAGTCCTGTGTGTCTCAAGCTTTGTTTCAACTATAGAAGTTGAAGCTCTAGAGGGTTGGGCCATAGGTACAGATGGTTCAACCTCTTAGACATGGAATGTTTTGGGTTGTATTTCTTCAGGAGGTGATATCTCAAGGATTATCTCTTAGTGGTAGGGCTAAGAGTTGGTTTTTGTGTTGTGACACTCCCACTCCCCCAATCAACAGTGCATTTGGTCGCTATCATCCACTACATCCTAGGTTTATATTGCCTTCCATAGTTTCAGCAAGCATAACCAAAAATTCTTGAGCTACGACCCTATTGTCATAACTGACAAAAGTGTACCAGGTTCCAAAAACCTTAGTTTTTTTCTTGTTGATACCTTTGACTTGGATGGTACTTTCAGATAGAGACGGCTTACCTAACTGACACCACACTCCATATAATAGCAAATTATATTTAGCACTCGTATCCAATAAGGTATAGCACTTTTTCATAGGTGCTATTTAGCTCAATAGGGTATCATAGAGGTGTGTCAAAGTCCAACCAATCATCCTTTGTTTCAACTTGAAATGCATGTGTAACTCCAAGGTTGGCCTCTCGTTGGCGTCTAATACATTGCTATCGCTCCTTTACCTCAGCTTGAGCTTGTATCTTTTTCAATTCTACTTGTGCCTTGGTTGCCTTTTTTTAATGGATGACACATAGCTCCTCTTGGCTTAAAGGATCATAGTATTTTTTAAATCTACTCCCATTGAGGAAAACAATGGTTTCAATTCTATCAAGAGTTTCCACGCGAATGGTACCTTATGGGGCTTTTGCATACTCTATATGGTCCTTTTCCCACATATTTCAATTTTTTCTTCTCATTATGCACTCCATACATAAGGACTTTATCCCCAATCTTGATATCCTTGTTTTTTAAATGACGGTCAAACCATTTCTTTCTTGTATCTTTCTCCACAAGTGCATTTTGCATAGCCAATTGTCTTTCTTCATCTAACCTTTCAAGGATATATAAACGCTCAACTAAAGGGTTACCATCTCAACCTTCTTGTGAAGCTACCCACAGACTAGGAATTACAAACTCCCATGGCATAATTGCTTCTTGACCATGTACCATTTTGAATGGTGTACAATTAATAGCCACTTTGTAAGCAGTACGATAAGCCCATAGAGCTGATGTCAGCTTCAAATCCCAATCTGTGCGATGAGCTTCCATTGTTTTGGTCAAGATAGAAATCAAAGTCTTGTTAGTACTCTCAGCTTGGTCATTTTCTTGTGGATAATAAGGTGTAGACTTGTGGTGGGCTATCATGAAGTTTGTCGTGAGTTCCTTTATCACCCCATTTATAAAATGAGTACCATTTTCACTCACAATATCAAAAGGACAACAAAATTGTATAATAATGTTCTCAAAGAGAAACTTAGGAATTGACCTTGCATCAGCCTTGCCTGTTGCCTTGGCTTCTGCCCACTTTGTCACATAGTCAGTGGAAACAATAATATATCGAGATTGAGTGTTACGAGATGCCAAACTAATTGGTCCTACAAATTCTAAACCCCAATTTTCAAATGGTTGAGTCACTTTAACAGGATGTAAGGGCATCTTATCCTTTCATTGTGTGATCTTGTAATGTTGGCATTCATTACACCCTTTTGCAAAAAGTGATGCATCTTTGAATAAGGTGCGCCACCAGTAGCGTGATTGCAATACCTTCCTAGCAGTTAGTTCCCCTGAAAAATGTCCTCCGGAAATACCCATGTGGCTTCATGCAGTATGTATAAATACTCATCCTCACGAGAACAACGTCTAAGAATATCGTCCTTCTCTAGCTTGTAGAGAGTTCCTCCAATTGGAGAATAAGGTTCACATTCATGTAATAGTCTTTGAGCTATATCCTTACGAAGCTCTTTGGGTGGAAAATCATTAACTAAAAATTTTACAATCTTCTCACTCCATTCAGGCATGGTTTCAACTAGGAATAGGGAAGTATCGGGCAATTCATCATCGATTCCAGGTAGGGGCTTCACCATTGGGTATGTGAGACAAATGATCCACCATGACATATCTTTTATCAGGTCTCACCATAATGGTAAAATAAAACTCAAGAAGAATTAATAACCATCGTGTAATTATTCTCGTGGAACAAGGTTTATCTGCTAGATACAACAACGCTTGATGATCCACATGAAACAAACTTGTTGGCAAGAAGGTAATAGCGAAATTTCTTCACTGTGTAAATCATAGCTAGACCTTCTCGCTCTATAGTGGTGTAGTTCCTCTCAGCATCATTTAATTGACGACTTGCAAACCTAATGGGGTAGTCCAATTTATGCTCTCCTGGTTGAGCTAGAACACACCCAATAGCAAAGTGTGATACATCAATATGCACATAGAAAATTACATTCCAATCGGGCACTCATAAAATGGGAGCACTTGTCAAGGCCTTTTTTAATAACCATAAGCATGGTCACACTTTGCTCTCCAGTGGAACTCAATAAGAAGCTTGTACAATGGGCGAGCTATCTCGGTAAAGTTTAAAATAAACCGCCGGTAATAACCAACATGGCACATGAACCTTTGAACTCCTTTACATTTTGTAGGTGGTGGCAAATTGGAAATGGCATTAATTTTGCTCTCAGTTGTGGAAATTCCATTCTTGGACACTATACGCCCTAAAATGACTCCATGTTTAATCCAAAATTGGCATTTGAAAGCGTTTAATGAGATGTGATACAATCTGCACTTTTCAAACACTTTTCGTAAACATGATAGATGTTCTCTCCAAGAGAAATAAACGCAAAGGTCATCTAAGAAAGCTTCGCAAAACTCCCTCAAATATTCCCTAAAATTAGTGTTTTATCAATCTTTGGAAGGTAGTAAGGGCATTGGTTAAGCCAAAAGCCATAAAACAAAATGCGAACACTCAAAATTCAGTTATAAAAGTAATTTTAGCTTGGTCCTCTAATGCAATTGTGATTTGATTGTATCCAAAGCACCCATCTAAAAAGCTATAAGCTTTCTTCCCATCAACTCTTTTGAAGTACATGTTTCGAATATAGCAAGGGGTAATGGTCTCTCCAAGTGGCGACATTGACCTTCTTAAGATCCTCGCACACTCTGAGTTTCCCATTCTTTTTTGGCACAATAACTATTGGAGACACCCATTCTGAGTGCTCAATACGGTATATGAATACGCATTTGACAAGCTTTTCAATATCTTCTTGAACAATTTTTGCATACTTTGGATTCATTAGGTAGGGTCGTTGCTGGACTCGTTTAGCCATGCTATTCATGGGAATTGTTCGTTGCACCACGGAAGATGGAACACCTTCATATCATGATATGAACAAGAAAATATATCCTTGGAATACTTGAGAATCTCTTTAAGTACAGATTCCTCAGTCTCTGTCAGATCTTGGGAAATGAAAACAAGTTTGAACTCCTGGCCTGGGTCTACTAACTCTACTTCCTTAACTATCGTTGGACCATCATAGACTCCATTTCTTCCATTGATAGGTGTTCTCTTGGCCTTTGTATACACAACCTTATGCTCCTCTGTGGTGTAGGATTTGAAATGCCCAAGTGCAGGATGTAAAGCTGTGGAGTCATGTTGTTCAGTGGACAGTGATTTCTCTTCCGCTTCTTTTGTTGTTGAGCTAGCTCTTCATTTTTTTTTTCTCCTTGCAGTACGGCTCAACTTTGGCTTTTCTATAGATTTCTTGCTGTGCAATGTCAATGGGTTGTGGACAACACCACATGACACTTTTGAAGGTATTCACCCCAATTCTCTACCAACTGACGAGCATCACATGACGCCATATAATTAAGCCATTATGTGGTAGATTTATTTTCATTTATCCTAGCACATACATTGGCTCGATATCATTGCCTCTTATATCTCTTACTCCTCTTGTCTAATTTTTTATTCGACCTTTCTCCAATGAATAGTCACAAGATGAATCGCTACTTGTGTCTTCTCCTCTCCATGATAGATTGTCGTCTAGGGTACCACTGGGCCCTGAATGGTTTGGCCCCACATTTGCACCAAGATTTAACTCAGATTCTTTGTTCTTAGAGTCAATTTCAATTGATGAATCTGACTTTGAATTGTGTGGGCTATAGTCTTTTAAGATGCTACTGGTTCCAATGTCAGTCAAGCCTTCATCTGGTAGGTCATCAGAAGCTATATGCATTGCTTCTATCATATTTAAATGTATGAGTTGTGGCATTTCATCCCCCTCAGGTGTTACCCAGGTCGTCCCCCTATTCCCCAAGTGTCTATGGTTGCTGCTATGTGGACCCAATCTACATTGCCAGACTCGATCATCCCGGGTAGAACATCCATATAAGGGAAATCTTCCCCAGCATCAGTGTCCTTTTTACATGTGTAACAATACTGGAATGGGTCCGAGTGAATTGTGGTGTCAGATCTATGATCAATTATAGATCTGTTTCCTAGAGGATTTGCTCTATCAGTTACAAGCTTGGTCAACTCAAATGATAGAGTCTTGGAACCGCAAGTAGACATGGTTTTTAGACCACTCATGCACCATTTTTTCTTCCCTCATGAAAGGTCATCCTAAGATCATCTCAGATGACATAGTGTGCTTGAAAAAATCCATAACAATGAAGGTATGCCTTATTTTGTGTCCAAAGACCTTGATCTTGAGATCTTCTAGCATACCAATAGGTTTAACAATAGTCCCATTAGCCATCTTTACCACTATGTTTGTATTCCCAAGGTGAGGTCTTCCCATAGATTCCCATCAATTTTTAGCTACAATGCTAACCCCAATGTCATCATCAAGGATTCCCTTCACATTTAATCCCTTGGTAGTGATTGGTATGGTCGCATTGTATTCATCACCTTCAAAGTATTGTCCCAACTTGTTAATAGGTATTTTTAACAACAGAGTTCTCATCTAGGTTGGGTTGTGGATCTAAGTGTTCCTCCTCTATCTGCACCTCCCTAGCTCCATCCATCTGCGCAAATTGTGGTAGCCCAACTTTTAGTTCTCCATTGAAGAAATCTTGAAGGGCTAAGAATAGCTTAGGGTCTCCATATAGTTTAGACATGATGGTGGTTCTAACTTTTGAAGCCATGAAATCCATCAATTTGGCAATATTTAACGGCGCCTTTTGGGCTTCAGTCCCTTGACATGGGGAAGATGGGATCTCCATTTCTTTGATAGGATCAGGTAATCCCTCTATAAAAATTCTCTCCAACAAGAAAGTACGTCCACTTCTCAATGACTTAAAGTCACTTTATTCTTGGATAACACTAGGTATGGCTACTGATCTATGGACTTTGTGAGGTTGATTTTGCATAGGGAATACTGTCGGTAATCTGAATCTGCCTAGGTGTTGGCTCTAGATCCCTTTGGGTCTCTTCTAGTAGACCCATTAATTGCTTGACTTGCTCCATCTCCTCTATAGGGTTTGGATAAGTTCCTTTCTTCTTCTTGGGTTCTTTGGGTCCTGGCCATTGTGGCTCATGATGATCTTCCTTGTTTGTTTCTTTCGTAGTGGCCGTTTTAATCTCTATGGTCTCACCTGAATCATAATCCTCTTCGATGTCGTTCATATATACGGGGTCGTCACCAGTCCCTATGTTGGTCTTTGAACTGGGGTCTAACTTTGCTATTTTTTGCGATCTTTTCCTTTGTGGTTTCTTCTTCTTCTGAGATTGGTTAATTGATGATATGTCTCTTTCTTCAAGAATATAATTTTTGTTTCGGAGCATCGATCATGTGGGTACATTTATTAGTACCACAAGTGTACTTTGTGATGGCTCCTTGGTAACCTCAATTAAGCTCAATGTCTCCTTGGTAACCTCATTTAAGCTCAATGGCGTGATCTTTGGTGCATTTGGATTGTTAGGACATTGGGAAATCAAATGATCTATGCCGCATCAATTACACATGAATATTGACATTGTAGATGTGCTCGCTTGATTGGTTTTCATTAGTGTGGCATTCTTTTGTAGTCTGATGGGAACTCGGCTACACAATGTGGACCCCACACTTGTAGCGTTGAAGAGGTGGTCTCTTGGCAGTGAAATTGATATTTTGGCCTCTTGCCGTAAGAGCAGCTACTTGATAGACAGGTTTGACTTGTCCCCAATAGTCCTCCATGTAGTATTGTGGACTTTCTTCAAGTGCATCAATCCCATAGTCAATATTAGGATCTAACTCATCCTCGCAATCTACACAAGCAATAGATGACTCATAATCCACTTGATTCATAGAAGTGATTCTTGAATGTGGAGGTTACGGTCCTAGCACTGGGGATGGTAATGGTGTTGTTTGAATAGCATTTTGGGCCCTAGGGACCATGTGTTGTGACGGTTTTTCAAGAGGTGGGTCCGCCATCAATGCAAGCATTCGAGGTATGTAGTCCATGCTAAGGTTTGTCATTGGCCATTGCGCATTTAAATACTATGCAATCCTTGGCTTGATGACCATACCTCCCACAAGCATTGCAATTCCCATTAAATTTTACTATAAACGTATGGCATTCACTGGTACCATGTGGACCATAGTAAAGTCACCAGCATTGTTGCTCCCTTCTTGGATACATGTGATTGTTTTGTGGAGCACGATTGTCTCTAAGACTTTCTTGAATGGTCTTGGTGAGATATGTTAAAGTCATCTCAAATGTCTTTGGCTCTTTAGCAATAGGCTTTATGGCCATTGGCTCATGCCCCAATGCTTGGAGCTAGTAGATTTAGGCTCAACAGACACTCTTTCTCCTTGAATCATTAAGTCGTCCTCCAATTGGATCACATTGGTGGTGACTGCTTCGCAAGTGGTGATACCTCTAATGACTAGGCCATTGTAGATATCCTCATGTCATAATCTCCTAATGAATCTATCGAGCAATTGGTTATTATTGAAACGCTCATTTGGATTACAACGAGAATTCAAATGCTTCAAGCGACTAATAAAGTCTCTCACAGACTCCCGTTCCTCCTCTTGTTGGGCTTTTTGGATCTGAGAGGCTACACCCCAAAACACTCCATCTCGTATGTACTTTTTCAAGAACAGTCTCCTAAGAGTAGGGTAAATTTTGTTTTTCCCCCCTTAGGGTCCTATACCAATCCCCAACCTTCCCACTCAAGGTCAAGCTTAAAGCATTACTCTTATGCAGGTCATTGTGTTCTCCTAAGGAATTTCATATTTATTCAAATACTTTGATATGTTTTCTCACATCCCCGTCTTACTAAATTTTTGTGTGAGCTTGGCTATTTGTACCACCTTACTTCTAAGCTCTCTATCAGACATGTTACACATATTTTTAGCATTAGATCGACCAATAGCTTGAGCAAATGTTGCCAAGTCACCCAAGTGAGCAGGTATAGTGGGGACATGCACTCTCGAGATTGCATGTGGAATGGGATTCGCATTGGGTTTGGCATATAAGAAGCCCTTGGGTTCCAAGTTGGATACGATGTTGTGCCGTGTGGTGGCCCAAAGTTCATATGTGTGTCCCTAGGCATAACAGACATGGGAATGTGACATGCTAACGCTAGCTGGTATGGTCTCATTGAAATAAGGTCTTGGATGTTGTGGTCGTGGAGCATAAGTTGTTGAAACAATGGTAGGGGTTTGGAGCTACATGAGCACGAGGGTCCATAGGTGCATATGATTGATACACACTTGTAGGTACCATTGTAGGCATTGGGCCACCATGTAGCGGTGCTTTACTAATAATAAATGAGGTCCATGGTGTATTTTTTCTCATGCCTATCATTGGGGTAGACATGATAGCCGTGGTGTCATCAAGAGAAAGATGAGCTAAAACTTGAAAAGGTAAAGCTATCGCGTGTGGGCTCAGATTGTATTGAGACCCCTAGCAAAACAACATATGGAGGATCCATCGGGCTTACCTAAGGAGTCTCCATTTTTTATAAAGTTGTTTTCTTAGCCTTCCATGTATCCAAGAATCTCATGAGATCCATTGAAGGCATGTGGATCCCTTTGTTCCACCTCTCCAACTCAATAACCCTATGGATGACATCACAAACTCTTTGTTGTTGCTCCTCTACGCTAGTAGCACCCAATGTGGATTGTAAGACATCTAACCAGCCCACGTGATATGTGTGACATGTGTATAGGTCAGTTAAAGTCTCCGTTTGTAGTTCATACTCCCAATTCTCATTTAGAAATGCTCCAGCTAGGATTGAGGTGCTAGGAGTGTCCTTTAAACTATGGCTCTCTATGGGTTGACCTTAGTGGTTGCTAATTCAGGAGCACTCGACTGCTCGACTAGAATGGATGTTGACATAGGGACCTTTGCATTAAGCTCTCTCCCTTGCATAAGCTCTCAACTTCCTTTTCCCTACCTGTAATGATATATCGCTCAACCTCTTGCACTTTGGCAAGGCTTCTACCATCAGGTAATATAACCTCGGAGTGGAATAGCTCTGAAGAGTCAGGGGGTGAAGTGAATGGAGTATTCATATGCACACTCTCTAGGAGCATGGGGTCTACATTGGTCATGAATGGTGAATTTACTTCCCCACCTCCGTAATTTACATCGCTAGCTCCATGTTCGGAGAAAATGGCTCTACTCAAAGTCTCTTTCAAGTGGCCAAATACGCTCAGCTTGTACCATGGGCCCATGGCATGCATGTCTTGGCTTGCACTATTGGGATTGGGTGTCCGGTAACCTTCCATGACATTGCAGTCAGAGGAAGAATCACTAGATGATTTATGTGGGTCCTGAGTGGTACTACCTTGGGTCCCGTTGAGGGCCTAGAGCCTAATGTGGAGGAATAATGGGAGCCCACATAAACGGAGACACTCTCTATGTGGGTCCTGAGTGGTACTACCTTGGGTTCCCGTTGAGGGCCTAGAGCCTAATATGGAGGAATAATGGGTTCCCGCGTAAACAGAGACACTCTCTATGTGATCTTCCTCTAGCACATGACCAAAGCATAGGTGCATGCAACCTCAACACTGTAGAAGTGTTGGTGAGTGCCCGTGAAGGCCACTCACCTAGTTTTTTTGGGTGTTTTGCAATCCAAATTTACGCTCAATTTTTTTGTTTTTATGGGTTTTTTCTAACCAAGACATGGAATATGGTGCGTGATAGCTCAAAATGAGCATCTTGGTTAGAGAGATGTGTCATGCTTTACAGCCCCCAATTTGGTTACTTAAAGCCCTCGAAATCCTAAAAACGGTCTCTTTCTAGTCGGGAAGAAGTCTAAAATTAGTAAGTTCAAGGGGTAAGTTTGAAGGGAAGGGTGGAGGACTCGTCCCACATACCCTCCCCTCACTTGAGGTGCTACTCTTTATATATATAGTAGTGTCTATACTATATCATATATCTGAGGATTGAGGCCTGGGCCTAGGCTCGGTCTCGGACTCGGGGAATGATCCCGATCCTTTCTTTTAACATATGATTTTTTTTCTTTTTCCTTTTGTTTTTGAATTTTCTTTTTGGTCCCCGACTTTTTGAGCGTTTTTTTTAAATTTTTTGTGGATAATGTTTAATTGCATGGGTGCCAAGCTCTCACACAGAGCCTGCCTCACGTGCGCACGCAACTGCATGTGGCAGCTCTATCTAAGCTACCTACAGATAACAGAACTAATTGACACTAATTAGAACTGCACACACATTGCCTAACACAACAAACTACACACTCATAGAATACTCAAGCTGCTCACTGTCTACTGCTCACTGCTTGCTGCACCTTACAAAACTACACTAACTAACATACCTGCTAAAACCTGTACCTTATAGAGCTTAACAAATCTAACAAAACCTGTATATTAGAGAACACTTAATAAAGCTAACAAAACCTGCTATAATCTGCACATTGCAGCCACTAATAGATCTAACACAACTCAGAGAAAACCAAAAATTCCAGAAGTGAATGGCTTTAGAGGTAGCATTGAGTGCTCCTCAAGCTAGTGCAAGGCAATCCCCGACAGTGACACCAAAAATGTGCGCTTTACCGCACGTGTGAGAGGTTAGGAACTTGCCAAACACTGTGTGCAAGCCACGAATGCCTGCAAGCACACAACTAGACTATCCTAGCAAGCTCAAAGGGGCTATGGTATGTCACTCACCGCTCAGTGGTTTCCGTTGTGAAGGATCATGTGCCGCAAAGAAGAGGGATCCACCGTTGCCGCGCTTCACCGCGTTGCCATTGCTGATGCCGCCACAATGTGACACCAAAAATGTGCGCTTTACCGCACGTGTGAGAGGCTAGGAACTTGCCAAACACTGTGTGCCAGCCACGAATGCCTGCAAGCACACAACTAGACTATCCTAGCAAGCTCAATGGGGCTATGGTATGTCACTCACCGCTCAGTGCTTTCCGTTGTGAAGGATCATGTGCCGCAAAGAAGAGGGATCTGCCGTTGCCACGCTTCACCGCCTTGCCATTGTTGATGCCGCCACAATGCTTGATTACTTTCTCTCTCTCTCTCTCTCTCTCTCTCTCTCTCTCTCTCTCTCTCTCTCTCTCTCTCTCTCTCTCTCTCTCTCTCTCTCTTCTCTCTCAAGCACGCGTGCACACACACACACACACGCACACGCAGACACACACGTGAGCACCCGATGGAGAAGAAGATAGAGGTCACAGTCACACATGGGCGCCCACAGTCACCGGTCATAGAAAAAATATTGTAACAATAAGATAAGTGGTGTGCCTCTCATCGGCGATCACCTACGCACCAATATGACCGACAAGTCCGGTCCATGACTCAAATAAGTGATAAGGCATCCGTCAAAGGTGATGGGTGTCTGTAAGTGGTTAATAGACACCCATGGTTACTCAATGAATGTTATTAACATCCAATGGAATAATAATCAATGACAAATAATTTGGACACAATTGCTATGATGTTTATGACCCATCTGTTGGGTCCAAGTGTCTTTTCTCTTGAGTATACTTTTGCTTGTGCCAATTGGTTTATGGGCAAGTAAGGTGGCTAGGGGAGTAAAAGTTCCCACACAAGTATATAGCTAGGACATTAAGCTACCTATTTGGTGGCACAAATTCAAAACCAAGTTGTGAGGATGGGCAATCAACACCAGCAATATTTAATGAGTTGTTCGATGTAGGCAAACAATATAGAGAAATAAAACATGCTAAATGATTCCTTATAATGAAACTCGCGGGCTCACCTCTTTGATATGTAAGTTACAACGTGAGTTCAAACGAATGGGTTTTTTAATTGCCAAAATTCTAATATTTCAATAGAATTATATTAACAAAAGGGATTTTTAATTGATTGTATAGAAAAATCCATAAGTTTTTTTTAAAAAGGGGTCATTGTATTACCTTAAGCATGTAAGTAAAAGGGTTTTTAATACTCTTTGAACGTACATTATATGAATAGTTTCTTAAAGGTGCACCCCCAAGAAATGAAAACCTACCATAACACATGACATCGATTTGCAAAGCAATGCCAACAATCTTAATCTTGTTGGTGTGTGTATCATATATATGAAGGATATTAAAGGTAGTTGCTTTTTTAGACAATTTTGTCAACAAAATTACTTGAGAGTCATAATCGTCTAGTACACATTTATCCTTGTGAAATGGACAAAGGAGAAACTTACATGGCCGCATCACTTTTATATCAATTGATAGGAAAAAAATTCAATGCATACAATTAATTGATTAATTTTTGGTGTGCTAGAAAGAGAAAGTGGCACGCACACACATGGTTACTCAATGAGCCTATAAAGTTATTCAAATTTCACATCCAACATAATAATAGGTGGATTTTATTCAGTTATGGACCCAATGACATCAAAGATGTTTTCAAGTTGGTATCTGAATATGTACCTGGTAATTCTTTAAAGGTGGTAGATAATTGGTCTCCAATATTTGATAAGGTTTTTGATCACCCTATAATTTGTGTCTTGGCTCTCTTGTATGTGATACAAGGTACCTATATCAGCAAAAATAATTCCAACATGAGACAAAGGGAACCATCACTTTGTGGTAGATGGTAAATGTGATTCGGGGAGGAGGGAGAGGGAGCCCCAAATTTCCAAACGATTTTAAACATTTCACTTAAATGTTTACTACATAGGAGATATACCCAACAATGCTTGAGTTGAAGACTTGGTATGGAGGGAGGGGAGAGTTGATTAAATGAACAATGACTTCGTTAATTAAACAAGGTGAGGGGTCGATGTTGACGCTCTACAACAAACAATTGAGATTCACAAGACCCACCAACCTTAAAATGAAAGCCTACCTTCACACATGGCATCGATTTGCAAAGCAATGCCAACAATTGTAACATGTTGATGTGTGTATCATATAAATGAAAAACGTTAGAGGAAATTGCATTTTTAGACAATTTTGTCACAAAAATTACTTGACAATCATAATAATCTAGTTCTTTTTTGTTCCTCGAGAAATGAACAAAAGATAAACTTATATGGCAACATCATTTTTTAATCAAACGATAGGATAGAAATTCAATGCATACATTTGATTGGTTCATTTTATGTGTGCCAGAAAGACAAAGTGGCATGGGCACACATGGTTACTCAATGAGCCTATAATGATATTCACATCTAGCTGAATAATAGGTGGGTTTAATTCAATTTTGGACCTGGTGTTCATTAGGGCGTATCTTAGGAGATCTCTCCTTTGAACTCAAAAGGAAAAGTGGGTGGATTGTCTCGTGTAGCACAAGGCAAGCAAGGAGCGGGCAATTGGGGAGGGGGGTGGCTATGAGAGGGGAGCTAGTAGGAAAGTTTGTTATTTTTGTACACAGGGGCTCACATGACCTGGCACAACATGGGGATTTTAGAGCGTAGCACATGAGGTGAGGTCATCAATTTCCATGGCAGAATTACCTAGAGTATGGCAATTTTAGAACCTAGCACATGAGGTGAGTTCACCGATTCCCATGGAAAAATTACCTATAATGAAATGCAGAATGAATACTGAACATTGCGATCAATAACAAAGGATTATGGCACAATCGTTACAATGTTTATGACCCATCTGGTGGGTCCAAGTGGCTTATGGGTAGGAAAAGTGGCTAGGGGAGCAACAAATCCCACACAAGTAATAGCTAGGAGATTAAGCTAATGGGTGGTCACAAATTTGAAACAAGTTGTGGGCAATCAACACCGATAAAATTACATAAAATGTTTGATGTTGGCAAACAATATAGAGAAATAAAATGTGTCCAATGATACCTTAAAATAAAATCCTACCATAACACATAAAAGTCAATTTGCAAAGTAATACTAACAAACATGATCATGTTGATGTGTAATACATATATATTTGCAAAGCAATACTAACAAACATGATCATGTTGATGTGTAGCACATATATGAAGGACGTTAAAGGAAATTGTATTTTTAGACAATTTTGTCACAAAATTTACTAGAGAGTCATAATCATCTAGTACGCTTTTATCCCCGAGAAAAGAACAAAGGAACTAGTATGGGGCAGTTAGCTAATGGTTGAGTGTGAAGTGGTTGTGTAGGGTTAGATTTAATGTGAAATATATACGTGTTTGCAATAGATTACATCTATTATTGTTTTGAATAAAATTTTGTAAAATTGACACTTTATGTTTATTAGAAGTATTTTGGTTGTGTATCTTTAGGGTAGCTCTTAGAGTACTTGAGAGAGAGAGAGAGAGTTGGAGAAGGATTTCCGGAAAAAACATTGTATCCATTTGGAGTAATTGATCTAAATTTCTTAATATAAAGTGTTTTTAAGTGATTTGCTTTGTCCTTTATTGTTGTTGAATCTATAATTTCGATTGTGGACTTTTGTTGAAGAGCTTGTATCTGTTAATGTCAGTTATCATCAATTTAGTGGGTTGTTTTTTATGTTGTAAAATCCTTCTGTTTAGATTATTCGTTTGTCCAATATATTATTTATTTATTTATTATACATTGTAACTTATAAATAAAGATCTTACTTTTATTTTTTGGAGTTGTTGATTTTCGGGGAGACTTTGTTTCTGTAAAAGAAAATAACAATTAGACTCTATTAAAATGATTTTGTATGAACTTTTATGAGTTTTAGGTATAACTATATAAGGTACTTAAAATGTATTTTAATATTTTAAAATGTAGATTGTTATTTTAAAGTAAACAATGGATTCACATTTGGGTGGAGAGAGAGAGAGAGAGAGAGAGAGAGAGAGAAAGAAATGTGAGAATGTATTATTTGACTTTATGTTGATAATTGTACTAAAATAACCTCTCTCCATTGATTTTCAACATGCTCGTACGTTCCCGGCATGGTCCAGAACGATGTAGAGGGAATAGTAACACGGAATGGCCGTTTTCAAGTCTCCGTTCCCCGTTAAATAGAGAAAGTAGCAGTGGAAGTATGGCTGAAATCTGATGTTCTAAAGAGGAATAGGATTGGCAAGGCGAACTGGTGTGGAAGGCAAGATTTAGGGTTGAAAAGCTGAGCGCTGCCTTCTTGTTGCAAAAATGGTACAGTTGTCCAAAAACGCAGCTTTCTAAGTCCATGTAGATGCTCTTGTGTAAGCAAGTGATCTAACGTGTCGAGGTCAAGTGGTAAGTGTCTCTCCACCCAACATGGTGGTGTTTTCTCTGGGAATGTCGGAATCCCATATGCCATGAGCATGGCCATATCTCGTGTGCATTCCTTTGATGAGTTCATAGGTGTGTCCATAGCAAACTACAAGTCGCCACTTCCTCTAAAGTGTGCAACCCCCGAATGATGGTTGGAATGAATGGATCTCCCAAGGACTCTACACCCGTAGATGATCAAGCCGACGTTGAACATATTGTGTATTACAGTAGTCACTTAGAAAAGGCACGGACCAGCACGAGATGGTGTCCTAGAAGGAAGTAACTTCATTCTTTGTGTAAGAAACTCTGAAGGTAGGAATCCAAATCATTGAGACTGTAGAAGAGTAATTGCACTACCATCTAAGCCAAGCTCTGGATGACTCCGGATGTAACCGCGGGATGCTTCATGTCCTGTATCTTGCGGGTAAAATCTCCAAGAGATTCCAAGCCATAAACTAGGAAGAGATCAAAGATCCTCCCCCTAACTCCATGTAGATAATCCTATGTAAGCAAGTGATCTGATGTGTCGAGGTCAAGTGGTAAGTGTCTCTCCACCCAACATGGAGGTGTTTTCTCTGGGAATGTCGGAATCCCATATGCCATGAGCCCCATAGGTGTGTCCATAACAAACCACAAGTCACCACCTCCTCTCGAGTGCGCAACCCCCGAATTATGGCTGGAATGGATCTCTCCAATGACGAAGATACCGTGTACTACAACAGTCACTGAGAGACCAAACGGACCACTACGAGATGGTGTCCTGGCTGGAGGTTACTTCATCCTATGTGAAAAACACAAGCGAAAAGGGTGTTGTCCACCCAAAAACGTGATTGCGAGGTGATAAAAACGCTTTTGTCCATTGATTTTCAGCGTGCTCGTACGCTCTCGGCAGGGTCCAAAACGGTGTGGGCTGAAAACAAAGAAAGTAGCAGTGGAAGTATTGTAGTCATCTGATGATCTAAAGAGGAACAGGATCGGCAAGGCGCTCTGGTGTGGAAGGCAAGATTTAGGATTGAAAAGCTGAGCGTTGCCTTCTTGTTGCGGAAACGATACAGTTGTCCAAAAACGTAGCTCCCTAAGTCCATGTAGATGCTCTTGTGTAAGCAAGTGATCTGACGTGTCGAGGCCAAGTGGTAAGTGTCTGTCCACCCAAGATGGTGGTGTTTTCTCCATGTATCTCGTGTGCACTCCTTTGATGAGTGCATAGGTGTGTCCATAGCAAACCACAAGTCATCCCTTCCTCTAGAGTGCGTAACCGGCGAATGATGGTGGGAATGAATGGATCTCCCCAATGACGAAGATACTGTGTACTGCAACAGCCACTAAGAGACTAAACGGACCACTACGATGGATCTCCCCAATGACGAAGATACTGTGTATTGCAACAGTCACCAAGGGACCGAACGGACCACTACGAGACGATGTCCTGGCTGGAAGAAGTAACTTCATCCTATGTGAAAAAAAAAAGCGAAAAGGCTGCTGTCCACCCAAAAACGCGATTGCGAGGTGATAAAAACACCTCTCTCCATTGATTTTTAGCGTGCTGGTACGCTCCCAGCAGGGTCCCAAACGGTGTAGAGGGCATAGTAACACGGAATGGCCGTTTTCAAGTCTCTGTTTCCTGTTAAACAGAGAAAGTAGCAGTGGAAGTATGGCTGAAATCTGATGTTCTAAAGAGGAATAGGATTGGCAAGGCGAACTGGTGTGGAAGGCAAGATTTAGGGTTGAAAAGTTGAGCGCTGCCTTCTTGTTGTGAAAATGGTACAGTTGTCCAAAAACGCAGCTTTCTAAGTCCATGTAGATGCTCTTGTGTAAGCAAGTGATCTGACGTGTCGAGGCCAAGTGGTAAGTGTCTGTCCACCCAAGATGGTGGTGTTTTCTTTGGGAATGTCGGAATCCCATATGCCATGAGCATTGCCATATCTCGTGTGCATTCCTTTGATGAGTGCATAGGTGTGTCCATAGCAAACCACAAGTCACCACTTCCTCTAAAGTTTGCAACCGACGAATGACGGTTGAAATGAATGGATATCCCAAGGACTCTATGCCTGTAGATGATCAAGCCGTTGTCGAACATATTGTGTATTGCAACAGTCACTTAGAAAAGGCACGGACCACCACGAGATGGTGTCCTAGAAGGAAGTAACTTCATTCTTTGTGTAAGAAACTGTGAAGGTAGGAATCCAAATGATCGAGAATGTAGAAGAGTAATTGCACTACCATCTAAGCCAAGCTCTGGATGACTCCAGATGTAGTCGCGGGATGCTTCATGTCCTGTATCTGGCGGGTAAACTCTCCAGGAGATTCCAAGCCATGAACTTGTCTAGGAAGAGATCGAAGATCCTCCCCCTAATTCCATGTAGATAATCCTATGTAAGCAAGTGATCTGATGTGTCGAGGTCAAGAGGTAAGTGTCTATCGACCCAATATGGAGGTGTTTTCTCTGGGAATGTCGGAATCCCATATGCCATGAGCATGGCTATATCTTATGTGAACTCCTTTGATGAGTGCATAGGTGTGTCCATAGCAAACCACAAGTCACCACCTCCTCTGGAGTGCGCAACTGCTGAATTATGGCTGGAATGAATTTATCTCCCCAATGACGAAGATACTGTGTACTACAACAGTCACTGAAAGACCAAAGGGACCACTACAAGATGATTTCTTGGCTGGAGGTAACTTCATCCCATGTAATAAACGCAAGCGAAAAGGCTGTTGTCCGCCCAAAAACGCGATTGCAGGTGATAAAAACGCTTCTGTCCATTGATTTTTAGCGTGCTCGTACGCTCCCGGCAGGGTCCAGAATGGTGTAGAGGGTGTGCGGATAGTGGGGAATCAATGTCAGAGCCCCTAGTGAGCTGAAAACAAAGAAAGTAGCAGTGGAAGTATAGCTGAAATTTGATGATCTAAAGAGGAACAGGATCGGCAACATGAGCTGGTGTGGAAGGTAAGATTTAGGGTTGAAAAGTTGAGCACTGCCTTCTTGTTGCAAAAACGATATAGTTGTCCAAAAACGCAGCTTCCTAAGTCCATGCAGATATAGTTCATGGATTTATTCAAACAACATGGTGCATGAGTTTTGTGTAGACCCAATACAAAGCATGCACAAAGTAAAGGGTAAGTGTCTGTCCACCCAAGATGGAGGTGTTTTCTCTGGGAATGTTGGAATCCCATATGCCATGAGCATGGCTATATCTTATGTGAACTCCTTTGATGAGTGCATAGGTGTGTCCATAGCAAACCATAAGTTGCCAGCTCCTCTGGAGTGCGCAACCGCCGTATGATGGCTGGAATAAATGGATCTCCCAAGGACTCTATGTCCATAGATGATCAAGCTGATGTCGAAGATACCATGTACAACTGTCACTCAGAGACCGTACGGACTACCACGAGATGGTGTCCTGGCAAGAGGTAACTTCATCCTCTGGGAAAAACACAAGCCAAGAGGTTGTTGTTTACCCAAAAACGCAACTGTGAGGTGATGAAAACGCTGCTGTCCAGCGATTTTCAGCATGCTCGTACGCTCCCAACAGATTCCAAAACAGTGTACAGGGTGTAGGGAGGATGGGGAATCAATGTCAGAGCCCTTGGTGGGCTGAGAATAGGGAAAACAGCAGTAGAAGTATGGCTGAAATCTGATGATCAGCTCTTGAGTGCCCATGTCTGCATTTCTAAGAGTTTCCACAACCGTCTCAAATGCGCATACACTGAAATGCAGCAAATCCACCATTTGGCCTTGTATTTCTAACAGCTTCGTGAAGGGAAAGCTGAGTACCAAAACTGTGTCTCTTCTGTTGCTTCCTTTACCAACTCTTGCACGCAGGCAAGTGAGCACCTTAATGGCTTCTGTCGTACCTTCACAAGCCAACCACTACTAAGGCGCAGCACTTCGCACACCGCAACTCTGAAAACATCAACAGCATGGCAGTCACATGGCTTTTCATCTGAAATCATCTCAATTTTGACTACCCCTGCAGCCCTGCGAGGCATAACAAGCAGCTCAACTACAATGAAGCTAGCCATGCCCATGAATGCTTCTACAATCCAGTTATTGTAAAGGACTCATCACTTGAATCTTTGTTGGTCCTGGCCAGCATGACCACACCACCACCAGTAAAGGCCGACATTGCACCAGAAAATCCATAAAGGTTGCTCTGTCTTAGAAAGCTTGTGAAAATCACCCACGGTATTAGAGCAGCCAAGCATAGAAAAGGTAAGTCTTTGGACGCTAAAACAACAAGCAAACCACAAATAGATCGTGCCACAGTGCCTTGTGTGTGCAGAGCGGCAGTTTTGAACGAGCTTTGCTCAACCCTATATTGTCCATTAGATGTATGCATGCTCCTATTGTCAAGGGGGGACCCATTGGCCATCTATGGCTGCATCAGTAGTATACTCCGCTGTTCTATGTGGCATGACCTACGTGAACCCACATCCGGCTTCAAAAAACTAGCAAGCAGCTCCAATTCGCCTGGCTTAGCGTTGCTTTGGCTGATCATGCTTATTGTCCCTTTTGCTTCCACTTCCTCATACATCCTGGTCTCTTTGTATTGCATTGTCATTGTACGTGCAATCCAATCATGGGGCCCTTTCCCCAAGTCCCATTGGGCACCATATTTGTCATACATATCAATAATGCATTGGAAAACACAACATCATTCTCCAACAGTCCCCCGACTAGCATCTCATCTTGAATTCACTCACCCATGTCAAGGTCTTGTATAAGGCCTTCCTTTTGAGCCCGCTTAAAACATCCAAGAGCTTTCTTGCCATAGCCATGTTAGGAATATCCTTCCACAAACGTGTTCCAAGAGATGACATTTTGGACAGAAAGTTAATCAACAACTTCTTGTGCTTTGAACAGGGAACCACATTTGGCATTTGCATCCGGTTCATTGAGCTTCCTTGCCACACCATACTCTGTAGCATAAGGAAACATGCCTTCAAGGTGAAAGCATAGGTGATTGCATCTGCCACCTCCTTTGGCATCCATATAGACCAAGGCATTGCCAAGCACAACATGTTTTGACAACAACCCCTGACTAGCAATCTCATTATGAGTTTTCTCACCCATGTGAAGGTCTATGTAAGGCCACAAACCTTTCAAGGTGCAAGCATAGGTGATTGCATTTAGAGAAATTTCTTCCCTTCGCATCCGGTTAAAACATCCTGGAGCTTCTTTGCAACAACTATGTTGTACATAATCTGCAATGAACCTGTTCCAAGAGACGCAATTTTGGACAGAAAGCTCATCAACACAACTTTCCGTACTTTGATAGTGGCACCACACTCGACATTTTTTCTGGTTCAGAGAACCTTCCTTGCCACATCATGTTGAGCAACACAAGGGCACATGCCTTGAAGTTGCAAACATAGGTGATTGTATCTATAGAGAGGCCCTTCCTTCGCAACCGATGAAAACACCACAGAGCTTTCTTGCCACAACCATGTTGGGCATATCCTCGGTTCCTAAACACAATCTTTTGTACAAAGACCTCATCAAGTTGTTTCACAAGGGCACCACATTTGGCACATGTGTTTCCAACACCCCTTGGCTAGAAATCTCATCATGAGTTCTCTCACCCATTTGAAGATCTTGTGTAGGGCCACATGCCTTCAAGATGCAAGCATAGGTGACTTTTCTTTCTCCCACTCTCTCACTCTTTCTCTGCACCTAACATTCAATTTCTTCTACTTTAGTCAAAGTGCTCTTCTCGCAATTTGTTATGCTCTTATGCCTGTGTGGAGGATCTGAGATGATGTATGTGTGGAGGATCTGAGACGATGTATGATGCCCCCATATCGGCCATGCTTTCTCTTTTTCTAAGCTCATGTTTGCCTCTGCTTATTAATTACCAATTGTGCGGTCGCAAAGTTATGAATCCTTTTGGATTCCACAGCAACGGCATGCCCATCAAGCCTTTGCAGACAAGCTGAAGCGTGAGATTGAGTAGTTAGGTAATCCTCCTCAGTTTCCCATTGATCAAGAAACTGCAGATTTAGCAGATCAATAGCCAAATGTAGCATGGCCCCCATGTACAGAAGTAGCAAAGGAAGCCTCGCACATAGAAGCTGAGGCGGCGAATACTCATGTTGGTAATTATTTTCCCAGGTCAAGTAAGAGAAAGAGTACAAAAGCCAAAAATCTAAAGCAGAGGCAAAATCTGGTGGTGAGGCCTATCAATGGAGGATTATGTCATCTCTCGGCATCCCGGAAGATGAGATTCCAAGGTTCACTCACCCAGCATATTGGCTGACTTACTTTCCTGACAATGCCATTGGAGATCTCAAGTTTCTTGGTACCGATGTTGATTGGCATCGATCATTCATCACCACAGACATGAATCCTT
Source organism: Adiantum capillus-veneris (assembly GCF_014529385.1). Classification (NCBI taxonomy): domain Eukaryota; kingdom Viridiplantae; phylum Streptophyta; class Polypodiopsida; order Polypodiales; family Pteridaceae; genus Adiantum; species Adiantum capillus-veneris. The sequence goes on along the minus strand of NC_140951.1, from coordinate 142,998,639 downwards.
ACTACAACTCTTTTGTCAAATGGCAGTTCAGAGCTTTGAAGAAGCACGGAAAATTGGTCAAGGAATTGAGGCACACCATATACTCCCTCATGATAGGCAGCCTTGTATGGATCACGATAACCCCAAGGATTAATGGCCTAATTAATTAACCCAGAGTCTTGTCCCTTGTTAGTATATTAATGGGAGGCTACATTTAGTCGGATCACTTAAATGCTCCGTTGTAGACAGACGTTAGTGACGGAAGACAGCATTTGTACATCTAATCAACTAATCATATGTCAGCTAGCTATACTAATTAACTCACACTCAATTGCGGCGATTTCCAAAAGTCTGACAACTCCACACTCGTCAAGGTCCCGTGTCTTGTCCAACACACCATCTCCTTCTCTTGCATTGGAGGCACATCTTGCAGAGCAGCTTAAGAAACCAACTCATGGAAATAACTCTTCATCACATGAGCTGATGAGTTTGGACTGGATGTGCAAGGCCTTGGATGTGGTGATCTTCACCCATAAGTCCGTTCGATAGATTTTCATCTCTACACACACATCAAACCCCATCACTCCATCACCACTGCATTGTGCCAACAAAGGGACCAAAAACACATGGAAGACATTGCCAAAAGTCTTTCTCTCGCATTGGAGGCACATCTTAAAGAGCAACTTAAGAAACTGACTCATGGAAATCGCTCTTCACCACATGATCTGATGAGCTTGGACTGGATGTGCAAGGACTTGGAGGTAGTGATCTTCACCCATGAGTCTGTTTGACAGGTTATCTTGCCTACACACACATCAAACCCCATCACTCTATTACCACTGCATTGCGCCAACAAAGGGACACAGCAACACATGGAAGACATTGTCAAAATCTTGGATGCTTGCTGCCTTATCAAAGAATCCTTGTCAGAGACAAAGGCTTAAGTGAAGGCATCCCATCATGCCCTCAAACGCATCCAATGCCTGAAGTTGGGGAGGCAAGGGGATATAAAGCAGGCTCTTTGCTTCCACTTTATTTTATCTGTATAGGCTGATAAGGAAAAGGACCAATCGTAATCGATCCCTTGAGAATGACAGAAGAGAAATAATGCCTTCTTTAGGATGAAGCCATAGCAGAGCAAAGAACATCCCCAGCATTCGGAGCAGAACCATCCACATTAGCAGCCGATAGTAATGCATGTGAAACGTAAGCGAAAACTCATCGCTGAAGTAAAATCGTTCTTATCTACCATTTCCAGGATTACTATGCCAGAAGACCGCACTAAGACACATGGAAATTTGAAATGATGCCTTCCAAGTTGTTCAATCAACCGATTCTCTGTAATGCGTTTCGGACCCATGTAATTATGGGGCACAAGCAGAGTAGCCTTGAAAAAGTCAAAATCACCAAAATACCTTGTCAGCAACCAAGATCCATCCAAAATGTTTGTAGCCATATGGGCAGTTTTATTAACTAATGGAAGGATCTTTTTCTCGGAAAAGAAAAAGCTTCACCTGTATCTGTGCCTTATGCTCAGTCACAGCACCCAAATCTGAAGAAAAATGATGTATTCAACAGTATACAGTGTGCTAAATAAAATTTCTCTAATGTCCTTGCTCCCACACAGTTACCCACTGCTGAAGATGACTCTCCGTAGTCAAAAAATGACTGCTGCCGAAGCAATGAATGAGCTGCAAGCTGTCCCATGCCCTGTTTCACATCAAAGTCGATCACTCTGATTGTTCATGCGTCTTCCTGCCCCAGACAGTCTACTCGCTGTCCTCTGTCTAGTCTCGCCATATGGGTAGTTTTATTAACTAATGGAAGGATCTTTTTCTCGGAAAAGAAAAGGCTTCACCTGTATCTGTGCCTTATGCTCAGTCACCGCACCCAAATCTGAAGAAAAATGATGTATTCAACAGTATATAGTGTGCTAAATAAAATTTCTCTAATGTCCTTGCTCCCACACAGTTACCCACTGCTGAAGATGACTCTCCGTAGTCAAAAAATGATTGCTGCCGAAGCAATGAATGAGTTGCAAGCTGTCCCATGCCCTGTTTCGCATCTTCTGAAGTCGATCACTCTGATTGTTCATGCGTCTTCCTGCCCCAGACAGTCCACTCGCTGTCCTCTGTCTAGTCTCATTCTGGTTCAGCATAACCTGCTGCCTGGCTTTGCCCGCCAGCTGATATATACCAGTCCGTGTGATTACCAGGCCCCTTGATTCGTGTTTATCCTACTCATCTCCTGTTCTTCCAGCATGTTTTTCCCTAGGGGGAATCCATCGGCCATCTGTGGCCTGCATTCGAGTCATTACCTTCTGATCCATTAGGACCAATACTGGTCTTTTTACCTCCCGTCTATCAAGACGGGCAAACGACCCTAATCCTTTTGGCTTAGCCTTTGCACTGGCCAAGTGCATTCCCTCGTGTTATTATCTCTACACCTCCACTCATGCATGCTGTTCCATAATCGAATGCATCCCAGTATTGGGCACCTTCTGCGTGGTATAACCGGCCTGTACAACGTAGAGGGTGGTACTATTTCAATTACCTGTTAACTTTACACAGAGCACTGAGAAGGGAAGAGAACACAGTTGCGTCCAGCGACTAGAATGTCACTGCGCACACGAGACCGACACCCTATAGGCCTCAAAGACTGGCGCCCCTTTCGGTATTTCTTTATTCAAATTAAGGTAGACGATCCGACCACTTAGCACAAGCTTTCACAAAGCTGTCCAAACCTGGCGAGGGCTGAAAACGCAGGTTTTCGATCGGATTTCGACAACATAACGACGCAAAAACCCCTGTAGGTCAAAAACACCTGTCTAGGACGGATTCCCTCGATATCTGGAAGCTTTTTAGTGAGCTGTCACAGAAATTCAGCGGGCTGTAATTCTCTGTTTTTCACTGCCGGGAGCCCAAAACCCTATACACGCATCCCAAGGCTCTCACGAGGCTCCCCCGATGTTCCCTTGCAGTTTAGGTGCGAAACCCTAAACCTGCAGAAAAACACAGCAGGCTGTAATTCCCTATTTCGGATTGTTTTTAGCGGAGCGAACACGCCTACGCGTGTCCCAAGGGCTCCCGCATGCAATGGGACAGTTCCCCTGTGAATTGGATGAGTTTTCACGAGAGAAAACTCTCCAAACTCGCAATCTTTCGTGATGGAATTGTGCTTACCTGTGGGGGATTAGCAATTAGCTAATCCGATTCTTGTTCAGAAGGCTCTTGCCTTGGCAAACGCGCATAAACCCCCAGAACTGTACATAGGTCAAATGAGAAGCCCACTAGTGGGGCATAACATACTGTACGTAGGGGAGAAAGAGAGCAGTATGTAGCGTGCGGGGCATCACTCCCGTCACCATACTGTGCATAGAGGGCAAGGTAAGCATTCCATAGCTTCTGTACCTGCTACAATCCACCTGAGACTGAAAATGGCACCCCCTTTGTTGATATGCAGCTCGTTTTTGCCTCCCAGAGTGGCAGAATCGCTCACAGGCTGACACGTCGCCCAGTTTCCGTGTTTGGGCTTTCCCTGCTAAAAATATCTCAACTGGTGCGTCAGTTGACTTGGCAGCAGAGCAATAAAATGTTCCCCTTGTCATTCCAGAGCTAATGACGCGAACACATTTTCCGGTCAAAAATAGCAGTTCCCTAAATTTTAGGAGATGCTTCCATGGCGTCCCTATCGGTCTCCTGACCATCATTGAAGACTACCATTTGACCACCATCTACAATGTGGGTTAATTTACTGGCCCCTTTCAACTTATAAAGTTGCAGTGACTTCACGAGTGGCCCAAATTCCAGTTTGGCGCACACGAGCTTCGATACTCATCAGAATTCAGTGCTAACTGGCCCGGGCAGTCCCTGTCTGACCGACCTAGATCCCCGATGTGAGAAACCCATTTGGCTGCAGCCGTTTCACACTGGCCATGAAATGTCCACTTGCACCTTTTCAAGGGTTTTGGGACAAACAAGTAAAAATAAAATAAATATATCTAATACTTATTTAAGAAGGCAACCGGGAAAATACACCTCCTGGTGACACACCCCACCCTTGAAATACTGCAAGCGACCTCGCTTGTATGCCAATAATACATGCGGATATCTCCTGATATCACATATATTCTATGATGGGAATCCAAGATATACATGCTTCCGGAAATGTAGCGTTGGACGATTAAACAATCCCACCAACCTGGCTACGACACATATATCAAGCATAGAAGTCTTCTAGTGTACTCTTGAGCACAAAATTCTCTAGCTAAATTCTGTATGGAAAGAGTAGATACAATTGCTTAACTACTCTCTTGAGCATCATGAACCATGCTCTTGCCTTGCTCCAAAAAGGTTGCATCAAGTCACTGTGGGTTCCATTTGAAAGGCTTCAAGATACAATTGCAATAGCTGAGGTGAATCAAGCAATTCAGACTCTTCCATCCATTTGGCATCTAATGATGGATAGTTCTTGAACTTCACCAAAGAGCGTCTTGCAACTTTTCCTCTAACCTTTCTTTCTTTATGTGCCAATATCTGTTCAAGAACAAGGATTTCATCCAATTCTTCCACTTCGGGTTGTTCCTCATCAAGCATATTCTCTGGTACATCACCAACAAAGGGCCTTAGAAGGCTGACATGAAAAGCATTATGTATTTTCCAGCCTTCTGGTAGCTTTAACCTGTAAGCTACATCGCTAATCTTTTCTGAAATCTGAAAAGGACCATAATATCGAATACTGAGCTTAGGAAACAAGCGTTCCTTGCCTTTCCTTTTCCTTAACCTGGCCTTTGTTTGCCCTGGGCCCCTTTCTTGTGGCTATTAAATCCATCGGAATCTCCCTTCGACAGATTGTTGGCCACTCTTGCATTCTCTATCAACTGAAACATTCATGACAGTAGTCTTTGTGCAGTAGTCCCTGATTTTCTTGGGCAATCCGCAACAGTACTTCTCAATTTGTTCTGACAAAGGCACAAACCTGTAAGAGGTGACTGGCAACAGTGCGGCCCAAAACCGTTTATTGTACTCTTCCAGATCCGCACACCGTTTAGCATTCAACTCGTGCCATTCCGTCATTACATCCACTTCAAAAGTGTTTGTCAACCATGCAGGCGCAAAAAGTTGTTTGAATTGGACCCACGTTGTTGGGGCTTGACCCTGGTTCAACAATGCGGTCCACCATTGGAGCGCATTCCCTTTCAAGAAAGTGGCAGCCTTGCGTATCTTTGAAGATTCCGTGAAGTTGCCTCCAGCATAAGCTGCATCGAACTGCTGTATGAAGGTCAAAGCCTTTAATTGGTCCTCAGTTCCTCTGAAAGTTTCAAACTTCACTCCCTGCCCACCTTCCTTGTAATCCTTAGGTTGACTCAAAGGAGCCACATTATCATAAACAGGTGCCTGTAACAGTGGTGCTCCATGAGTGTTCATTCCAGTAATCGCATCGACTGTTTTCCCTGTCATATCTGCATTTTGTACGTATGGCTGCGAAAAACCAGCCATACCAAATTGTGTTCCAGGCACTCAAAACTGGCCATAGGCACCCTGAAAACCTGGTTGGACACCCATGTTCGCGTACATAGGGTTACCCATGCCTGTTTGCATTGTCCCGAACACATTCCCTGGCATATAACCTGTGGAAGGTCCAGCCATAGCTTGAAACACTGAACCACCTCCAAAATAACCAGGATAAGTATTAGGTAATGGAAGGGTCTGACGCATAGCCTGTTCATTGCTCCCTTGACCATTCACAAACGGTTCCTGTCCAGCTAAAGCAAGTTGCTTTGGATCATTGGACACCGCTAGTTGCTCAACCACATGGGCTTTCCCTTGAGCATCATGAGTCCTCTGCGCATTGTAAATCTCCTTTTCCTGCAACGGCTCAATCATGCCCTGTGTAGGAGGCTGAAAACCCTGTGTCGGAGCCTGTAAGAATTCCTGCATCCTTGGGTTGTTAGCCAACTGCTGAAACATGTCCATGCAACAACGCAGTTGAGTTCTAAACAACGTGTCCTCTTCTTGAAGAGTTGAAGGAATTTTCTCTGTGCCATGTGAGGAAGATCCCTCTTCAGGTACTTGGTCTCTCTTCTCTGCCATATCGACAAGCTCTGTGTTGCTTTCACCCACAACAATCCACGCTGCACTTTTTGAAGAAAAAGTGACTATCCCGTCGATGGAACCATATAACCGGCCTGTACAACGTTGAGGGCGGTACTATTTCAATTACCTGTTAACTTTACACAGAGCACTGAGAAGGGAAGAGAAAACAGTTGCGTCCAGCGACTAGAATGTCACTGCGCACACGAGACCGACACCCTGTAGGCCCCAAAGACTGGCGCCCCTTTCGGTATTTCTTTATTCAAATTAAGGTAGACGATCCGACCACTTAGCACAAGCTTTCACAAAGTTGTCCAAATCTGGCGAGGGCTAAAAACGCAGGTTTTCGATCGGATTTCGACAGCATAACGGCACAAAAACCCCTGTAGGTCAAAAACACCTGTCTAGGACGGATTCCCTGATATCTGGAAGCTTTTTGGTGAGCTGTCACAGAAATTCAGCGGGCTGTAATTCTCTGTTTTTCACTGCCGGGAGCCCAAAACCCTGTACACGCATCCCAAGGCTCTCACGAGGCTCCCCCGATGTTCCCTTGCAGTTTAGGTGCGAAACCCTAAACCTGCAGAAAAACACAACAGGCTGTAATTCCCTGTTTCGGATTGTTTTTAGCGGAGCGAACACGCCTACGCGTGTCCCAAGGGCTCCCGCACGCAATGGGACAGTTCCCCTGTGAATTGGACGAGTTTTCACGGGAGAAAACTCTCCAAACTCGCAATCTTTCGTGATGGAATTGTGCTTACCTGTGGGGGATTAGCAATTAGCTAATCCGGTTCTTGTTCAGAAGGCTCTTGCCTTGGCAAACGCGCATAAACCCCCAGAACTGTACATAGGTCAAATGAGAAGCCCACTAGTGGGGCATAACATACTGTACGTAGGGGAGAAAGAGAGCAGTATGTAGCGTGCGGGGCATCACTCCCGTCACCATACTGTGCATAGAGGGCAAGGTAAGCATTCCATAGCTTCTGTACCTGCTACAATCCACCTGAGACTGAAAATGGCGCCCCCTTTGTTGATATGCAGCTCGTTTTTGCCTCCCAGAGTGGCAAAATCGCTCACAGGCTGACACGTCTCCCAGTTTCCGTGTTTGGGCTTTCCCTGCTAAAAATATCTCAAATGGTGTGTCAGTTGACTTGGCAGCAGAGCAATAAAATGTTCCCCTTGTCATTCCAGAGCTAATGACGCGAACACATTTTCCAGTCAAAAATAGCAGTTCCCTAAATTTTAGGAGATGCTTCCATGGCGTCCCTATCGGTCTCCTGACCATCATTGAAGACTACCATTTGACCACCATCTACAATGTGGGTTAATTTACTGGCCCCTTTCAACTTATAAAGTTGCAGTGACTTCACGAGTGGCCCAAATTCCAGTTTGGCGCACACGAGCTTCCATACTCATCAGAATTCAGTGCTAACTGGCCCGGGTAGTCCCTGTTTGACCGACCTAGATCCCCGATGTGAGAAACCCATTTGGCTGCAGCTGTTTCACACTGGCCATGCAATGTCCACTTGCACCTTTTCAAGGGTTTTGGGACAAACAAGTAAAAATAAAATAAATATATCTAATACTTATTTACGGAAGGCAACAGGAAAAATACACCTCCTGGTGACAGCGTGGTCCCATATGAAGTCACTGCGCGCATTCACCTTCCCTATCAATTGAGTTCGAGGGCCAGTCATCATGACGACGAGACCTCTGTTGTTCTTCATGCCCGCCAACAGCTTTGCATGTCTTCACCATCAGCGGGCCCTTTTTGGCTCCATTGACTAACCAGTTAGGGGACTCATTAGTCCAGCAATCAGGCTGCCTTGGCCAGCTTCCGTGACTTTGATCGGCTCCCATTTCAATCAGCACCACAGTGCCTCCGCTCAGGGTGCAACAAACAGTTTCCTGAGCATCTGCATCCCTAGTCAGGCGGGTCTGAGACCCCCATCTTTCCATGCCAGCCTCAATGCTGCACCCACTGAGCATTATTACCCAGTACAAGAAAACGAGCATAGTAATCGTTCCAGGTTCGATATTCCAAAACCCCCACGCCCTTACATTTTCGAGAAAAATTTCAGCCCAAATTCTGTTATGTTCCCATATCTCGCTTGACTCTCTAACCCGGACTATGGTAGTCAATGCTATCTGGGCCAGTAATAATGTCACGCGCTGTCTCGCAGGACACCTCAAGAAAGTGGGCATCCAGCCCTCTAAAAGCATCATGTCTGGCCCATCCGACCAGGCTCGGAGACTCCAGTTGTACTCAACCAAGCTTCGCGCGTCTCTAGCCAACGGGGTCCCTCGTTGAGGGTACCATAATCGAGAACTGGCTATTCGTGCCCGTTTTAGTTCCATACAGGTTCGTCCCCGATAGGGCCTACTTCTTCCAACCGAGTTGTATCCTTACGGCGACTGACCTCTGTGGATCCGCCCCACACAGCTTAGGTCTTGCAAACAACCCACAAGACTGCTTCGAAAACATTCTCCGTCGAATCTCCATAACCCCAGCTGAGGTCCGATCACTGTGCATTACTGTTAGGTCATGCCCCCAATCTTGTCCTGTTGTTTCTTGCACATCAATGTCCGTTCTCATCAAAATCACACCCATCACCTCTGGTAACTCACTGCTCATTCCACCCGAATGCAAGGAATCTGACCACCGTTTCCAAGCATCCCCACAACTCTCTTTACCACACGTGCCCCAAGCCAGTTTGCTCATAGCCGGCATTCCTGCATCCCCGACCATCCTTGGGTGAAGGCTACTCGTACCTGTACTATAACTACCATCGGCGGATGGGTTCGGCATCAAGCACGTCCCCCGCCTCAGCGACATACGATTGATTATATGTGTATCAACTGGCCCTTCCTGGCCCGCATCCCTTACATTCAGGTCACGTCCTAGCATCACGATATTCATGCAATGCTCCAGGTTCACCGTCTCATCCTGACTTGACGGGCTGCCCAACCTCAACTCCTCGCATGCTCGAGGCATAACGCCAATGATCTCCACAGCCCCGTTCTCGGGCACAATGGAGGCAGCCGGCTGTAGTTCACCTTGCGACGCATATTTCGCCCTTTCCCCATCATGTGGGAAGTAGGAGGCAGCAAGGTCTACCTGGTGTTTCTCTTCCGCCTCTTCATGCATTTCATTGGTGCCCATTTCGTATGGCCCGCTGGCCACCAAATTCCCAAAGCCTGGTTTACCAGGAATACCGCAAAATTTCACATCCACCCTATTGGCGTCACCGGAGGCCTCATCCAGCCTTACATCTTGCCAATTTCCATTTTCTGGCACAAGCATCAATCCATTCAGTCGTGCCAGCACTTGCTTCGCCCCGTCATGCCGGGAATAGACGTCAATCCGATCCGCTTGGTATTCCTCTTCGCTTTCTTCACTGGTACAATACTCACCATTTAAGTACGGCTCGCAAACCAACAACTCCCCATCCAACAGGGCATGACTAGCACCACTTCCGGTTTCCTGCATCTCTTCTTCCCCGAAATAGGCATCAGCATAGCCAGGGAACATTGCATCTAGCTTGCTTACCAATTCTTCCTCATAACACTTATCCACCATACTTCCTTCTCCTTCGTCCACACACAAAGCATCCGTACTCATCTCTTCTTTCGTTTCGAAAACGGCATGACTAGCACCACTTCCGGTTTCCTGCATCTCTTCTTCCCCAAAATAGGCATCAGCGTAGCCAGGGAACATTTGCCCATTTCTTCCTCATAACACTTATCCACCATACTTCCTTCTCCTTCGTCCACACACAAAGCATCCGTACTCATCTCACAAGAGAGAGAGAGAGAGAGAGAGAGAGAGAGAGAGAGAGAGAGAGAGAGAGAGAGAGAGAGAGAGATTGTACCTGCCTTTACTTCAGAGCAGAATAGATTGCGAGAAGAGCAGGTTCAATAAAGCAGAAGAAAGTGATGTCGGGTGCAGAGAAAGAATGAGAAAGTGGAAGAAAGAAAAGTCACCATCTAAAGTCGCGATCTCATTTGTGTCTTTTCTCTAACGTGGCATAGCTCTCCTTTTAGTTTTCAAAAAATAGTCTTTGGGCTAACTGCCCTAAAAAGATATGATGCCAGTAAGGGAAAAAATCAAAACATGGTGGAGCTGTACCTTAAGACTGCAATAAAAGGGGTTCTATTGCTGCTTTGCTTACTGCTATCTGCCTCATTTACAGGGAGTTTTGATAGTATTGAGCTGAGTCATAGTTTGCCTTGCAATCTCAATAGTCTGGGGTATTTTGTAAAGGATGAGACTTGAAAGGCCTTACTGTGTCCAATGACAAAATGGCACCCCATGAGGCACCTCCAACAACCTATCCTGCCCTTGATGCCCACCAGCCAGGCCTAGTGGGTGTTCCATTTCATTCAGCAAATCTTGGACCTCTCCGAGCCTCACCTCTTTTTTAGTCCCATCATCCAGCACATAGGCATAAGTATTTCCATGGATCCCGTTTCGGACACGGCACATTCTTGTTCCGCACGAGTTTGCTTTTCCCAGTCATGCGGGAGGTAGGAGTCAACAGTAACCTGTACTATAACTACCATCGTGGATGGGTTTGGCATCAAGCACGTCCCCCACCTCAGCGACATACGATTGGTTATACGCGTATCAACTGGCCCTTCCTGGCCCGCATCCCTTACATTCAGGTCGCGTCCTAGCATCACGACGTCCATGCAATGCTCTAGGTTCACCGTCTCATCCTGACATGACGGGCTGCCCAACCTCAACTCCTCGCATGCCCGAGGCATAACGCCAATGATCTCCACAGCCCCGTTCTCGGGCGCAAAGGAGGCAGCCAGCTGTAGTTCACCTTGCGACGCATATTTCGCCCTTTCCCCATCACGTGGGAAGTAGGAGGCAGCAAGGTCTACCTGGTGTTTCTCTTCCGCCTCTTCATGCATTTCATTGCTGCTTCGGCATCAAGCACGTCCCCCGCCTCAGCGACATACGATTGGTTATACGCGTATCAACTGGCCCTTCCCCCGCATCCCTTACATTCAAGTCGTGTCCTAGCATCACGACATCCATGCAACGCTCCAAGTTCACCGTCTCATCCTGACTTGATGGGCTGCCCAACCTCAACTCCTCGCATACCCGAGGCATAACGCCAATGATCTCCACAGCCCCGTTCTCGGGCACAAAGGAGGCAGCCAGCTGTAGTTCACCTTGCTACGCATATTTCGCCCTTTCCCCATCACGTGGGAAGTAGGAGGCAGCAAGTCATTCGTACAATACTCATTGTGTGAGTCTTGCTCGCTGGCCATCGATTTTCCTAGTTCTGTTTTGCTAGCAACATCACCATCATGCATAGGCCAACTGTCGCATATTGGCATTCCCTCCTTGATCAAAAGGTAGGATTCCGTTAGTTCCTCCTGAGGCTCCTCATAGTCCCCAAGCTTTACATCTGGCTCGTAGGCCCATCATCCAGCACATAGGCATAAGCATTTCCTTGGATCCCGTTTTGGGCACGGCACATTCTTGTTCCGCACTAGTTTGCTTTTCCCAGTCACGCAGGAGGTAGGAGTCAACAGTAACCTTCTGGCACTCCTCCCCACTTCCTTCATTCGCACAATACTCATTGTGTGAGTCTGGCTCGCTGGCCACCGATTTTCTCACTTCTAGTTTGCTAACAACAGCACCATCATGCATAGGCCAGCTGTCGCATACTGGCATTCCCTCCTTGATCGAAAGGTAGGATTCCGTAAGTTCCTCCTGAGGCTCCTCATAGTCCCCAAGCTTTACATCTGGCTCGTAGGTCCATTCCCCATCCCACGAGGCAAAAGCAAGCCTTGCAATCAATTTGTGTCCAAGAGACCACAAAAGAAAGCTCATCGACAATTTTATGCTCCTTCATAAAGGCACCACATCTCGTATACATCTCAACCTTGGGCCTTCAAGGTGCAATGAGCCTAAATCAGCTGCAACTTGCAAGCACCATGCATCGTAACCGCCAAACCATACCCCAAGCAACCTTCAGTATTAATGACCGAGCCATACGAGGTTTGTAAAACCATCCTCAATAATCGAAAACATTTCGCATAGGGTCATAACTAACCTTCCAGCATATTCCAATCACACATCAAAGCGATCACCTTCACGCTCAGAAAAATGAGTATCGTCACTTCCATCAGGCTTTCCATAGGCATAACTTGGGGTAATAGGGGACGTGGGACCTCTATTGTAAGGGAACATCAAGAGAATTGCAAAATTTTATACAGCGGCCACAAATGGCATGTGAAGAAGACATAGAATGGCAAAAGATATGATTCCAGTAAGGAACAAAATCAAAACATGGTGGAGCTGTAACTTAAGACTGCAATAAAGGGGTTCTATTGCTGCTTCGCTTACTCCTATCTGCCTCATTTACAGGGAGTTTTGACAGTATTGAGCTGAGTCATAGCTTGTCTTGAAATTTTAATAGTCTAGGGTATTTTGTAAAGGATGAGACTTGAAAGGCCTTACTGTCTCCAATGACCCAAGTACCGCAAGAACAAAACCAAGAATAAGACCATCGTCTCTAACTAGAAATCCGTGTTGTGATAGGACCCTCCACACATCCAACAAGTCTTTGAGAAGGTCATTGTGAGCTCAATGCACATGCCATCCTTGACCCTCTACCAAAGATGAGCCCGTACCTTTATTCGAAAACTTCCTGGCCCGCATCCCTTACATTGAGGTCGCGTCCTAGCATCACGACATCCATGCAACGCTCTAGGTTCAACGTCTCATCCTAACTTGACGGGCTGCCCAACCTCAACTCCTCGCATGTCCGAGGCATAACGCCAATGATCTACACAGCCCCGTTCTTGGGCACAAAGGAGGTAGCCAGCTGTAGTTCACCTTGCGACGCATATTTCGCCCTTTCCCCATCACGTGGGAAGTAGGAGGCAACAAGGTCTACCTGGTGTTTCTCTTCCCCCTCTTCATGCATTTCATTGCTGCCTCGGCATCAAGCACGTCCCCCGCCTCAGCGACATACGATTGGTTATACACGTATCAACTGGCCCTTCCCCCGCATCCCTTACATTCAAGTCGCGTCCTAGCATCACGACATCCATGCAACGCTCCAAGTTCACCGTCTCATCCTGACTTGACGGGCTGCCCAACCTCAACTCCTCGCATACCCGAGGCATAACGCCAATAATCTCCATAGCCCCGTTCTCAGGCACAAAGGAGGCAACCAGCTGTAGTTCACCTTGCTACGCATATTTCGCCCTTTCCCCATCACGTGGGAAGTAGGAGGCAGCAAGTCATTCGTACAATACTCATTGTGTGAGTCTTGCTCGCTGGCCATCGATTTTCCTAGTTCTGTTTTGCTAGCAACATCACCATCATGCATAGGCCAACTGTCGCATACTGGCATTCCCTCCTTGATCGAAAGGTAGGATTCTGTAAGTTCCTCCTGAGGCTCCTCATAGTCCCCAAGCTTTACATCTGGCTCGTAGGCCCATCATCCAGCACATAGGCATAAGCATTTCCTTGGATCCCGTTTTGGGCACGGCACATTCTTGTTCCGCACTAGTTTGCTTTTCCCAGTCATGCAGGAGGTAGGAGTCAATAGTAACCTTCTGTCACTCCTCCCCACTTCCTTCATTCGCACAATACTCATTGTGTGAGTCTGGCTCGCTGGCCACCGATTTTCTCACTTCTAGTTTGCTAACAACAGCACCATCATGCATAGGCCAGCTGTCGCATACTGGCATTCCCTCCTTGATCGAAAGGTAGGATTCCGTAAGTTCCTCCTGAGGCTCCTCATAGTCCCCAAGCTTTACATCTGGCTCGTAGGTCCATTCCCCATCCCACGAGGCAAAAGCAAGCCTTGCAATCAATTTGTGTCCAAGAGACCACAAAAGAAAGCTCATCGACAATTTTATGCTCCTTCATACAGGCACCACATCTGGTATACATCTCGACCTTAGGCCTTCAAGGTGCAATGAGCCTAAATCAGCTGCAACTTGCAAGCACCATGCATCGTAACCGCCAAACCATACCCCAAGCAACCTTCAGTATTAATGACCGAGCCATACGAGGTTTGTAAAACCATCCTCAATAATCGAAAACATTTCGCATACGGTCATAACTAACCTTCCAGCATATTCCAATCACCCATCAAAGCGATCACCTTCACGCTCAAAAAAATGAGTATCGTCACTTCCATCAGGCTTTCCATAGGCATAACTTGGGTTACTAGGGGACGTGGGACCTCTATTGTAAGGGAACATCAAGAGAATTGCAAAATTTTATACAACAGCCACAAATGACATGTGAATAAGACATAGAATGGCAAAAGATATGATGCTAGTAAGGGACAAAATCAAAACATGGTGGAGCTGTACCTTGAGACTGCAATAAAGGGGTTCTATTGCTGCTTCGCTTACTGCTATCTGCCTCATTTACAGGGAGTTTTGACAGTATTGAGCTAAGTCATAGTTTGCCTTGAAATCTCAATAGTCTGGGGTATTTTGTAAAGGATGAGACTTGAAAGGCCTTACTGTCTCCAATGACCCAAGTACCGCAAAAACAAAACCAAGAATAAGACCATCGTCTCTAACTAGAAAGCCGTGTTGTGATAGGACCCTCCACACATCCAACAAGTCTTTGAGGAGGTCATTGTGAGCTCAATGCACATGCCATCCTCGACCCTCTACCGAAGATGAGCCCGTATCTTTATTCGAAAACCATTGCTCTGCTCTGAAGGCTCCCCTCTACTTATAAAAGGTTACTATATGGTTATCTATGAGAGAGAGAGAGAGAGAGAGAGCACGCACGTGATTATGTGTGTGTCTGTGTGAGAGAGAGAGAGAGAGAGAGAGAGAGAGAGAGCGCACATGATTATGTGTGTGTGTCTGAGAGAGAGAGAGAGAGAGAGAGAGAGAGAGAGAGAGAATTGTACCTACGTAAGAGATTTCTCTCAGAGGGAAGCCAGTAACTTGGCAAAGGAAGGTTTGAAATTGAACGTCGGGTGAGAGAGAAAGAAAGAGAATGAAATGTCGCGGTCCTATTTGCGCCTTTTGGTTGACGTGGCATAGCTCTCCTTTTAGCTTTTAAAAAATAGTCTTTGGGCTAACTGTCCTAAAAACTTATACGGCCATGCCACTTTCATATCGATCAATATGAAAAAAAATCAATGCATACAATCAATTGATTCACCTTTAGTTTTCTAGAAAGACAAAGTGGCACAGACACGCATGGTTACTTAATGAGCCTATAAAGTTATTCACATCAAGCATAATAATAGGTGGGTTTTATTCAATTCTGAACCCATTGACATCGAAAACATTTTTGAGTTGGTATCTGAGTATGTATCGGGTACTTTCTCAAAGGTGGTAGATAATTCATCTCCTTGGCTTAGACTCTCTTCTATTGATGTTCTATTGAGGTTTTCACCAAAAGTGCCTAGATTTCTTAACACTCTATGAGATCTAAGGTTTATAAAGATTCACAATGAATTATCAAGTAATCCCATGGTAAGCAGAATTTGAATTAAAAAAAGGAAAAAGTTACAAGGCCTCAAAGGTGGGGAAAGAGGAAGTGGTCCTCTTTCGCCACCTTTGATAATTGTGATGCAATTTCATACAAATTTAAAACAAATGTAATCCTAACAGTTTATTGCTTACCTTACTCCTAGGAAGACTAAAAATTCTTACCTTACTTCTATGAATTTTACTAGGCACTAGAAGATATACCCAACGATGCTCGAGTTGAAGACTTGGTATGGAGAGAGAGTTAATTTAATGAACAAATGCCTTTGTTAATTAAACAGGGTGAGGGGTGGACGTTGATGCTCTACAACAAACAAGTGAGATTCATAAGACCCGCCAACCTCTAAGGTTTGAAATGTGGAAAATGTGGAGTACAACAATTGAAAGGCAAATCATTGCATAACTTGAAGTATCCAACTTCATCTCTTTTGATTTTTGAGGATGTTGAATTGTTAAGTGTGTCACATTCTCTTCATAATGTAGGCAATCAATACAAAGAAATAAAACATGCTAAATGATATCATAAAACGAAAGCCTACCATAACACATGACATCGATATGTAGAGCAATGCCAACAATCTTTATAAAATAAAAAAAGCAAAACTCACAATTGTGAGTAATCAATGCCAACAATCTTAATCATGATGATGTTTATATCATATATATGAAAGATGCTAGAGGCAATTGCATTTTAGACAATTTAATCACAAAAATTACTTGAGAATCATAATTATCTATTACACTTTTATCTTTGAGAAATGAACAAAGGATAAACTTTTATGGCCACATCACTTTTAATGGAACGATAGGGAAAAAATTCAATGCATACAATTAATTGATTCATTTTAGGTGCGTCAGAAAGACAAAGTGGCATGGACACACATGCTTACTCAACATGCCTAGAAGGTTTGTTCACATCCAGCTGAATAACTGGGTGGGTTTAATTTAATTTTGGACTTGGTGTTCATTAAGGCATATCTTAGGAGATCTCTCCTTCAAACTCGAAAGGAAAAGTGGGTGGATTGTCCTATGTAGCACAAGGAGGGGGATGGTGACATCTAGCAACGAGGCGGGCATGGAAGACAGCTCACTTGGGAGGGTGCTACATGGCAAGACACATTGGGCAGGGGAGGAACTATTAGAGGGGAGATGGTAGGAAAGTGCGCTATTTTTGTCCATAGGGACTCACGGATTCGCAATGATCTCGCACAGCATGGAAATTTTACAACCCAGCACATGAGGTCATCAATTCCCATGGCAGAATGACCTAGAGTAGAATGAAATGCAGAATGAATATTGAGAATTGCGATCAATGACAAAGAATTAGGATACAATCGCTATGATGTTTATGACCCATTATATGGGTCCAAGTGTCCCTTCTTTTGAGTATACTTTTGCTTGCACCAATTGGTTTATGGGCAAGTAAAGTGGCCAAGGGAGCAACAAATCCCACACAAGTATATAGCTAGGACATTAAGCTACCTATTGGGTGGTCAAAAATCAAAACTGAGTTGTGAGGATGGGCCCCGGATGGGCAATAAACTACAACAATATTTAATGAGCTCTTTGATGTAAGCAAACAATATTAATGATTCCTTAAAATAAAAACCTATCATAACACATGACATCGATTTGGAAAGCAATGCCAACAATCTTGATCATGTTCATTTGTGTATGATATATGATTCCTTAAAATAAAAACCTACCATAACACATGACATCGATTTGGAAAGCAATGCCAACAATCTTAATCATGTTCATGTGTGTATGATATATATGAAGGATGTTTAAGGCACTTGCATTTTTAGACAATTTTGTCACAAAAATTACTTGAGAATCATAATCATCTAGTACGCTTTTATCCCCCAAAAATGAACAAAGGAGAAACTTTTATATCAATTGATAGGAAAGAAATTCAATGCTGAGAGATACACCTCCCCAAGGGTCTATGCACAAACATACATAATTTAAACTTTTATACCACTTTCAATATACATTAAATGTCCCATCTAAATGAAACAAGCAACCATATATCAATGCAATAACAAAATATGGATATACTATAACATCAAAAATATAAACAAATGACTAGCAGAGCATCGGACCTTGTGTAGGGATTGACCGGTCTACTCATCCACTTCCGTTCTACAATGGACAAGGAGAATTTCATTTCACTGTGAGCGAGCCAAAAGACCTCCAACCTACTAGAGCCAAAAAAGCATGAAATTCTAAAAATAGTGTAAAAAGTAAATTAAAAAAAAAAGAATTACAAATTTCCTTTGTCCATTGGAATAAGAAAGCGGATTCGCTTTTCACTAAAAAGCAATAAAAATCATGAAAAGCTAAAAATAGCGAAAAAGCACTTAAAAAATATTTTTTTAACAAAATTGAACCATAGCTTCCCCGGAACTCATAGATTAAGGATACGGCCCTGCTTTTTGCAAAAAGTATCAAAAAGCACAAAAAACATGAAAAAGCTTTTAAAGAATGGATTTTTTCAAAACTGAACCAAACATCCATCTGACCTACTGGAACATGGAAACGCCTTTTCTTTTCACTTTAGAGCATCACAACACTACCAAACAAACATTCTAAACCAAAATCTGGCAAAATGGAAATTGAAATCTAATTTTCTTACTTTTTAAAGGAGACCCAAAATTTGGGGATCTTATATCCTCCCACACTTGCAGAATTCGAGGTATCCTCACCTTGATAAGAATTATGGGTAGTTTAGTCTCATTACATTATCATGTTCCCAAGTAGCATCTTCCTCAGGATATGTTGACCATTGTCAAGGTGTTCAATAACGGTTCGATTTATGAAGAGGTTTACTTCTACCGTGAAGAATCGCTTCAAGGTACTCTTCAAAAGTTTCATCGTAGAGGTAGATAATAGAGAATCATAAAAAATGTGATTTGGATCAGATACATACCTCTTCAGCAAGCTGACGTGAAAAACCTCATATACCTTTATGTGTGGTGGTAACAAGAGTAATGGAAATGGCCTATCAACTTTGAGAATAGCGGAATTAAGAGAATTAGAGTGAGCATTTTCATGAGACTAATTTGAGAACATAGAGGGTGAACTTAATTAGCAGTAGCAACATAACCATTATACTTAATTAACTTGGCATGAACAATACTTTTGCAAGAGAGAGAAGTAGAGAACATGACAACAATAGAGGACTAGATTTATGTGGAGCCGGTCCCCCCTCCAATAGGCTTTTGTATTATAGATTCTCCAATCAAGTGAGAGACTTGGTACAATACAATCTTTGTGTTCCTTGTGACCTAAGTGGTGCAATGAAGATGAAAAGCTTCATGCATCACGAGCATAACATAAACTTTGTAAAAGCATTAACCATCCCTGGTCTCAGTCCTAAGGCCTCAAACACCTTCAAAGGTGGAGAGAGCTAGCGGGGAATGAGGGTAGGGAAGAAGAAGAAGAAGAATTCATAGAAGAAAGAAATAGCTCCTCACTTATCATCACTCTGCTTTCTTAGAATAGCATAATAGCATAGTAAAATGAAGGTGAAGAAGATTGCAAGCTTAAGCATTGGAGCATGGCCCCGGGGGATTCACCATGGAAAACTTACCGCGCCATGTAAGTGTAGGGGAAGGGGTTTTTTTTACAAGTTACATAAGTTTATAAGTGAGGGGAAGGCCCCCAATAATTTATCTCCCAAGCTTAAAAATAAGGGAGGAGGCTATCATATTTAGGGGGATGGGGGGGGGGGGGGGTAAGAAAAGGAAAAGATGAGAGGAAGTTTTTGTGTTTCAAAATCATGGCTTCCCAAAAGAGTCTTCCCTCAAACTTGTGAGTCAATAGCTACAAAGATACATGCAAGAACTAACACTACTTTGTATCAATTGCTTGTTTTGTGATTATAGCTCATTTGTTGAGGGATGAAAGCTATAAAGAGTTTACATAGATATAAATTTACACGAAGAACTGAGTCAATAGCTACAAAGATACATGCAAGAACTAACACTGCTATGTATCAATTTCTTGTTTTGTGATTATGGTTCAATTTGTTGAAGGATGAAAGCTATAAAGAGTTTGCATAGATGTAAATTTACACAAAGAACCTAACTTAACTTTATAACCATGTTTTTTGAGTAATTTAGATGGGCCAAAATTGGATGAGTAGCCTTAATGCATGCTGATTGGGCACATAGTTTGAAAGTCAAACAAAGACACATTGAGGGTACATCTATTTATCAGCATAAGTGGTTTCTTAGTACGTTGCCAGTCACTATACTACACACTCTTTGACTAGTTTTACTCAGTTTAGATCATGTGAGACCTAAATTTTATATGTAAGATAGGGGTAAGATAGTTTGAGTTTGTATAAATGTAAATTTACACAAAGAACCTAACTTAACTTTATAAACATGTTTTTTGAGTAATTTAGATGGGCCAAAATTGGATGAGTAGCCTTAGTGTAGGCTGATTGGGCACATAGTTTGAAAGTCAAACTAAGACACATTGAGGGTACATCTATTTATTAGCAGAAGTGGTTCCTTAGTACATTGCCAGTTACTATGCTACACACTCTTTGACTAGTTTTACTCAGTTAGATCACGTGAGACCTAAATTTTATATGTAAGATAGGGGTATGATAGTTTTATTCATTGATTGTTGTATAAGTGTAGAAATGGGGGTCATATTCTCTAATATGAGTCGTATATAGGGATTTTATCAAAGTTGTTCGCTCGCAGGTAGCATCTCATTTTGTATATAGAGTGAATCCCCCAGGAGCATGGCTCTTGGTTGAATTTTCATTCCATAGCCAAGAGTTTTGGTGTAGGCTCTCAGCTTCTCAACAAGCTTGGAGAAGGAGATGGAGCTCTTGCACTTTGCACTTCACACAATGAGAGAGAGAGAGAGAGAGAGAGAGAGAGAGTGGGAGAGTATACCCTGCAAGCAAGCCCCCTAGCTTCTTGGGTAGACTCCTCATTCTAGCTCACGGATTTTTCTCATTGGCTCTCTCAAACCTAGCCAGTCACAAGCCTGGGTCAAGTCAAGCAATAGAGGTATTCTTTGGACAAGTGTCCTCCTTTCATCTTAGAGAGATGTCTTGATAAATACCTAAACAATTAATTTAACTAGCTAAATCCTCATTGGACCTCTCTAAGGATTAACCAATAGGCTTTGGACACTCCTTGAGGGCAACCTAGCTAGGGGCTTGACATGTGTCCTTCTTTCCTCTTGAGCAAGGGGTGCCCTTTGGGAGAGAGAGAAGTCATCCAACCACCCCCCCTACTTGCACTGCTTGCCCCCTCCTTTGTAGGCTTGCATGTTGACTTTCAAGCCCAAGCTACTTGGCCCCCTACTTGCTTAAGCACCTAGTCATCAAGAATAGGCCTAGTTAGTAAGAGTATGTCCTCTCTCTCTACCATCCCCCCTAGCTTCAAGGGCTTGCCCCCTCCTTGTAGGGATTGACTTGGACATTCAAGCACATAGCTAGCTGAAGTTGCACCTTTAGATATCAATCATCTCATGCACTTTTAATTATCAAGCACCTCAAGCATAGGGCTAGCTTTAACCTAAATTCTAAGGACTGTTACACAAACCTTTGGAGGTCTTTAATGAAGCTAACCCTAAGGTATTCAAGCTCCACTAGCTAGCCTTTCTCTTTGATAGACAATCTCTCATTTGGATCCCTTTAAACCTGGCCCCATGTTGAGAGAGATCCATAAGCACATGTCTATATTCTAACCCTTGTTCCCATTTATTCTCCCACATTAAATGATCAGTTTAACATGAGAAAATCATTTGAGTTGGTTATATATTAGATTTCATGACAACAAGATTCTGTAAGCTTAATCTTGATCCTCTCTATGATTATAAAAGGTCCATAATAGCACTGAGCTTTTTATATTTACCCATTGATAAGGAGTATGTTTGAGTTTTACTCTCAAAAATATCATATCTCCTTCTTCAAAGAGTTGAGTAGATCATTTAGGGTCAGCATAACTTTTTTGTTTATCTTGAGCAGTCTTAATATCTTGCCGTATAAGGTCCATCTGTAGTTGCATTTCATCCAATATTTCTACGGATGCTTGAACCCTCATGAGGGGTCTGGCCACTTTGATGGAGTAGACACTCTTGTCCATACAACACGTTAAAAGGAGACATCCAATCGAG
This sequence comes from Adiantum capillus-veneris, assembly GCF_014529385.1. NCBI lineage: Eukaryota > Viridiplantae > Streptophyta > Polypodiopsida > Polypodiales > Pteridaceae > Adiantum > Adiantum capillus-veneris. The sequence goes on along the minus strand of NC_140951.1, from coordinate 142,976,920 downwards.
CGTTAGAATGAATATTTAAATGCAAATTCAACAAAATATAAATATGTGGTCCATTTCATGCTCATGCATACAATTAGCTCTTCGCATGTCTTCAATGATTTGATTGGTTTGTTTTGTTTGCCCATATCAATTTGAGGGTGATAAGCAGTACTAAAGGCTAATTGGGTTCCTATAGCTGAGAATAAGGCTCTCCAAAAAATTGAGATGAACTTTGCATCATGATCAAAACTTATACGACGAGGTAAACCATGATACATGAAGACACCTTTCATAAAGACTTGAGCTATATCCTTAGCCATAAAAATTATCTTGACTAAAAACAAATGGATCATTTTTTTAAGCATATCAACAACTACAAAAATAGAGTAATATCCCAAGGATGTAGGAATATTTGTAATAAAATCCATGGATATGCATTCCCATTTCATTCGTGGTGCATCAATAGGTTGAAGCTTACCATGGTATCAAACTTGTTCAACTTTAATACGTTGGCATGTCAAAACCTCTTGTAACATAGTTCAACGCATCACGCTTTAGTCCTTGCCAAAACAAACTTTTCCTTACAGTAGCATAAGTTTTAAATGTAACTTGGATGTCCTGCAATAGGTATATCGTGAGCTTCCTATAGTATTTGAAGTTTGATCCCGCCACGATTTGGGATACACAGATGATTGTTGAAGTAAAGATCATTGTATTCAACATGTAAGAATTTTATTGTCTTTCTTGCTTCTCTGTGTGATTATCCAAGTTCATTAAATATTGAAGCTTTATATAATGTGTATTCTGAGGTATACCTTCCCGAATAAGGTCAAATAAAGAGGTAGTAGAGGTTGTGATAGCTGCTACAATACTCTTTCTACTTAAAGCATCCGCCACAAGGTTCTCCTTTTTAGGCTTATATTCAATCCCAAAATCATATTCGCATAATAACTCCATCTATCTCCTTTTCCACATAATAACATCAAGTTGGGTGCAAATTCACTTCATGCTTTTCGGATCTGTGTGTAATTCAAATCTCTTTCCAAGAAGATAATGTTATCGTACTTTAAAAGCATAAACAACAACCAATTCTAGGTTATATGTAAGATAATTCTACTTATGAGTACGGAACTTACGAGATTCATAAGCTATCGGCATCCCTTCTTGAGATAAAACACCACCGATTGCATGTCCACTTGCATCAATGAGCACAATGAATGTCTTTGAGAAGTCTGGAAGCTATAATACTGAAGCATTCACCAAAGCTTCTTTTAGTTTCTCAAAACCATCTTGAGCACGTTCATTCCAAGTGAACACTTTAGCCTTTTAAGTGTATTGTCAATGGAGAGGCATGCTTAGCAGAAAGTTGATTATGACGTAGAAGTTCAAGTATTCATCGCACATGTTGTTCAGGTTCTTCTATGTTCCTTGAGTAAACCAGGATATCCCAGAAGACAAGAACAAAATCATCAAGCGGCTCTCTAAACACGTGGGTCATAAGACGATTGAAAGTTGCAGGAGCATTAGTAAGTCCAAAAGGCATGACTGTAAATTCATAATGTCCAAAATGAGTTTTGAATCATATCTTCGGTATATCCTCCTCCTTGATTTAGATTTGGTAATACCCTAACTTAAGATCAATTTTTGTGAAGATAGAAGCTCCATGTAATCAATCAAGTAACTCATCAATCCTTGGTATTGCATAGTTCTTCTTGACACTTACCTAATTCAATCACGATAAATAGTACAAAGATATAGAGTACCATCCTTCTTTCAATTAAAAATAATAGGAGTACTCCATTGAGAAACACTAGGTCAAATGAAGCTTTGCTCAAGAAGTTGAGTGAGTTGCTATTTCAGTTTTGCAAACTCAGGTACTGACATTTTGTATGGTCTACAAGAAATTGGTTGAGCTCCTGAAATAAGCTCTATTCCATAATCAACTTTACGTCTAGGCAATAACTGTGAAAGTTCTTCAGGAAATACTTCATCAAATTTTGTTAGCCATTCGAGTTTAGGTGTATGTGGCTTATTCTCTGTAGGGTTAAAGATTTACTGCATAAATCATTTTGTTCTTCCTATAACTCTTCATAAGGTTGGTAAATTTCACTAGTTTAAGTTTAGGTTTCCCTCGTTTCCCAATAATTGTAACTCTAGAGGTTTGGTTATTTACGAAAGTCAATGAAGCATCTTTGCAATGTATGTGAGCATCATTGGTCTTAAGCCAATCCATTCCTAGGATTCCATCATAGACTCCTATGGGTAAAACTCAGAAGTGAGCACAAGTATTATGACCATCCAAAACAAAATTCAAATTACTCATTTGCTCTTGCTTTTTTAACTAGGTGCGTCGTTCTTTGGCTCACCCGTCTTTAGACTCGTGTCAATTTCCATTTTCTCTGTCTCTGGGTTCTCAAATTCTTTTTGAGCTTTCTCTCTCGTAACTACATGAATTGGTACGATGTTTTCAATTTAGCTCTCGTGAGACAGTAGAAGATTTAACTTTCCTACCCGTAGCTAATTCCATTGTAAGGTCTGAATCAGGGTGTTCATGCAGAATGAGGTTTCTAATGCATCTAGGAGAGATGAAAGAATGTGCTCCGAGAATCAATCAATAAGGTAAAATGATTACCTTCATACTCTATTTGGGTTTGAATTACTAAAAATTGTTTGTTCACTCCTTGATGTTCGGTCACCACATGAACATATACATCTACTTGATCCCCTTCATCTCTAGCACCTTGAGCTCTGTTAGCTTGAGCTCTTCCTTGAGGTCTTTGATTTTTCTTGCCTCCTCCTAAACAAGGTTGAAGGTTGAAGTTATTCCCATTGTTGTTGTTGTTGTTGTTGTTGTTGTTGGGTGGTCCCTTTCGGACAAAAGGTGGATTTGTTACCATATACATGAAATGATTACCCTAATACTGTGTTGGGGTTTGAATTACTGAAAATTGTTTATTCACTCCTTGATGCTCGATTGTAGCATGAACATATACATCTGCTTGATTCCCTTCATCTCTAGCACCTTGAGCTCTGCTAGCTTGAGCTCTTCCTTGAGGTCTTTCATTTTTCTCGCCTCCTCCTAGACAAGGTTGACGGTTGAAGTTATTCCCATTGTTGTTTTTGAGTGGTCCATTTTGGACAAAAGGTGGATTTATTGCCATATACATGTATGTGTGAACACACTTAGGACCGTCGGGGCATTTTTCCCTCACTAGGAGGTTTTTCCCCCCCTACATTGTATATACGCCCATCATTCTAGGGCTATCTATCTTTCCATTGCACACTAAGTAAAACACTCTCTATTGTGTGCCTTGTGCTTCCTTTGTCTTCTCCAATCTCTGTGTGTTCTCTTGCAACTCTAATTCCAACTATTGGTATCAAATCAGGTTGCGTCCTCTCGAGCTTAGTCGTCAGCAGCTCCAGCACACGCCTACTCAATTTCTTTGATTTTTGTTAGCTTTGGTGACCGTTCGCAGGTCGACAAAATTTTTGGGAAATCTCAAAGAGCTTAGTCTGCTCAGTTTTCTGATTCGGGATCATTTCGGCCTTCGTTTCCACTGTAGGCTGTACTACACATGTTATTTTGTCATTTTGTGCAGAATTTTTGTCAGTGCCATTTTTTTCATAACAGGTCCCTTAAAGTCTTCTTTGGTTTGTGCTATATAGCACGTGTTGTTCCCGCTTCATATCTCCTCTTTTTTAGCATTTTTCACATCAGATGCAGGCATTCGTCATGGCCAACAACAACACAGATGTGTTCAAGATGTTTGCTGATGAGGACATAGTGGATGGGGACAATTACCCAATGTGGGCTTACATGATGCAACATGTTCTTGTGTCAAAGGGTGTCTAGATTATAGTGCAGGGCATTGATATACATCCTGGTTCTGAAGATGTAGACAATGTTGCAGGTCTTGCTGCAAGGATTGTTGTTGTTAGAGTTGTTTTGCCTACGGCAGAACAAGCTTGTTGGGATATAAAAGATACGCAAGCTCATGCATTGATTGTACTATCTATCAAGTGCACTTTTACTCCTCACATTTGTTCAGTGAAATCAACAAACAGGCTTCAAATATTCTAGCTGGTCTTCATGCAAACCGAAATGAGGCAAAAATTGCATTGCTGCGTAACGAGCTGGAGTCAAAGATTATGCATGAGGAAGATGACATGGACACTTTCCTTGCTGGTGTCAAGGATATCAATGAGAAACTTATTTTTCTAGGTAAAGTCATTTCAGACAGCTCCCTTGTACAAACTGTTCTTGATGCCTTGCCAGATTCTTACCAGACTTTTGCTAGTACTTGGAGACTTATGACCCAAGGAAATCTTACCATTACTTGGAGACTTTTGCTAGTACTTGGAGACTTATGATCCAAGGAAATCCTGAAGTTTTCAAGTTTGATGCATTATGCACATTGCTATTGCAAGAGCCTCTTTCCAGAATAATAGACAGCGTGCAGTTGAACAGGCCTTTATTATTTCTCAAAGAAAAGATGGTAATAGCAATGCCACCACTTCTTATGGTTCTTCTGCGAGTGGAAAATCACATGTTCCTATGCTTTTGCTAGCAGCAATTGGTCTGGAAATTTTGGTGATAAGGGCAAAAAGAAGATGTGTTGCCATTATTGTAAAGCTAATGATCACTTGATCAAGCAGTGGACACCTAACTTGAAGGCCAAAGAGGCTAGGAAGAAAGAGGTTGGTTCCACTACTCATGTTTGGTTCCACTACAAATGCAGCTATTGTTGAGTCTTCTGGGAAAGGACACTGTGATGATGATTTTGATACAGAATGGGCTTTTAGTGTAGAGTGTACCTATAATCCTGTTTTCCATGATGCATGTATGTCAGTTGCTACAGATTCAAATGTGTGGTATTTTGACAGTGGTGCTACAAAGCACATTAGCTCATAGGTGATTTATTCACCTCTCTTGAGTCCGTCCCTCATGGGAATTTAGTTACTTGTGCCAATAATGCTTCTTATCCGGTTCAGGGAGTTGGAAAGATTGTGCTTACTACTGTAAATAGCAGTTCTTTCACACTTGTTGATGCAATTTATGTACCTAGAATCAAGAAGAATCTTTTGTCTGTATCTGCACTTGGTAGACTTGGTCTTGTAGTCAAATTTGTGGATGACAGATGTACAATACATGGTCTCAATTTTGGTGATGAAATTGTTGCATCTGGCATATTATGTCGTGGATTGTATAGGCTCACTTTGTATGGCAAGTGATCTGGCATATTATGTCATGGGCTATATAAGCTCACTTTGTATGGCAAGTGTGGGAAAAATTTTGCAAGTGCAGTTATGGACTCAAAGGCTATTTCAGATGCAAAACTTTGGCATGTATGCTTTGGACATCTGAATTTTGCCAATTTGCTGCATTTGCAAGAACTCTGATATGGTTGCTTCTTTTCCACCTCTTGAAGCATCTGTCAAACATGTTTGTGAAGGCTATGTTTTGGGTAAGATGAAGTGTGCAGAGTTTCCAAAGGATGGTTTAGTTAGGGCCACATGCAAGTTGCAACTTGTGCATAGTGATGTTTGTGAGCCCATGCAAACTCCGTCCTTGGGCAATTACCTTTACTTTGTGACTTTCATTGACGATTACTCTAGGCATGCATGGGTATTTCCGCTTAAAGCAAAGTCTGAAGTTTTTATGTGCTTCAAACAATTTTTGGCTATGACTGAAATGAAAGTTGGATGGTGAGATTGATCGCTATAAGGCTCGACTTGTTGCAAAGGGTTATGCACAACAAAAAGACATAGATTATGAAGAGACGTTTGTTACCACTTGTCATATGACTACTGTGCATTTTCTATGTGCATTGGCATCTCACTTTGGTTGGGATGTACATCAATTAGAAATTGTTACTGCTTTCTTGAATGGTGACATATTTGAGGAAGTTTATGTAGCACAGTCTTGTGGTTTTGTCAAGAAAGGACAAGAGGATAAGGTGTGCAAATGTAACAAATCTTCGTATGGTTGAAGCAATCTCCTCGTGCTTGGTATGAGAAGGCTGATTTGAATGCTACTTTCAATGTGAAAGATTTGGGGTTCTTCAATCATTACTTGGGTATACAATTGAAGCTGTGTAATGGTGGTATTGCCTTGTGTCAGAAAAGTTACATAGAGACATTGCTATGTAAGTTTGGACTTGAGGATTGCAAACCTATTGCCACTCCCATGAAAACAAGTTTAAACTTGAGTCTTCATGATGCTGGTGATCTTACAGATGTCACTCTTTACCAACTGCTGTTGGATGCCTCATTTATGTATGCAACACGAGGCCGGATATTCAGTTTGGAGTCTCACAAGTCAGAAGATTTATGCACAGCCTAGGGTCTAAGCATTGGCAGGCTGTCAAGAGGATTTTTTGCTACTTGAGTGGCACTTTACATCTTGGCTTGTTTTATCCCAACGGGGGATCATTGTCACAAGACTTACATGCTTTTTTGGACTTAGATTGGGCTCGTTGTTTTGACAGGCGAGTGTCCACAAGTGGTTTTTGTTTCATGCCTGGAAATTCATGTATAACATGGTTGAGCAAGAAGCAACCTACTATGGCCACTTCTAGTCGTGAGGCTGAATATAGGGTAGTCTTCACAGCTACAGTTGAGTGTGTATGGCTCAGATGCTTTATGGATGATTTGGGTGTTGGACAAGACACTGCCAACACTATCTACACTGACAGTTAGAGCGCATTGGTAGTTGTAAGGAACCCAATTTTTCATGCTTGCACAAAGCACATTGAGGTGCATTACCACTATGTACGGGAGAGGCTCTCAGCAGGAGAGATCAGCTTGGCTTATGTGCCAACACAGGACAACCTTGCAGATCTTTTCACAAAGGCATTGTCTCATGATAAGTTCAAAGCTTTCCACAAAGCTTTGGGCTTACTCCCCTTTGTGGATTTATCATGTCCTCAGGGCATGGCACTTCCCTTTACTCATGTGCCAGCTCTCGTTCACTGCATCACTCTAGGGGGGGATTTGCTACCATATACATGTGTAGTGATGGGTGTGAACACACTTAGGATCACCAGAGCATTTGTTCCCTCACTAGGAGATTTTTTCCCCCGTGCATTGTATATACGCCCATCATTCTAGGGTTATCTATCTTTCCATCACACACTAAGTAAAACACGCTTCCTTCATCTTCTCCAAGTTGTGTGTGTTTTCTTGCAACCCTAATTACAACAGGATTCCCTGGTCTAAAGTTTCCTTAGTTCTGAGGCTGTCTCTGATTTTGGTTAAAATTCTACTGATGAAAGTTCCGCTGAGCTGCAGGCGGTGGTCTAGGACTAAAAGGCTCCAATTTGGGTTGAAGTTTTCGAGTTCATAATTTTTCACCAATCTTGTAAAGCTAGAATTATTGAATGGATACTATATGAATTCATGGTCAGGATCTAGACAAGTATAACACAGATTCTCTTGTTTGGCTTTCATACGTAATAAGTTCTCTATTCTTTGTTGTGAATACCCATACCATTATTCCTCCTCAGGACAAGTTCTTTTGATTTTGGAAACAAGGAGCAGGTTTTGGTTTTCTCTTTCTACTATTTGATAATTCTAGCTCAATAGATTTACTCAAAGACTCTGAAGTCTAGTCTTCATAGGATTATGTAACCCTAACATGAATCAAGCTACTTTGACTTCTTGAGTCATCCCTGCTGTAGCATATTTGACAAGAGTCAAGAAATATTGATAATATGACTCCAGATCTTTGGTGCCTTGAGTAAAATCAAGACACTCATTCATACGATCCAAATGATATACTTTGTTTTGATAGCTCTTCTTGAGTTGAGTCTTGAGATAATCCCAAGTTACTGTATTAGGGTCAACATCATTTTCTATGCAATGGTCTCTCCACCAAATCTTGGCCGTCTTTTCTAATTTGAACTTAGCAATAATAGCCTCTCTGTAGATGCATGAGCCAAATCAAAGTAGTCACACATGCACTCAATCCAACCTTCAAGAATTTTGCCTACATCTTTGCCTTCCTCACTAAAGTTTCTAGGGTAGAGACTTGCAAAGCATAGCATCGATGTCTCTATCAACAATGGTCTATTGAGGTGCAATAGGCAAATTGGCATTTGAAACGATTGCATTCTCTAGGAGGCATGGTAACTTACTGCACCATATTAACCAAAATCATTCTTAGTACAATATTCTAGTCCGCTCAAACTCCGCTCTTAGCAAAATAAAATAGACAGTTGAAAATAAGACGAGAGAGTAAAAGAAAAAATAATGAATAAATAAAATCAATTCTACATTGCAAACTTTTCAAGGTTCAAAAAGCTACATGTGTTTTGGAAGGTTTTAATAAGTCCTAATGGCTCTGACATAATGCACTATGGATCCATAGACTCTATTGAACTAATCCTGAGGTACATAATAGAATTGGTTGTCGCCATTTGACTTCTTCCAAACCCTAATTAGTACTCTTTCACAGAAGCCATATCCCTGATTAAGCATTAGGGCCTTTTTACTAAGAATGATCTCTCGGCTTGGTATATCTAGAAGTGAGCACAGGTTAAGGTAAAGAACATATCCCTGTACTTTGACATTTCCTTCTTGAATCTTCTCCTTGATCCAGAGTTGTGAGTCAACCATATACCTACCCAGAACTTGAGTCTGACGTACAGTTTTCATGCTACATAATTGTTTGCTACAAGGTAATCTCTAGTCTCCTTTGAAGTTCAAAATACTTCAAATCTTCTGTGAACATTTAATCCAACTGCATAGTTGGAAAAGACATTTTGTGCAAAATTACTTGGGGATTCATCTAGACGATTAAGAAGATCCATCTAAAAACAAGAGCCTTACTTTTCAATTTAGAGCCTTACAACATTGCCAAACAAGCATAATTTCTAAACCAAAATTTGGTGAAATGAAAATTGGAATCTATTTTTCTTACTTTTTAAAAGAGGCCCAAAATTTGGGGATCTTACATCCTCCCACACTTGAAGAATTTGAGGTATCCTCACCTTGACACGAATTCTGGGTAGTTTAGTCTCATTACATTATCGTGTTCCCAAGTAGCATCTTCCTCAGGATATGTTGACCATTTGTCAAGGTGTTCAATAACGGTTCAATTGATGAAGAGGTTTACTTCTACTGTGAAGAATCACTTCAAGGTACTCTTCAAAAGTTTCATCGGTAGAGGTAGATAATAGAAAATTGTCAAAAATGTGATTGGATCAGATAAATACCTCTTGAGCAAGCTGACGTGCAAAACATCATATACCTTTATGTGTGGTGGTCACAAGTGTAATGGAAATGGCCTATGAACTTTGAGAATAGCATAATTAAGAGAATTAGAGTGAACATTTTCATGAGATTATTTTGAGAACATAGAGGGTATACTTAATTAGTGGTAGCAGCATAACCATTATACTTAATTAACTTGCATGAACAATACTTTTGCAAGAGAAAGAATTAAAGAACATGACAACGGTAGAGGACCAGATTTATGTGGAGCCGGCGGTCCCCCCTCCAATAGTCTTTTGTATTATATATTCTCCCATCAAGAGAGATACTTGGTACAATGCAATCTTTGTGTTCCTTGTTACCTAGGTGATGCAATGAAGATGGAAAGCTTCATGCATCACGAGCATAACATAAACTTTGTAAAATCATTAACCATCCCCGGTCTCAGTCCCAAGGTCTCAAACACCTTCAAAGGTGGAGAGAGCTAGCGCGGAATGAGGGTAGGGAAGAGGAAGAAGAAGCATTCATAGGAGAAAGAAATAGTTCCTCACTTATCATAACTTTACTTGCTTAGCATATCATAATAGCATAGTAATAAAGATGAAGAACATAGCAAGCTTAAGCATTGGAGCATGGCTCTTGGTTGGATTTGCATTCCATAGCCAAGAGTGTTGGTATAGGCTCTCAACTTCTCAACAAGCTTCGAGAAGGAGATGGAGCTCTTGCACTTTGCACTTGACACAATGTGTGTGTGTGTGTGTGTGTGTGTGTGTGTGTGTGAGAGAGAGAGAGAGAGAGAGAGAGAGAGAGAGAGAGAGAGAGAGAGAGTGGGAGAGTATACCCTACAGCAAGCCCCCTAGTTGCTTGGGTCGACCCCTCATTCTAGCTCATGCTTTTTCAAGCAGTAGAGGTAGTATTTGGATAAGTGGCCTCCTTTCCTCTTAGAGAGATAGGGCTTGATAAATGCCTAAACAATTAACTTAATTAGCTAAATCCTCATTGGACCTCTCTAAGGATTAAGCAATATGGTTTGGACACTCCTTGAGGGCAACCTAGCTAGGGGCTTTTCATGTGTGTCCTTCTTTCCTCTTGAGCAAGGGGTGTCCTTTGGGAGAGAGAGAAGTCATCCAACCACCCCCCTACTTCCATGGCTCACCCCCTCCTTTGTAGGCTTGCGTGTTGACTTTCAAGGCCAAGCTACTTGGTCCCCTAGTTGCTTGAGCACCTAGTCATCAAGCATAGGGTTAGTAAGAGTCTGACCTCTCTTTCTACCATCCCCCCTAGCTTCAAGGTCTCGGACCCTCCTTGTAGGGATTGAATTGGACCTTCAAGCACATGCCTAGCTTAAGTTTCACCTTAGCTATCAAGCATCTCATGCAATTTTAAGTATCAAGCACCTCAAGCATAGGCCTAACTTTAACCTAAGGTCTAAGGACTTTTACACAAACCTTTGGCGGTCTTTAATGAAGCTAATTCTAAGGTCTTTAAGCTCCATTAGCTAGCCTTGATCTTTGATAGAACATCTCTCATTTGGACCCCTTTAAACTTGGCCCCATGTTGAGACAGATCCATAAGCACATGTCTATATTCTAACCCTTGTTCCCATTTATTCTCCCACATTAAATGATTAGTTTAATCTGAGAGAATTGTGTGGGTTGGTTAGATATTAGATTTTGTGACATTACCTCTCTCTTGAAATCATAGTCGTCCTCGACTATGAGGTAGAAGAGATAAAGCCTTAGTCATTAGTCGATGTTTCTTAGCCGGCAGAGGATCCCTTTTTACCTTGTGACATTATTCCAAGATGGATGACTAATCCATTTGGTGCTCTTTAATCCATTTCATTCTCCCAAAGTAGAGTGACGAGTTCTACTTGGTTTTTGAGAGACATCGTCATCACAAACATGATTCTAAGCATGCATACTATTTAAAACATGTACATTTGATTACTGTAATGTAGAATTGTAAGCATTGACAAGGTTCATACTATCCTTAAGCTATATTTCTTGCATCCATCTAGCATCTTCAAAAGGATAATTTTTTAGCTTAATAAGATAGCGTCGGATAATCTTACCATGTCATAGTACCTTGTCTTCATGCTGAAGGATAGCTTCGGGTTGTAGCACCTCTTCTTGTTCTTCGATTTTTGGAGGGTGTTCAATAATTGGTTCTCTTGGTGGCTCTCCTTTGTAGGGCTTAAGTAGGCTCACATGAAAAGCATTGTGTATGAGCCAATGGTTGGGAAACTTGAGTTGATAATCGATGTCATTGATAAGACATGTCATTGGCTTCAATATTTGAAAGGACCATAGTATCTTTTTGCTAGTTTAGCATAATACTTTTGATGACCCGTAGGAATTTTTCCCATCATTTTCCTCAATCGATCCTTGGGAAACGTGAGTAAGACCCAATCATTTTCTTTGAATGTTAAGCCCCTTCTGTGCTTATTAGAAGCAGCCTTTTTCCTTGTTGAGAGATGGTTATAGCCTTCTTTATCTTTTGGAAAGATTCTTGTAGGTCACGACTATACTCATCAGCAAAGAAGTAGCAAGGGACTTTTAGGTATTCCCTCCATGATCTTAAAAGGTGCCTTTTTCATAGTAGTATGGATAGTATTATTGTATGTATACTCTACAAGGGATAAGTACTTCTCCCATTGTGAGCGTTGATCTACTTTGATAACATAAGTCTTTAGTAGATCGAGAATTGTAAGATTGGCTATCTCACTTTGGCCATCCGTTTGTGGGTGATATCTCACTTTGGCCATCTGTTTGTGGGTGATAGATTGAAGAGAATTTCAATCTTGTACCTATATTTTCAAGAGACCTTTCCAAAAATTATTGGTTGTTCCAGGATCTCTATCTGACACGATGGATATTGGCAATCCATGGTGTTTGAAAATCTGAGATATGAAGAGGGTTTCTACTTGGTGTGCCTTAATAGTCTTTTTGACATGAATAAAATGTGCTTGCTTGCTAAACCTGACGACTATTGTCCATATTTCCGTATTCCCATGGATTATATCCATGGATATAGTCTTCCATGGTGAATTAGGGATTGGAAATGGCTGGAATAATCCAGGTTTCTTTCCTTTATCATACTTGCTCTTTTGGCATATACCACACATTTTGAAACATACTCTTGTATGTCTACTTTCATGGTAGGCCAATAGAAGTACGCCTCTACTCCTTGAAGAGTAGTTTGAATGCCTCTATGTCCCACATAGGGAGGAGCATGGGATTCATACATGATTTTCTCACGAAGGGTATGGGTAACACATAGTCTATAGCCACGGAGAAGATAACCATCCTACAAGGTGAATGCTTCTTCTTTCTTCCCCAATGCAAGGGCTGACATTATGTCTCTAAAATCGGGGTCAGTAGCATACTTGTCTTTCATAGAAGATAGATCATTGTGAGTTTCTATAGACACCGCATTAACATTTGGTCGTCGTGAAAGTGCATCGGCCACTTGATTATGCTTACCAACAATGTGAGCAATATGAAAATAAAATTGCAAAAGAAAGTTTGCCCACTTCATTTGTTTGTCAAAAAACTTGGTTTGCGTCATGAAGTACTTGAGACTTTGGTCGTCTGTTTGCAAAACAAATGGAGTCCCCAAAGATAGTGCTTCCATGTTTCCAAGACATGTAGCCCACTTCATTTGTTTGTCGAAAAGCTTGGTTTGCGTCATGAAGTACTTGAGACTTTGGTGGTCTGTTTGCAAAACAAATGGAGTCCCCAAAGATAGTGCTTCCATGTTTCCAGGACATGTAGAATAGCTAAAAGATTTTTTTCGTATATGCCCAACACTCATTCATTAGCATTGAGCCTTCGACTTCATTTACTATGGCATGCCATTCTTGAAGCAAAACTGCTCCAAGGAAATCACCACAAGCATCACATTGGACCTCAATTGTCTTTGAGAGATCCGAAACATAAGCATTGGTTGGGAGGTAAGCTTCTCTTTGAGCTTATCAAAAGCATTTTGCTCTTTAGCATTCCATGAGTACTTAACATTCTTCTTTGTTAAGTCATGCAATGGTCCCGCTATTTGAGAGAATCTAGCTCACACATACCAATAAAGCTTCTTCGCTCATGTAGATTTCTTGGATTAGGCCATGCTTTTATTACCTCAGCTTTGATGGATACATACGGATATCATCTTGAGAGATGATATGACCTAAGTATTGAATCTCTTGAAGGAAAAATTCGCTCTTCTTTTGATTGATAAAAATCTTGTTATCCCTCAAAGCTTGAAAATTACCTAGAGATGTTGCTTGTGCTCTTCCAAGGACTTGGAGTAGATGATGATATCATAAGTGAATTTGCACTAGGACCTAAATATTTTCTTCATTAGATGATTGAATTAGTCAAGCCAAGAGGCATGACTGGATATTCATAAAGACCAAACATTGTACAAAACGCGGTATATTCATTCACTATCGTTATTTGATGATAGCCATAGTTAAGGTCAATCCTACTAAAGTAGGTTGAACCTTGTAGCTTATCAAATAGATCTTCTACCCACGGTATGGGAATTTTTTTTTCGATAGTGATATGATTTAGCGCTCAATAGTCCACACACATGCGGTATGTACCATCTTTCTTTTGCACTAAAAGGACTGGAGAACAAAAGGGAGAGGATCTAAGCCTCACCATCCCTTTGTCTACCAGTTCTTGTACTTGCCTCATGATCTCATCTTGTTGAGTTTGGGAAACTTGATGAAGAGGCTTGTTCGGCGGTGAGCTTCCTGGTAGGAACTCAATTCGATGGTCGTCATCCCCTCGTTTTGGAGGTAATTCCATGGGGCTATCATTGATGAATACATCTTGGAATCCATGTAGAAAATTAGACAAGTCTAATTCTTCTTGATTCCTAACACTTTGCTTTGTTAAAACATTAGCATCAGACTCTTTGACAAAAATCATGTACACAAAAACTGAGCTTTTCATTGACTTATCAAAAGCATGGGAATTTATAAGTGGTATAGTACAATCGGACTCACTAGCATCTATATACATCCTCTTTTTCCTATAGGTGAAGTAGATTCTCCATTTAGGGAACTTCATGTTGGCATCCATGCAGTTGAACCATGGTGCCCCTATGATAATGTTCTCATGTTGGAGAGGAGGGATGAAAAAATCTTCTTCGTCAATGTAGCTTTGAACATGAAGCCTCAATTTCCCAATCAAGGGAGTAACAGAGGCTTTTTGTCCCTTGAAAGCCCCATCGGTGGAATTGCCTTGGGAAGAATTTTGGGTATTGTTTTTCCCCTTTGAATCACTTTTGTCTTTGCTTTCCATGGGCTTGGTACAAAATTGAAATGAACAATGCATATGCTTTCTATAATGAGTTTTTGCTTTGTTGTTTCTATGCGTGGTACACACAAAACTCCAAAATGCACCAACTGGCAATCTTGAGACAAATAATCAGAAAGTTCCTTTGAGTTCTTATGCAAGAGTGAACCCTTCTATGCATGGTAGTGTAAAAATTGCAAAGTTCCTAAGAGTGAACATGTTAGTGAATCGTAAAATGTGCATGTAATGGTGACTGAATGATTAATAAATTCTCATTAAGAAGGGATTTAGAAATACCTTTACTACTGTGGAGAGGATTAATCAAGTGGCTAGAAGAGGCTTATGGTTTTGGAACTTAATGTATAGATAGTAGGGTCTTCTCGTTGCTTTGGAAGAGTAACGGCACGTGTATTGACGTGGCCGGATCTTTTTCGCTTCCCTTTGCTTGAAAGCCACCAATTTGGCTATGGGAATCTCAAGAGAAGTGTACGTAGGGTGTGTATGCAGAAAGAGGATTAGCTATGGCTTTCATAGCTCACTATCAAGCTTGCAATTTCAAAATGTGTAGAGAAATGAAGTGAAGTGAAGGGTAGCAAAGTGTTTAATGAGTAGGGAAGGCCTTCTTTTAAGCTTAATTTTGATAAGTCCCTTAACTTATCATGATAAGTTACTTTTACATATCTTAATATCCTTTCTTGCTTTTCAAAGCTTCTCCAACAAGATACTTATACAAGAAGCTACTTTTCTTACAAGTGGCTTTTACAAGAAGCAACTTTTCTACAAGTGGCTTATGCAAGAAGCTATTCTTCCTATAAGTGGCTTATTCAACAAATTACTTTTTCACTTTACCCTTATTCTTTCTTTGTTTTCTTATGCAATTTTTTTTTTCTTTTCTTGAGATAAAGCTAATATCCCATGCATTGGTTATATCCACGTTCCCATGGTGAAAACCGAAAGTGTCTCATGGATAGCTTTGCATTGATTATATCCATGTTCTCATGATTAAAACCGAAAGCGTCTTGTGGGTAGCTAGGGTGCTTTACTTGATCATATTCGAAAAGTCGACGGCTTAGATATTTCAACAAGAGTAAGGGCTAAGAGAAGGACCTTACACTGATAACACTCTCTACAATGTTATTTTTCTTGGGTACGCTTTCATTCATATCAACCATTTAGAAGTAGTACTAATTGCTAGGTGCCTTTGAATACAATCCGGCTCATGAACTAAGCTCCATGCTAGGTTGGACACTAAGAACTCCTCCCCTATGCAAATGCTTCCACAACTCTGATATATATTAAAAATTTTATAAAGTGTAGATTGTGTATGCTTGTGCATAGACCCTTGGGGAGGAGTATCTCTCACTTGGTATCAGAGCCATTGCTTAAAGTTATGGGGATAGCATGAAGCGTGATACTAGTCATGTTAATTATGCATCATGCACACATGTATGATTCACATGCCAAAAAGAAAATGTTTCAGTCAAAGATTGTGAAAGATTATTGGGATCTCGCATTAGATATACTTCTAGAATGGGACCATTATGATCCACTAGTTGAAGGATGTCATGATGGTTACTATAGAGTGCATTATGTTAGATCCATTAGGACTTACTAAAAACTTTCAAAACACATTGTAGCTTTTTGAACCTTGAAAATTTTGCGATGTAGAATATATTTTATTTTTTCTTTTACTTTCTTGTCTTATTTTCAACTCTCTATTTTATTTTGCTAAGAGGGGAGTTCGAGCAGACTAGAATATTGTACTAAGAATGATCTTGGTTGATATGGTGCAGTAAGTTACCATGCCTCCTACAGAGAATGCAACCGTTGCAAATGCCAATTTGCCTATGCACCTTAATAGACCATCATTAATAGAGACATCGATGCTATGCTTTGCAAGTCTCTAACCTAGAAACTTTAGCAAGGAAGGCAAAGATGTAGGCAAAGTTCGTGAAGATTGGATTGAGTGCATGGGTGACTACTTTGATTTGGCTCATTCATCTATAGAGAACAAGGCTATTATTGCTAAGTTCAAATTAGAAAAGACAGCCAAGCGTTTGTGGAGAGACCATTGCATGGAAAACAATGTTAACCC
Source organism: Adiantum capillus-veneris (assembly GCF_014529385.1). Taxonomy (NCBI): domain Eukaryota; kingdom Viridiplantae; phylum Streptophyta; class Polypodiopsida; order Polypodiales; family Pteridaceae; genus Adiantum; species Adiantum capillus-veneris. The sequence continues at coordinate 142,960,333 of NC_140951.1, read as the reverse complement.
TAATACAGTAACTTGGGATCATCTCAAGACTCAACTCAAGAATAGCTATCAAAACAAAGTATATCATTCGGACCGCATGAATGAGTTCCTTGATTGAACTCAAGGGACTAGAGATTTGGAATCATATTCTCAATATTTCTTGACTCTTGTCAAATATGCTCCAATAGGGATGACTCAAGAAGTCAAAGAAGCTCGATTCATATAAGGGTTACATAATTCTATGAAGACTAGACTTCAGAGTCTTCGTCTTACCAACTTTGCAGATGTTCTTGATGTAGGTAAATCTATTGAGCTAGAATTATCAAATAGTGGAAAGAGAAAACCAAAACCTGCTCCTGTTCCCAAAATCAAAAGAACTCGTCCCAAGGAGGAACAAAGGTCTGGGAATTCACAACAAAGAATAGAAAATTTATTACGTATGAAAGCCAAACGAGATCATCTGCATTATACTTGTTTTGATCTTGACCATCATTCCATATATTATCCATTCAATAAGCTTCACAAGATTGGTGGACAGTTATGAACTCAAAAACTTCAACCCATATTGGAACTTTTTAGACCTAGACCACTTGCAACTCAACGAGACTCCCATTAGCAGAACTTTAACCAAAATCAGAGACAGCCTCAGAACCAAGGAAACTTTAGACCAAGGAATCCTGTTGGAATTAGGGTTGTAGGAAAACACACACAGCTTGGAGAAGACAAAGGAAGCTCAAGGCACACAATAGAGAGTATTCTACTTAGTGTGTGATGGAAAGATAAATAGCCCTACAATGATGGGTGTATACACAATGCACGGGGAAAAAAATATCCTAGTGAGGGAAAAAATGCATCGACAGTCCTAAGTGTGTTCACACACATCACTACCACATGTATATGGTGGCAAATCCTCTCTGGAGTGATGCGGTGAATGAGAGCTGCCACATGAGTAAAGGGAAGTGCCATGCCTTGAGGACATGATCAGTCCACAAAGGGGAGTACGCCCAAAGCTTTGGGGAAAGCTTCGAGCTTCTCACGAGATAATGCGTTTGTGAAAAGATCCGCAAGGTTGTCCTGTGTTGGCACATAAGCCAAGCTGATCTCTCCTGCTGAGAGCCTCTCCCTGACATAGTGGTAATGCACCTCAATGTGTTTTGTGCGAGCATGAAAAAATGGGTTCCTCGTAACTGTCAATGCGCTCTAACTGTCAGTGTAGATAGTGTTGGCAGTGTCCTCTCCAACACCCAAATCAGCCATACACACTCAACCGTAGCTGTGAAGACTACCATGTACTCAGCCTCACAACTCAAAGTGGCCACAGTAGGTTGCTTCTTGCTCAACCATGATATACATGAACTGCCAAGCATGAAACAAAAACCACTGGTGGACACTTGCGTGTCAAAACAACCAGCCCAATCTGAGTCTGAAAAAGCATGTAAGTCTGGCGGCAATGATCCCCCCTTGGGATAAAACAAGCCAGGATGTAAAGTGCCACTAAGGTAGTGGAAAATCCTCTTGACAGCCTTCTAATGCTTAGACCCTAGGCTAAGCATATATCTGCTGACTGTGAGACTGCAAACTAAATATCCGACCTCGTGTTGCATACATAAATGAGACATCCAACAACAATTCGGTAAAGAGTGACATCTACAAGATCACCAACATCATGAAGACTCAATCTTAAATCTGTCTCCATGGAAGTGGCAATAGGTTTGCAATCCTCAAGTCTGAACTTACATAGCAATGTCTCTATGTAACTTTTTTGACACAAGGCAATACCACCATCACACTGCTTAAACTGTAAACCCAAGTAATAATGCAACATCCCCAAATCTTTCATCTTGAAAGTAGCATTCAAATCAGTCTTAAATTTGTCAATATGTCTCTCATTTGTTCCAATGATCAGCAAATCATCTACATAGAGAACCACAATGAGAAGTACCTCACCCTCACACTTTACATACAATGTGCTTTCTATTGGACTATAACAAAACCCTTGTTTGACCAAATGAGTGTCAACCTTCTCATACCAAGCACGAGGAGATTGGTTAACACTAGGTTGGTAACCTAACAGGACATAAAAGTGTCCTTTTAGGGTTTTGAAAAAAACCTCCAAAACCATAGTAGATCCACTCATTTTGTGAAATCCTGTCATGAGGTTATAGTTCAAGGCCTACTACACATGGAAAAAATAAGAAACTTGTAAAATTTCTCATCTTTAGGTCACACCAAGCCTCCAAAGTTGATGGACTAGTACATTTTCATCAAAACAGTCATTTCTTACGTTTTGTTGCATAAAAATAAGATTAGGGATTTTTGTAGGACTTGAGATAAATTCCCTAGTTAACTTCAATGGGTTGGTGATCAGAACATATGATTGCTTCTCACTCAGTATTTTTTGTTTTGCCAAAAGAAATAGGTACAAGAAAGTTGAATTTTTACCATTCTGCAAAGCTATCATCAAAGTTTCTATAGCCACGCTCAATACAAATAATATATGCATGTTTTCTTAGTTCTCTATTGTCCTTTAGGTTCATAAGGAGCCATGGAGCATGTCAAAAGAATAATACATCTCTTACCAAGGGGAATCTTGGGGACAAAGATGAAGTGCTAAATACAGCAAACATGAAAAAACTAGGTTCAACATTATGTTTGCTAAATACAGCAAACATGAAAAAACTAGGTTCAACATTATGAGTTGTAGAATCCCATAGAAACTATTCAATATCTAGCCAAATTTGATCCTTATGACTAGATATGGTTACTACCTACAAAATACATGTAGTTTTCACAAGAAACTAAAAATATTGAAAAAGCTATACTTGATATACTAGAATGTTTTGTTTTCTTCTATAATTGAAAAAATCAACCATGGTTGTCTACTATGAAAAATAGGGTATTAGGTGTCCCAAAACTCAAGGAATATTAGCTTTATGCTACAATATGCGACAAAGAAAATCAAAACTACATTTGGATATCATGAAAGCCACTAAAAAAATCATAGAAGAGCTAAAATTGGCTAAAAAACATGATTTGATAATTTTTGTAATTTGGTCATAACTTACAACTTTAACATTTATTTCTCCCTAGAAGCATCAGGACATGTTGAGGACTACTAAAGATAGTTCTCTAGAATTATAGACCTCACAAACATGAATTCTAGAGTGGTATAGTTGCAAAAAGTTGAAAAAAGCCAAAAACAGGACCCATTTTTTCACACAGTTTAGGTTGTGAAATGTTGTGCAAGGACAAGGTTAAAGATGGAATTGATATTCCAAAAAAATGTCGAGTTTTTTTCATAAGACAACTTTCTAGATAGATAGCATCTCAAAATCCATTTTGAAACTCTTGACATAATTCAAGGAAAATGGTCACTTAACAGGACATAAAAGTGTCCCAGGACATAAAAGTGTCCCATTACCAACCTAGTGTTAAACCCATACAAAGCTTTGTTACATTTTCACACCTTATCCTCTTGTCCTTTCTCGAAAAAACCGCGAGGCTCCATTACATACACTTCCTCAAATATGTCACCATTCAAGCAAGCAGTAACAATATCTCATTGATGTACATCCCAACCAAAATGAGCTAGCAATGCACATAGAAAATGCACAATAGTCATATGACAAGTGGTAGCAAAAGTCTCTTCATAATCTATGTCTTTTTGTTGTGCATAACCCTTTGCAACAAGTCGAGCCTTATAGCGATAAATCTCACCATCTGCCTTGCATTTCAACTTGTAAGCCCACTTTGTACCGATGGCCTTTTTTCTAGGAGGCAAATCACATAAATTCCATGTCTCATTTTCTATAAGTGCATCATATTCTGATTGCATGGCAACCATCCAATTTTTTGAATTATGTGCTTCATCAAAAGACAGAGGTTCCTCAACATCATGTAAGCTAGACACAGCCAAAGCATAGCAATTTGATGCATAAGATGCATGGAATGAACCTAACCAAGTACAACTAGACAAAGGTGCATCCAATTTACTGTCACACAAAGTATGCACCAGCCATTTAGGCATATGTCTAGCCTGCTCATTCTCAATCCTTTCCTCATCAAGTACATCATGTACATATGCATCAATAATAGGCTGATCTGAAACATTTTTAGAAACCCCCATAGGCTGTAGATTTGCCTCCTTGGAATTTATATTCGTACTTCCACCAATGAAAAGAAGCAACAAAGTGTCATAAATATCCTGTGAGCTTACATTACTATCTCTAGTATAATACAGCAAAGGTTGACCAGAATCTTCCACAAACAAAACATCCCATGCAAGATTTCCTAACACTCTATGATATCTAAGGTTCATAAAGATTCACAATGAATTATCAACCAATCACAAACTTTAGACCGTCTCCTTTGGTTGGGTCCTGTCCCATTGGAGTAGTCTTTGACTATTTCCTTGTCAATTGCTCCAAATCAGCACTTCAAGTAGTATGTGACTCCAAAAATATCCAACTTGCTAATGTTCTCCCAATACTAGAACCATTTTCCACTACAAAGTTTGCTAAATCTGCATTTTCAAGCCCTTCACTATTAGGCACACCTAATAGTAATGTGTCCAAAACTTGGGATTTTTGTTCAAGATTTTAGGTTCATTAAATTCAGATCTAATTTGTTGTCCCCTTGACTTTCATTGGACTTGGACCTTAGGTTTAGTGTTCTAACACAAGGTTTGGAAATTTTAAAAGGTCTCTTCCCGTTTTGGTAGTTTTTCCCTATATGTAGCTTCAAATTTTTCCAGCATTGGTTAGTTGGTTTTAAGCATCAAGGAGAAATTTTTGGGAAAAAAATTGGACAAAAATTGCTCTTAAAGAGTGTTATAATCTATTAAGTGCGCGTATAGTGAACTCACCCAAGTTTTCAATTTTTGCAAGTATGAGATTATCCCCAGCATAACACAACATTTAGATATCACATGTATATTATTTCAATTTTTGAACATAAGCATCTCCGCTTATATCCCCTTTTTACGTACCTCAAGAGTTTACAAGCCCTATCTGAATATTTAATTGTTCAAATGGCACTAAATTTGGTAGAGATTGGCTATATAATGTATGCGCTCAACTCATCAAGTCAAGGTTTAAGTTTGATTCCCAGCTCTACCCTTTAGCTATCAAGTGTGTAATATTGGCCTTGATAATTGTGATGCAACTTCATACTATTTTAGCACAAATGTAATCCTAACAGCTTATTACATATCTTACTCCTACTAAAACTAAAAATTCATGCAAAATTATCATAAGAACACAATTTCTGTGAATTTTGCCTTCCTTATTTAATGTTATCTTTATCGCACAACATGCCTCTCAAGGACCATCCACCAATTCCTAAAGCTACCAAGGTTCTTCGTAAGTTTCCCCTCCCAAGTACCTTACACAGTTGCTATGTTACATCCCAATAGTGCGAAATCGAAAAGAATGACCTAACAAAGTAATGGATTCCAATGGGAAAGGTCTCAACCAAGGAAACAATCAGAGATTACTCCATAATGTACCAAGGTGCTTACACACACCCCTCTACTTGTTGAAAGACTTCGCATCAAGATTGTTAACTAATAGCTCCTTTAGAGAAAGAGCTAGAAAAATTTACAGGGAGATTATTTATAACAAGATTTAGTAGATAACTACCACGTCCTTTCCAGCAAGGGGGATCCAACTCGGGTCCTTAAATGAATTATGAACATTGCGATCAATGACAAAGAATTAGGGCACAGTCGCTACGATGTTTTATGACCTATACGATGGATCCAAGTTTACCTTCTTTCGTGTTTACTTTAGCTTGCACCAATAAGTTTATGGGCAAGTAAAGTGGCTAGGGGAGCAGCCAATCCTACACAAGTATATAGCTAAGACATTAAGCTAGCTATTGGGTGGTCACAAAATTGAAACCAAGCTACGAGGGTGGGCAATGAACACCAACATTTTTAATGAGTTTTTCGATCATTGTGAGATACGCGTGCTGACTCTTTCCTCTATGTGATAAGAGGTACACTTACTACAAGGGAAGTTCTTCTGTTATTGGTATATTGGAATGGGGCTACATTCTTACAAACATTGTACAAAAATAATTCTAAGGCTGAGTTGTTTTTGTACTTATCAGTTCCTTTACTCTGAAGCCAACTGTCTTTTGAATGTAAAAAGTTCAATTATGTCTTATTATTTATGGTAAAGCAGCTACACACACACACACACACACACACACACACACACATTGTATTACTTAAGGGCCCATAGCATATTGAACACTTAAGCTTCAGTCTATTAGGTCTCCACCATGTGACTTGGCCCTTCTGAGGTACAAGTAGGTTTTGACAAAGAGGGTCAGTTTACTGCCTTGTGTAATACTTGCTATGAAGGCGCGCTAGTGTAGTTCTCTCATACTCCTTGTAGGCGGCCTCTCTATCACTGGAGGGGGTCTCTCCACTCATGGCGCTCTGCTCATTATACCGGACTAGCGACCTTCCTCCTTCCTCTATTTAAAGAGGTGAGGGTGCAAATCTGCCCCTCACTTAGCTTTGGTTGTAGTTCTGCTTAAGTAGAATTGTGTGTCTTTTTTACACTGAAGTATGGAGCTCGCAACACAAGTTACTCAGGTTTGCTACTCTACCCATGCATATTGCTTTGCATACCTATTTTAAGAGGGCAATTTTACTATGATAATGATGTTGTAGCTAGTTTTGATATTGTGTCTCTTTATGTGGTTTTCGCTCTGCATAAACGGAACCTAGTTATGGTCCTTGATGGTCCGTGAGTATATATGGTGATGGTATTTTGGCATGGCTTTTTACCCTTCCACTAGGTTTTTGGGTTGCTGCTAAACTTCGTGGCTACTGTTCAAAAAGGTTTTCGGATATGTGGTACCAAATGTTGCCATTTATAATCTCTGTTAAAACTGTTTTTTGGGGGGCTGCTCTACGTGAACATTGGCTTTTGTAAGGGATTTTGCTGCTGCTTTACTTAGCTTGGCAATACTCTATTGTAGGCAGTAACCGGACCTACTTTGGTGGCTTACTGAGCATCAAAATGCCGTGTGATTTACTTCATACTATCGCTTTTTACATAAGTTTTGTAGCACCATCAATGAGAAGCCTTGATTTGCCTTGTATATTGGATGGCTATGGGTATGTACATACATAGGTTGGGGGTGTTTTTCTACCCTACTACGCACTGATATTGATTGGCTATGGGTACATACATGGGTGGCACTACAAGAGGTACTTCACATTAGCGACGCTCGCAGTACGACGCTCAAAAGTGAAAACTCATGGCATCGCTATGGTCGTCGCTAGTTTACTTATAACTTAGCAACGCTCATAGTGATGCCGACAGGGGTAAAAAATAAACCGAGAGCGCCCAAAAACTAAGATCTCAGATCTGAGTTTTTGGTGCTCAAGCAAGCAAAGGTAATCCGCGCTCCCCTTCTCTCTCTTTCTTCTCCACACACACAGACACACACATGAGGAGAGGAAGGAGATCCAGGTATGCTCCTTCCCTCTCCTCTCTCTCATGTTTCCTTCCCCTCTTTCTCTCTCTCTCTCTCTCTCTCTCTCTCTCTCTCTCCCTCACACACACACACATTGTGTTTTTGAGAGAGAGAGAGAGAGAGAGAGAGAGAGAGAGAGAGAGAGAGAGAGAACATGCATAAACAAAACACACACACACACACACACACACATTGCATAAACAAAGAATGCATACACGCACACACATTGAGAGAGAGAGAGAGAGAGAGAGAGAGAGAGAGAGAAGAAGAAGAAGAAGAGAGTTTTAACGTTGTAGGAAACTATCCCAAGAGACCTTAAAGATCTAGCCGACAAGGAGTTGAACTCAAGACCTGTTATTCAAGAGGGAAAAGGCATAACCAATCTATCACACTTGGGTGATAGAAAGGTTATACCATTTTCCTGTTTTTATTGGCACCCACACACACACACACACACCCAAGAAGAAGAGAGTTTTAATGTCGTAGGAAACTATCTCAAGAGACCTTAAAGATCTAACGACGAGAAGTTGAACTCAAGACCTGTTATTCAAGAGGAAAATGGCATAACCAATCTACCACACTTGGGTGATAGAAAGGTTATACCATTTCCATCTTTTTATTGGCGCACACACACACACACACACACCCGAAAAGAAGATGGTTTTAACATCGTAGGAAACTATCTCAAGAGACCTTAAAGATCTAGCCGACGAGGAGTTGAACTCAAGACCTATTATTCAAGAGGGAAATGGCATAACCAATCCACCACACTTGGGTAATAGAAAGGTTATACCATTTTCCTCTTTTTATTGGCACACACACACACACCCGAGAAGAAGAAAGTTTTAACGTCGTAGAAAACCATCCCAAGAGACCTTAAAGATCTACATTTAGGTTAGATTACATTTAAATTTATGTTTATGTTGAGTTTAAGATTATGTTAGATCTAGATTTACGTTAGATTAGATTAGATTTATGTTTATTTTGAGTTTGATTTATGTTAGATTAGATTTAGGTTTATTTACGTTAGATTTAGATTTACGTTAGATCACATTAAATTTAGGTTTATTTTGAGTTTATCTAGATTTATGTTCGATGGACCATGCGGACTAGCAATTCCACATGCATGCTCGCCTGCTGCCTCGTAGAGGGAGAGAGCGAGAGCGCGCGTGTGCACGAGAGCAAACGACAAATTTGAAATTTAAAATCTGTTATGAAGTGAGGCCCATTCACATCTACGCAGCTAGTAGCCCCATTGGTATGTCTTTTATCCTTCAATGGAGCGAATCACCACATGTTCAATTAGGTTAGATTTAAGATTATTTTGGATTGAGTTTTTATATTAGAGTCTAACTTCGAGATAACGGTAAAAAAATTAGAGTTAGACAAACGGTGATCCCTCTCTTCCTCTCTACGAATGCGACCTTAAGCTGGAAAGCTTTCAACGGCATGATACTCAGATTGGAGGCCAACATGTAATGTGTTAAGTAATCCCTCGAACAAAGATCTACTATGAAAAGATGTTAAGATGCTGTGAAATGCTACAGCTAGAGAAGAGGCAAAGGGGTTGTGTCCACTACATGCACTATCATGTAGACGTGGGTGTGTAGATTTCTTGTACCCACAAATATAGGCATTGACCAATAAAGACGAGATTATAACCCGATGGTTCTGATCTCCGTACACCTCTAGATCGAGGTGTGCGGGGATTGGACATGACTAGAGAATGTGAGGTAGTTTACAGTGTGAACAAAGAGAGAGAGAGAGAGAGAGAGAGAGAGAGAGAGAGAGAGAGAGAGAGAGAGAGATAAAAGACGGAGAATGCCAATAGAAATTAAATTTGTTGTATAGGTTATAAGGTTTTTACCCTCATTATGAGTAGTGACGAGGATGTGGGGCCATCCAACCAAAACACCTATCTCTCAACGAGGATCTCATGTCCTTGTAATCAATGCAAGCATGGTGTGCGACGGATAAGACACGTTTCTTTGCAGCACGTTCACGAATTTGGCGAGTTCGATCCATCTATTATAGATCTACTTGTTGCCAATTATAACTCGTCGGACTCTAATGCTGGCCAACAGCCGGCAATCTTGCAACCCAATAGACGTGTTCGCAGGCGCTTTGGTCAAGTAGCATATGTGAGGCCACAAGATGTAGCCTCTGATAGCTCGGGGGACGATCATGCAGACCACATTCCCAACGAGGCAATGTTTGAGCCCGAGATCGATGAAATGATCGAGATGATCATGGATTCAGAAAGGCTTATCTATGATGATATGAAAAGTGAAGCCGATACACCATTGTATTATGGAGCACGTGTGTCTAGATTGAAGGCGCTCATGGTTCTTCTCAACATGTAGACAAAGTTTGGATGGAGTGACACTAGCGTCACAATGCTTTTCAGGTAATCTATTACAATGTGTTTACTTTAATAAAAAAACTCTAGATGTGTAATGATCTGATAGATTTTTACACAATTGTATCGTATTTTTTTTGTTGTGTAGATTGCTCAAAGAGCACATACTACCAACTGATAATGTGATGCCAGATTCCAGAGAGGAAGCAAGAAAGATCTTGTGAAACTTGGGGATGGATTACAGTTCGATCCACGCTTGTCCTAACGCCTGCATTCTTCTCAGAGGGGAATACATAGACATGGAGAAGTGTTCGAAATGTGATTCTGAGAGATGTTGAGTAGATCTCCACGTAACAAAAATTCCACAAAAAGTTTTGCGACATTTTCCTCTGCTTCCTCGCATCAAGAATTTCTTTGAATGTAAGTCCATGGCCGCCCTAGCATCATGGCATGAGGAGAATAAATCTTCGGATGGTGTGCTACGGATTCTTGTAGATTGCGTAGCCTGGAAACATATAGATGAAACATGGTCGGATTTTTCCAGGGAAGCTCGAAGTTTGCACCTAGGCCTAGCTATGGATGGCGTAAATCCATTTGGTCAAATATCAACATCTTACAGTGTATGGCCCATTGTCATCGTCAACTACAACATTCCCTCATGGTTGACTACAAAGAAGGGGCACCTATAGCTAAGCTTGATCGTGCCAAGGCGCTATAAAGTGAAGAATATGGATGTGTATCTTTGTCCACTATTGGAAGAGCTACAACAATTGTGGATTGACAGAGAAGTGGTGGATATGAGCCAACACATAGGTCGACAGAATACTTTGATTAGAGGTATTCTAATGTGGACTATGCATGACTATCCCGGACTAACAAAATGCTAAGGTGATTTATACTTAAACTCAAACACTGTAAATCTTGGTTTTTATCAAGCTTATCTATTATCATGTGTATACATGCAAGACTTCAAACAAGCGGATACAGAGCATGTGTCACATGTGGACCTAGACTGAATGCACGTCGGGCGCCCTCATTGAAGAAGCAAATCTACGAAGGTCATCAAGAGTATCTACCAGAGAATCATGTGTTAGACGATGGCTTTTTGGAAAGAGAGCCACTGAGGATGTCTGCACAAGCATGGTTAGAGCAGAAGGAGATGTGTGATGACGGTTTGCCCCCAGGGAGGAAGAGACTCTCTCTATGGTACGAGTTACCATATTGGGTCCGATTCATGATCAATCACTTGCTCGATCCAATGCACATATTCAAGAATGTGGGTAATCTGCTATGGGACCATCTGACTGGCAAGAAAGATACTTTGGGAGCCAGGGTTGACCTTAGAAATGTGGATCGTATGGAGCAATATTGGCCCCGCAGACAGCATCTAATGGATCGATAAAACTCCCTAAAGCGCCATGTATTTTCACAGGAGCCCAAGAACGCAAAGTAAAAGAGACCATTCGATCTTTGCGGACCCCCACTGGCGTAATGCACCGCTCCGAACGTGTTTTACTAAAGAAGGAAAGCTTACAGGTTTGAAGTCACACGACTGGCATAAATGTGTTAGGTATGTTCATAGTGGAATATATCATAGTGGGAATTGTGTAGCAAATTCGTGTGTGGACTTTAATATCATTGTTGCACGTGTTTTGCAGTTTATTTTACCGGTGGCCATTGAGGGATGTTTGTCTCTTGACGTCCGTAACACAATCTACAAACTTGCGAAGTTGGTGCAATGGATCTCACAAAAGGAGATCAACGTAGAGTCCATACCATTTGCCAAACTAAACGCTGTGGAGGTTGTGTGCATGTTTGAGAAACACTTTCCTACTACCATGCTAACCATTCAGGTGCATCTTCTTGTTCACATAGTTGATGAGGTGGAAATAGCTGGCACAGTACATTCCAGATGGATGTTCTTTTTAGAACTTTTCATGAAAACGCTGAAGGGATATGTGCATCAGAAGGCACGTCCGAAGGGTAGCATGGCAGAAGGTTGGTTGGTATCAGAGTCCCTAGTGTACATTGGAGAGTGGCTAGATGGATTTGATAAAGCCCGGGACACGCTATGGCGAACCATAGATGATCAGCGCATATCTGGGATTGTCATGTACAATCTCAGTGTTGAGAAGAAGATGATGGAAGATCTAGAGGCTAAAATAAACGAATTTTGCATGCTTCACAATCCAGTGATGCAAAAGTGGATTTCACAATACGAGCATGAAAAGCAAGAGCGACAAAGGACACGAATCGAGTGGAGACGGGGAAGACGCCCAACGATGCACTATCCGCCAGGTCTGGAGAGCCTACCAACATTCATGAGCTTAAGATGGTTGCACAACCAATTGAAAAGCGCACAACAGTGCGGTGAAGAAGTGACTAAGGAGGAGTGGGAGTACTCTCGGGGTTGCGCGACCAAGGTAAGTTTGCAGTGTATGACTAGTGACTTTCTAGATGTTTGAACGACTACTCATAATCTTTGTTGGTTGTAGTATAAGTCATACACAACAGCATGGTGTAAAGGTCGATATTTTAGGATGGAACGGATCGATAAAAAGCGTTTCACTCAAGATTGTGGAATCACGGAAAAATTTGAACAGTCTAGTCAACGACGGTCCTCTGATGCAGGTCTTGTGGTGGCGGAACTCACTTACTTCGGCACGCTACAAGAGATTTTGAGGATCTATTATAGAGGATTTTTTGTCAACTTGTTCAACGTGCAATGGTTCAAGATAATCATGGAGGGACGCAATGCTACAATGCGTAGAGGAGAGTCTGGTTTTCTTGAGGTGGATTCAACTAAGAAATAGACTGACCTAAGAGACACTTTCATACTACCCGAGCATTGTGAACAAGTAAGTATGTAAATAGTTAACATCCAATTTAGAAGTTATGTGCTTGGAAGCTCTCATGTAAGTTATGTGGCTCTGGCAGGTGATATTTCATCCTACAAAGTCTGCATCAAACTGGTGGTATGTCATAGAGGTAGCCCCTCTTAGTGCACGGATGTATGAAGGCTACCATTTGCCAATCACAGCGGCATCAATGGAGGAGATCGGAGAAGATGCTCAGTCGGAAGCCACTGAGGTGGTGCCAGACGAGCATCAAGTTGCTACTCTCTATGGGGTGCATGCAGATGATCTACAAAATGAAACGGAGGACATCTGTTTAAACGGAGAGCTCTATATAGATATAGGAAGTTATGTTGAGCTTTGCAAGGATGAGAGAGAGACCTCTTAAAGCCATAAATATTGTATTTGAACAATTTAGCTCCGTTTTATAATGTATATTGTATTCACGTGGCTTTTTGTCCATTTTTGTCTATATGCGTCATTGTATTTAATGGTCTTTGCATCCACTCCAGGTACGCAAGCAGGGACGACGAGCACTGTGCTCCGAGTGGGATGGAGACTGAAGCTGCAATCATGAAGCTGGTTTGCTCAATATAGATATTGCTCATCCCACTGCTAGATCTAGTTGATCTAGTGAAAGAGACACTAAGAAGCACTACTACTGCTTCTCAGCGTCTCTTTCACCCGATCAATTAGATTTAGTGGTGGGGCAAGCAACTTCTATGAGCAGACCTTCACGATGCAGCTTCAGTCTCCATCGCATCCGGAGCGTAGTGCTTTTACAACTTCATAGAAATTCAACAAAATCTCTCTACACAGGAATCCCTCCCCCTTTATGAGTCCCCTCTCTCTCTCTTTGTCTCTCTCTCTCTCTCTCTCTACTTGTCCATGTTTTCTTCTCCATTCATTCAATATTGAGTTTAAATGTTCGTGTGTTTAATGCAAGTATGGATGATGAGCAGTTTCTTTCTTCTTTGTCAACCGAGCAGAGACAGTGGTACGTGGAGCGTCATCGCTATGGTGCACCATCGCGCGTTCCTACTCCTTTAGCCTCTCCCTTTGTTTCGGAGCATTCAGAGCGCCCCGAAGCTTCGGTGTCGACGAGACGATCTAGTGGTGGTGGTGGCACCGACGCTCTAGTGGTGGTGGCGGCGGTTGTTGTGGGGATGCCACTGTCGATGCCTCGACACTGCCTCGTGTTTGACGAGGCTCTTTAGCCTCCCCTTCTTTGTTCGCCCCCACAAACACGAGGCTCTTTAGCCTCTCCTTCTTTGCTCGCCCCCACACTAGCCACGGCATCGCCATCTACACCAGGTTTTGTGCGGCTGACGGTCGTTCCTAGCGGCTACACACCACTAGCTGCTCCTCCAGGAGTCACTCCAGTTGACACTCCTCGCTTCGTGGGTCAGACTCCAGTGGAGACACCTGGCGTTCGTACCCCCGTCGACACGCCGCTAGAGACCCCTGTCGAAACACCCAAGTTCACGCCTCACCGGCGAGAGGGCTTGCCTTACTCCGTCGACTTCAGCAGTGACATCATCTTGGATTTTGAAGGCAAGAAGGTGATCTCGTGCATGTGCGTTCTTTGCTCTTAGGTGTTTAGACACTACATACTAAACACCTGGAGTGAAGTACCAGGTGATTTAAAAGACAGAGTCATCAGCATGTTGCATGACGAGTTTCCCATTCCAACATGGATGACCGCTTCAATGAAGACGTAATGAAGGTTCAAATGCATGAATACTGCAAGCACAAGCGTGCCGAAGTGCAAAAATCAATTAAAGCATGGGTGGAACAAACCAGATTGGCTGGCCAAAGAAGATTGGAAGAATGCGAAGAAAGCAGCGCGCGAGAATCCCGACAAGTGGAAGCAACAAAAGGAGGCAGTTAGAGCGCGAGTAGAGGCAGGGAGCTCGCACCACTTGGGGAGCGGCGGGTGGGCATCATTTGAGGCCGATTTCGTAAGTGTTTTCGCATTGCTCTTTAGGTTTGATAGTTTAGGGTTTAGGGGTTTTTAAATTCTAACATAATGGATTCTTTGTATGTTTTGCGAGTGGTCGATGTGGACAGGACGTGACCCCACACTGTACGAGCGCGAGTACACAGGCAGAAAGGGATGAAACGCCCTGATAAACATTATGAGTTCTCGCGGAAGCATGGTTAGTATTAGGGTTTACTCTGTTCTATTTGTTGTATTGTTTTATAAGTTATATGTTTATACTTATAGAAAGCTATCTTATTGTTTTTTTTTGCAGAATTCGACAGATACGCCGCTTGGACGTGATGAGACGTCTGATTAGACGACATTAGTCTAGCCGTAGCTAGATAGCATTACTTTCCTTTTGTCATAGCATATGTATCATGAGATGACGTTTATACGTCTTTTTGAAAACCATGTATACTTTTGCAATAATGACAATGGTGTTGTAACTATTACATTTGCAAAGTTTAATAATCAAGTGATTTTGCCTATGATGTGTACAATTGTCATTGATTTACTTTCATCAATTTACTTTTGTCAGTTTTGTATCTTTATTCGTCAAACGATACTATGGATGATGGAGTTAATGGTTATATTGTCTTGTGGGTGACTACTTTCGGTCTATATCTAAGCTTGCACTTTCTTTCAAAGGTGAATCTGGGGTTATCTTGGATTCATTTAGGTTTACTCAATTATTGAAACATTCAATATTGTTGATGGGTGATTCAATGCCCTGCCACCAAATTTTTTCTCTCTTGGGCGTCGCTATGATCGTCGCTATAGGAGGCCTGTAAGAGTCGCTATAGGAGGCCTGTAAATGTCGCTATGATCGTCGCTATAGGCGTCACTATATAGCAACGGCTATAGCGACGCTTATAGCGACCGTTATAGAGACGCCCATAGCGACGTTCTCGTATCGACACTATTAGCGACGTTCTTAGCGACACCGGGGAGTATAAAAACCCAATGTATTTCCGTCGCTAAAAGTGTCACAAGTGCACACAACCTCTTGTAGTGTGGTGGTGTTTTTGTGTCCTACTGCGCACTGATTTTTTAGAAAACAAACACGGGTCATTAGGGGTGTTGTACCGGGTTGCACACTATGGTAGTTCTTGGTCTTTACTTTAGTAAGGTTAGGATATGCATTACAGTTTCTGCATTCACTCGGGCAGATGTTGCTCTTTTTATAGCTTTGGATATTGATTGGTACTAGCACTTTAAGCACGGTATATCTTTTCCCTTAAAACTTCATGGTTCAAATTAAGGCGTGGCTTTTAGCAGCGCTCCTTGTTACTTGGATTTCTTATGAGAAGTATATGGTAAGTGGTATACAAATTGTGGGATGGTTTGGAGTCCATTTACCTTGATGGGTATCTAACCTAAAAGCAAATTTAAACGATCTCGATACTTTATAAGAACTGTAAATGGAAATTTTTATAAACTTCATTTGGTGGAGCTTTCATAACTAATAGAACTGTTAAAAATATAAAAAAGGGGGGCATTAAGACACTTGGATTAGAAGGGGTGATGGTCTTCTAATCGAAATGATACTCTTTTACTAGAAACTTTGGGATTTTTTTCAAGAAAAAGAGAGAAAACATTTTTTTCAAAAATACTATGGACTAAGCTTGTAAGTTAAAAAAGGTTTGTAAGATGGACATGGATAACAACTGGTATAGTCCAATAATACCTGTAAAACACATCCAAGGCTAACATATTTGTTGTCTTGTTTGGATGGATGCAGGTAAAGCCACCCCACGTGGCTCAACTACCCAAAGCTGCCAGGCTTGAAGGCGGGCGAGAGAATGGGTGAGCAATACATGGTGAAAACCCTAGCGGGCACCATTAAATTTTTCACTGGCTCGCCTGACCTCTCTTGCATTATACTCAGGAAGATATGTAAAACCCTTATGGAAGTCTTTGAGGTCTTCAAACCTGGACAAGCTACAGAAAGCATATTCTTCTTCCAAGATACTTATAGATGTGCTTATGGATTGTCTGCTCAAACTTCCCATGAGGTGATAAATGCCCTCTACCAAAGAATAATGTGCTTGCCCTCATACCATCTCCAGGCCTGTGAAGAAGCCTTCTACACTAGCTCACCATCAACACAGATATATTTGGCCCTACATTACTAGCCCATTATGCACGGTATGAGTCTGTTTTGAAGATGCACGAAAGCCTCCATTGAAGTAGCAACTCTACTGTCATGTCGGTGACGACATGAACTAGGAGGGGGGGAGTGTTAGCAAAAGATTGGCGGCCATACTCAACTGAAGATTGGCGGAATACAAAAAGAAAGAAATCCTATGTAGTCATTCTCTGATGAAGAAAACCTATAATTTCATTTGTAAACATTTGGAGCTTGTAGAAGTTTCCAATTTTGTATATTATTTTTGCCATTAGACTAAGTAGGATTTTACTTTGGAACATGAGATATTGTATTTGGAAGGTATTCATACCAAATTTTGACCTTAATGAAAAAAAACCATTTGTTCATTTTATCAAGTGTCTGTGAGAAGCGTATTCTGTGTACGAGAGAGAGTGAAAGTTTATCTTGACTCTACGCGCACACTGGTGGTTGGAATTGAGTGCGGAGAAGTGAAACGTGTTGCCCTTGGAGAGAGCTACATGCCAACACCTACATTGCGGGTGTACAGCTCGGCTTCACGAGATTGAATCGTGAGCTATTTTTAGTGATTCGATAAGCAAACGGTATCTGTTTTTGCATTTCAGCATATCCACACATTCGTATTGAGTAGAGCTACACATTAGGCACTTTAGTTTTTAGAAATGACGACGTGGAAAAAACCTGTCAGACATCCTACGTGATTCTGCATTGGGTGTTTTTGGTAGGGATTTGGGTCACAGACCTTAGGGAGAGTGGCCTATTGATGTTAATAGGATATCTGTTGGACGGGTACGCCACGACGGACGTCAGCACAGCGAGAACTCACCTAACAAGTAATGTCAGCTAAGGACGAAGCTCGACCCACAGGCGCGTGGAAGCAAGCATAAGGTGTCAACCTACACTCGACCGACTCCTAACTAATTCCTACAGAGGTCCCTACCACTTGTTTAAGTCACAGTCTTCAAAAGTGCAAAAGAGGATTCTTCCTACAACGCTTGCTGACCCGAACACCCATCAAACACTTTCGAAACACCATAGAACTTGAAGGAGACCCTACTAATACCTATAGGCCGCTCTCCCTAAGGTCTATGAACCAAAATCACGACCCAAAACAACCGGTGCAAAAACACGTAGGATGTCAGGCCGAAATCTGCAGGTCTTCGTTTCCGAAATCTAAAGTGCCTAATGTGTAGCTCTACTCAATGTGAACGCGTGGATATGCTGCAATGCAAAATCAGATAACATATGCTCACCCAAACAACCGATGAATCTCGTAGAAGGAGCTCCCAAAGCCGGATCGTACGCACGCAATGTTGGTATCGGCTTGTAGCTCTAGTCGGGGGCAACACGCTGCACTTCTCCGCACTCGATTCCGACCACCGTAGCACACATAGCGTCAAGACAAAGCTCACACTCTCTCTCACGTACACAGCACGCTCACTCACAGACTTAAAACTTGTTTAAAATGACAAGAGGTTTTTTCATTAAGGTCAAAAAGTGGTATATATACCTTACAACTTCTCAAACCCTAAATTTCCAAAATCAACCATTTACTCCATCTAACTATCAAAACTGGGATACAAGCTGGAAACTTCTGTAAGTTCTAATATTTACAAGGTGAAAAATTGGGTTTTCTTTAACGAATGAATAATTACAGAAAATAATAGTCCGCCGAGTAGTTAGATGTTGTGGGGCGTGTCCAGCTTCTAACATCCCCTCCCTCCTTGTTCATGTCGTCCCCGACATGGCCTTGAACCTTTGCTTCATCTTAGAGTCTCCCGCATCTTTAGCAGTGATTCATACCTTGCATGTAGATTTACCATTGTTGGGCCGAAGATATCTGTATGCATGGTGAAGAACCCCGTGTAGAATGCTTCTTCAAATGTCTGGAGGTGATAGGATGGGAGAAACATAATTCTTTGATACAACGCATGTATCACCTCCTTGGAAGGCTGACCTGACATATCATAAGCACATATGTATGTGTCCCGGAAGAAGAATATGCTGTCAGTCACCTGTCCTGGTTTGAAGGTCTCAAACACTGCTAGGATGGTTCTGCAGATCTTTCTCATCATAATGCATGTAAGGTCAGGTGAGCCAATGAACAACTTTATGGCGCCCGTTAGGGTTTTCACCATGTATTGTACACTTATTCTCTCACCTGCCTTCACGCCTGGCAGCTTTGGGTAGTTCAGCCAAGTGGGTTGGCTTCTTTGTAAGATTTCTTGTGCTTTCCACGTCCTAACCCTTGGTAGAGGATAGAAGCTGAGGTTATCTCTGATGTGTTTTGGTGCCTCTACCAAGTGTATTAGGTATTGCGGGTACTTGGTAAGCCAAGCCTTCCTCCACTTTGGCTGAGAATCCACTATTAGCTTTACTCCTTCTGGCCTTGAGGTGTCTGCGTTGTAGAGAGGGACTGTTGGCTCTTCACTGATTCGCCTGTTTATTGTTGCTGCCTCATACTTCAGCAATGGATATTGGAGAGAGGGTTGAAGCCATTCACGCCTGAGATTGCTGGCGTCGATTTTCTGAATTGTCATAGATTTGAAAACCCTCTGTTCCCATTCCAAGGCTTTCTTTGTGCTTTCTCTGAGCTCTGCCTCTATTGCTTCACACAATTTTTCCTCCTCTTCTTGTGTTAGATCCTGGAGCTCTTGAGAGGAGCCCGCTATGCTTTCCTCTGGCATGGGTGTGTCCACAAGATCTGCCACATTGTCGAGGTCGATGCCCTCATTGGAAACTAGCCCTGAGCTCTCTGCTTCTGCTTGTTGCCGGCCTTTCAATTCCTCTATTTGCTTGAGGAGTGTCTGCTTTTCCGCTTCAGCTTCTCCGCCCATAGTCACGAGGAGGTCATTGAGTTCAGCATTTACCTTTTCAGCCTCCTCGAGCTTTATCTTTATGCTCTCCAATTCTTCTTGTAAGGATTTTCGGCTGTCCTCCAGTCTGGTTGCATTGCGATAGAACCTTCAGCCATCATCAACCTCTGCTTCTTCTCGAGAGTCAACTCCTTCTGGAGTTCTTGCATCTGCTCCTCATATATTTGACTCTCAGAAATGATTTGAGTCGAGCTTGTAGCTCTAACTCTCGCAGGTGATGCTCGCAGCCTCTGGATGGTTTGATCTTTGACTTTTAATTGGTCCTTGAGCTCAAGGACTTCATCCAGGCTTGCTTCTTGTTCTATCTCTGCCTTTTCCTTTGCATTCCTCATGGCCTCTACTTCTTTAGTTTCCTCTGCTAGCTGGAGTGTCATATTATCTCATTCTTTTTTGGCATCTCGCAATGACTTGCTGAGTTGCAGACACTCTTCTTCAGCTGCTTGCAATCTTTTTGTTGCTGCCTCATTTGCTTCTTCCTTTGCTTGGCAGTTTTGTAGAGTCGTGGCCAAGCTGGCCTGGAGGTCAGCTTCTCTTTCTTTTTGTCCTTGGCTTTGTGCCCGCAAAATATCTCTTTCCATCTTAGTTTTTTCTTCGATGGCCTTTAGAGTTATCAATTCTTTGTTTGATGCCACCGATTGTGCTCTTATTCCAGCTAGCATTGTCATCACCATGTCCCAATCATTCGAGGGCGGGTGCAGGTCTACCGTGTCGGTAGCAATTTCCTTTAGCTCGACTAACCGAATGCCCGGCATCTGTTCTTTATGCTTTGTTCTCGCCAAGTCGAATGCGACTGTGGTGGCTTCTTCCCTTGTATACCTGTAGCTAGCAGGTCCAAAAATGCATAATATGCCTCCTCGAGCTCTTTTTGTTCAGACGTAGGCTCGGTCTCTTCTTTGGGCTCAGGTTCTGGCCTTTGCTCTTGCTGCTCAGCCTGGTGTTCTTCTTGATTGTCTCCAGCCTCCCTATCTTCTGGTGGAGGGCTGCTAGGAGGTGGTGATGGTGGTGGTGATGGCTGTGGGCTGGGTTTAAGGCTATCTGGTAAAGCTGTAGGTTTTCCCTTAAAGTCTCTATCTGCTTTCATTTTTCTTTCCCTTTCTTGGTTTTCTTGTTCATCTAGCAATGTTTGCCTTATCTGCTCCACTTCTTCCTCGGTGAAAGGGACATGGGGAATGTTTTCCGCTGCAGCATCAAGAATCTCGAAATTCTTGATATAGTCTTCAAAGCGGTCCCTCTGCACTCTTCTGGAGGATCCAGACATAGACTCGAGAGATGGCTTCCATAATTTGTTTAAATCACCCTTGAGAGCTCTTTCTGCTCGGAAACTCTCCATCAGCCTCTCGAGTCTAGCCGCTTTTTGTGATCTTGTCTCTTTGACCGGCACTTGAGCAGATTCCTTTTTTCCTTTCTTCTGCTCAGGTTGCTCCTCTGCCACTGGCTCTAGTCGTCTCTTCAACCTTGTAGCCACCCTTGGTGCTCGTTGTGGCTCGTCTTCTTTGTCTGAGATGGGGGGTCAGGCCACCTTCCCTTGGCGTGTAGTGCTGCATAAATTACCTTGGTTATCATTTCTCGTGCCACTATGTAGGTTGGCTTTTTGTTTCCCATTTTTACCAAGCTATCATGTATGTATGCCACATAGTTGATTATCTTTGGGGTGCCTTTTGTCATTGCCCAAGTAAACGTTGTGGCAATTGCACCTGGCGGCATCCTGTACTTCTGTGGCCTCTTCGTGCACATGTGGAAGTACTAGTTGTACAATTGGCTCATGATCGCCACCTTTGGGTTGGTGATGTCTTCGAAGGTGTAATTAGCCTTTTTCTCTTTGTACACCTTGACTTCATCCCTTCTCTTTGTCACATTATCTCCTTGATTGGAAAGATCTAGTGCATGGGCTACAACCCGCTCCATGATAATGATCTCTGTATCGGGTCTGCCGTGCAAATCTGTCACTTTGGCCACTCCATCCTCTTTGATGCTTGTTACAAACTCCCATACTCTTTTGACGTCCACTCCTACTGGTATTGCTTCGAAATAGTTATGGAGGTCAATTTTCTCCAAGTAGCCGGCCATTTTGCTTCGGACAAATACATTGAGCTCTCTTGGCAGCATTGACAGCTCTATTACATTGCCATCATTGTCTTTGAACACCCCCTGGTAGATCTTTAGGTCGTTTGACTCTAACAGATCTTCCTGTATCCAGGTGCTGGTGGGCTTTAGTGTTCCCTCTGGAATGACAAAAGGTTCCACCTCGTCCAGATAATCTTTGATTGTCATTCTCTTCTTCTTTGCCGGTGACTTCGAGGCTGCCATAGATCCTGTTGCACTCAGCAATCCAAAGTTAGCGTTTTTTCCATATCAGCTGCTAAACTGAGTTTTATTTATCCAAATGAATTGAAAATTGAAATTATAGCTTAAAACGAACTTGTGAAGCTGTGCATGTGCTCACAGTGCAAATCTGGCCAAAAAAATCCATCTAGACATCCTATGCGTAGGATGTCTTTTTCTTTAGAATTGGTTCATACTTGACATGTAGGTAGTGTAAGGCTCATGGAACATGGTTATAAGCTTGGATTTGAATTTGAATGTCAAAAAGTGGATTTTTGGGCTGATTTAGGCTTTAGGTCACAATTTGGGTAGATTGTCTATCATGGGTAGCAATTGATGTCCAAATGGGTTGAAACTTGGTGTATGGGCTCAATGCATCATGGTATTGGCTCCTATGATGTCATTTCTTGTACAGAAGGCTAAATTCAAGCTTACGACATCCTACGCGTAGGATGTCTATTTCATCAAAATTGCATGAAACTTGTTCTGTGGGTTGTCCTTGGCCTATGGAACATGGCCATGTTCTTGGATTTGCATTTGGATAAGATTTGATGCCTGTAGGGCTCTGTGAGGTGTTTTTGGGCTCAAAAAGTGTTTCTTGAAGGTGTTGGGGGTCAAAAGTGATTAGAATGGCTTCAAACTTGACATATGGGCTCTTGCTGATGAGGTAATCAAATCTAGAATGACAAAACTTTTCTTCCATGACAAAAAGGTCCATTAGACATCCTACGCGTAGGATGTCTTATTCCTCATTTTTACTCCCTTACCACACAGAAAGTTAGATGATGTGTATGTGAATGTGTTGTGCAGGTTTCATGAGATTTGGACAAGATTTGGTAGGTCAATGGCCCATTAGTGCCTTTATGCCTTAACTTTTAGTTTTTCCATGCATATGAGGTCAAATCCGATCCAAATGTGATGAAACTTGGTGTAGGGCTTGTAACTGTCATTCAGAACATGTGCATGACAAGAATTGTTGGGTTTTGTGCCAAAAAATGGATCCTACGCATAGGATGTCTCCTGATGATTTTTCCAGTGTTAGTGCTCCCTTTGCCCCCCTAAGTCCCTTTTTAGCCTAATTTCAATAAAAAAAGTCAAATGGATAGAGTATAACTCCCTGTGTGGACTTCAGAGCCTCCGAGCCGTTTTTTGACTTTTGGAGTGCTTTTTGGTGATGAAATTCTTCGATGTTGGTCTCCATAGCTTCCCAATCCCTTGGGGATCCTTATCGTATGGTTTTTGTTGACTTTGGCTTCACCGGAGCTCCATTTGGCAATTTGTCGCTCTAAAAGCACCCGTGGTGGCGTTTACATACCTTTGATGATTTGTGGTGGTCTACCACCATAGGACTTGGTTGTTGATGGTCTAAGAAAGCCCCTCGTGAAGTTTGGTGGCAAACGGACTTGTGGTTTGGCCACAAGTGCATTTTGACGCTTTGTGTGTCTGATGCCGTTTCTGAGGTTTAGTGCCACTTCGGGTCACTTTTTGGTCATGTGGGTCATATGGACTTGTCGAGCATGTCGAGATGCTCCTACCCATAAATTTTGGTAGCATTTGGTTGCCGTTTTGCTGATTTCCCATTTGGTGGCCTCTTGCGGGTTTCTGGGAATTAGGGTTTTTTCCGATGGTTTTCCACTGCCTTTGGCTATCCAGGACTGGTCTCCTAGACTAGGGTAAGCTGTCGATGAAGTCTTGTTTCTTTCAGGTTAGCCGTTAGGCCGCCGTTTCTACTTGCAGGTCTCTACCGCTCGCTTTGTATGTGACCTCTACGCTAGTTTTCGCGACAGAATGACAAACATGCGCGAAACGCTCAAGGTGGTGAGCCTACCTCTCATGTCTGGAGCTGGTCGGGTAGACGTACGCGTCGTAGAAGCTGCTGGAAGGTCGATCCGCTCTAGGTGGCAGAAGCTCTCTCCACAAAGTCAATAGTGAGAATGAGCTAAAAATGGGGTGAAAATTTCTTATAATGGAAGTCCCCGAACCATTTTTCATGAAATTTGACATGTGTTCCTATCTTTCTGCAAGATGCAGTTCAGGCTCAAAAATTTCTTGATTTGGACTCCATTTGCTCTGTTTACCAGAAATTTGTCATTTCAGTCAAAACCTGGCTAAAACACGCTTTCCGCTCCAGTCTCATAATTGCACCCCCACTGTACCATAGGTTGTTCTTTAGTCACTGGTCATCCCCATATTTTTTGTTCTTCATTACGACCGTTTTTCACCTGTTTTTTGTATTTTTGAAGTTTTTCTACCGAAAATTAGCAAAATTAAAAGAAAAATAGAAAATCAAACCCAAAAAATCCCCAAAAAATCCCCAAAGATCACAAACATCACCGCAACACATTGTATACACTCACATGCAATTTTTATGGCTGGATTTCTCCGTTTTACCAATATTTTGCCTGAAAAAATGGCTATTTCTACTTATATACACACACCTAGGGGCTTGATTTGGCGTTTGGCCCCATATACCTGTAGCTTCATGCTGTATAAGGGCATATATACTTGGGTTACTCCAAAAAATTTTGCAATCAAACGTTAACCCTTAAAATAGTCGAAAATCATGCCCTTTTTTTTGTTGTTTCTGTTATTGGTTTCGCATTGAGAATGCCTCCCCTCCTCCTAGTCGGAGTCCTCCCGGACGACAAGGTTTCGCCTCGGAGTATGTGCCGTGCATAGGTTGAAAAAGTCGTGCTAATGCCTGGCCAATTAATGTGGCCCTATTTTATGCATACTCGGTCAATGCATCGAAAAATTAATGCTGTGCAAGAGAAGGGAATAAGCAAGATGCTTATTGGCATTCGCCGTCGAGGCTTCCTACTTTCTTTGCAAGTAGCAGCTGTAATTCTACTGCTCTCTGTTTAATTGTCTTTTTGGCAAGAGGCAAGTGCTTTGCCGACACTGTTGTTGGAGTCTTATCTGTATCTGAGGATAGAGATGGCCTGGATGTGATAGCTATGGGCCTTATGGCCTTGGCTTTCCATTGGTAGTTTGGTGCTGCCAACTTTTGTAGATGGTTTGGCACTTTCTTGTTTGCCACTGGTTTGTCTGTCATCGGCATCCACATATATCGGTTCTCCTTGTTGACTTGCAGATGTCTGCTTTCTATTGTTGCTTGTACCGTAATTATTTCCTTTGGCTTTTGCTTTGGTATCCAAATGTGAGTGACATTTGGGTTATGGCTAAGCATTTTCTTTGGGATCCATATCTGCTTGGTTACCTTGGTTTTGGGTTGCACCGTCTGCTTTGTTGGAATCCGGTTGTTACATTGTTTCCTTCCCGCCATGGCCTTTCTATCCTTCCGCATCCATACTTGTTTACCTTGTTTTGGTAGCCTAGATTTTTGCAGTGTAGCCGGTGACTTCAGCTGTCTGTGATTAGCATGGTTGGCCTTTACCTAGTTGTTGGTCTCAGGTTTCATGTTGTTCTTTGATGGTATTTGTTCTTTTGTCTTTGTTGCCAGTGTTTGCATGGCTTGCAGTTGATCATGATGGTACTTCGCAGCAAAAGCTATTACCTGTTGTTCATGTTCGTGCTGAATTTTGACCGCCTCTGCTTTCCAGTCTATCTGGACATTGTATGCTTTTTGCCAAGGCTGCCCTAGCATCATTGGTTGTTGTGTGCTTTCATTTGTCACCACATAGAATTTGTGTGGGTAAATATATTGATGTAGCTGTACATGCAATATAGTCCATCCTAATGTTTTCAATGCGTGTGATGTGCTACTTTCTAGCACTTGTTGAGTAGGATGAAGTTGATCTGTGACTTGAAGTTGTTGGTATAATTCGTAAGAGATCAAATTTGCTTGAGCACCCGAATCGAGCAAGGCTGTTGATTCAACTTGATTGTTGCCCACCTTGACTGTAATTATATGCTCTACTGTTTCCTCCTCCAAGTTCATCAGTCGATTGGCATTGATTCTTAATGGTGGTTTACTCTGTTGTTGTTGTCGTAGAAGCCATCTTTTTGCAATGCGTTCTTGTGCTTCGGCTTGAGCTTCCTCTCGTACTCTCTGTTTTTCCTTCATTCTTTGCTTCCCTTGGTGAATTTTTTGGAGCATCTCCTGTGTGAGTGGTAGATGATATCTCCTCAGTCGACACCCACTAATCCAGTTTGGCATTTCTTCACCTGCTAATGTAGCAAGCTTGACAGCTCCACTTTGTGATGGATCATGAATCACAAATGGTCCCATCCCTCGCTTTTTTAGTTTCTTGGCATGTTGCTTCAAGGTATAAACAAGTACGTAATCACTTGTTTTGAACTCTTTGGTACGCACATGTTTGTCAAAAAATTCCTTTTGTCTTCTCTTTTTAGCATAGATCGAAGCGACAGCTCGTAAGCGGAGTTCATCTAGCCTTTCAAGATCATTAATTCTTGAAGAGAGTTCATGCCCTGTCCATTCCAAGCTTGTTTCTACTCGTAGAGTTTGGATTAAAAACTCTATGGGTAGTATAGCATTTAGCCCAAACACCATGTTATATGGTGTTGTTCCTATTGAGGTTTTGTAAGCTACCCTGTATGCCCATAGTGTTGAGTGTAGCTGTTGATCCCAATCGGTTCTTGATTCTGACACTATTTTAGTGAGAACCGTGCATAGTGTTTTATTCGTGGCCTCCGCTTGCCCATTGGTCTGTGGATGGTATGGTGCTGATTTCCTATGTATGACTATGAATTCCTCTAGTAGATATTCAATGACTTCATTCCCACGCTCACTTGAGGTGTCTGAACACTCATTATCTGCCTCATCATTTACTTCCAATTGTTCAGAGGAGTTGTAAAACTCTTCTTGTTCTGGGGGTTCTACCGTCTCTTTCTCTAGCACAACGCTTACCATGTAATAGGGTAGCACATCGTAGCCATCCTTATCGAAAATTTTGTTGTTGGACTGTCGGTAATGGTACATACATCTAATGTTGCCAGTATGTGTTCCCATTCTAGAGGCTCCAAGGCATCTTTAGGGAAAGGTTCCGGAATATACTCTTTGTCCTCAATTGCTCTTTCTAAGACGCATTCCTCTTTTCTTAAGCTTCCACAATGTGAAGCTCCGCACATCCATAGCTCTTTTGGTTGCCCTAACCATGCTGGTAGTTCTGATCCTACTACTGTAGCCGAATCAAATTCTTCCACAGGTGTTTGGTTTACATCTTTGTAACTATGATCTTTTAGGTGTATTTTAGTTGTCGTCTCACCATGTCTGAGGTATATGTGGTCATAGCCCCAATCTTGGACCATCTTCAGTTGCCTCATGAATGGTCGTCCCAAGATTATCTCATAATTGTTCTTTTTGTCGAAATCGACTATTGCAAATGTATGCTCATACTCGATCCCACACGAAGTGACAATTACTTTTTCCAAGAGTCCGAGAGGCTTCTCCATGAACCCATCTGCCAATTGCAGCTTCATCCTGGTAGCCCTCAGAGTTGGTTTTCCCCATTTTTTCCAGATTTCCTTGGTGGCGATAGCAACTCCCGCTCCACTGTCAAGAATAGCTTTGGAAACTACTCCTTGGAATTCTACCGGTAGCGTCATATTTCCATCTTCTCCCTCACAATATTCTCCAACCTTATTCAATGGTACCGGCCTAGTGTTTAGGTTAGGCCTGTCCAACTCCCTGATTCCTTCTTGTAGTTCCAAGGTGGGGTCTTTCACTCCAAATTTTTCTAGGAATTTTCCTACTGTGGTCCACATGTTTGGCCTTAACCTTAGGAGTTATGCTAACGTGATTGTACATGCCACCCGGGTGGATAAAAGCTCAATCAATCCTTGTGAATCCATCACCTTGTTAGAAGAAATTCTTTGAGATGGGAGTGCTCTCACTTCCGACTTAGCTTCATATTCTCCTAGGTAAGAGGGTAAAGTTCTCAAAGAGTCTGGTTGGCTGTGCCTCGAACTAATAGATCCTTGGTCTCCCCCTTGTGAATGTATCTCAAAGTTCATTTGTGATCTTGCCTCAAATTCTTCAATAGGAGGTAAGATCACGTTCTTTACTTTTCTCGTGCTATTCATGTGGTCATTCATCCTATTAGCCTCGTTGCCTCTCGGATTTGCTTCCACAGATCATCTAGACCGTTATCGTCCTTTCCCATTTCTGCCAATATTTTAGGATGGACCCTGTCACTTGCCTCATCGGTGGTATTTGGCACTATGATAGGCTCTCCTCTGGACTCATAATCATTAGTGAGTCTTTCCTTTGTTTTTTCATGTTTCTCTAATGTTGGTTGGATAGGGGTTGGAGCTGGTGCGTCATGGCAATTTTCCAGTTTACCCAATGGGTCTTCCATCAATGATTGAGCCATCTCAATCATCTTTTTACACATATCCAACCTTTGTTTTTCTATTTCTGCATATGGATAACTCATCCACCTTTGCTCCTGGGTTTGGTTTTTTTTAAGTCGAGCTTCATAAGCTTTTAGAAGCGCATCCAGCTGCTCGTTTACCTTGTCTGCCAGTACAGATCCTCCTGCTCCTGCACTTTTGGGCTCTGCTATTTCCTTAGGTGCTATGGCTGCTGTGGTGTGTGAGCTTAAGCTAGCTAGATCTTCTAACCACTCCAATCTGTTCTTTGTATGTTTCAACTCATCAGATAGGGCTGTTTACTCTCGTTCTTTCCTACGTGCCTTTCTCGCTTTCCAAGTGCTTCTCTGATTTTTCGTTTCTGAACTTTGGGCATCTGTTTTTGGTTCTTCTATTATGGGTTCTTTCGTCCTTCTTTGGGTTTGGGCCCATGTTACCGCCTGAACAGGTATGATTGTTTCATTTTCCGATACTCCACTGGAAGGTACTGTTTCCAATAGGTTCAAGGTGGTTTTTGCTCCTTTGCTCGGGTTTTTAGGGTAGTCGGGAATCAAATGAGTAATTCCAACCAGTCTCTCAGCCAATGGTATCTGCCACACTTGTAACAGGGGCCCTTGGGTTGTTGAGGTGCTCCTTGAGCCCCTCGTTGCTGGTAAGCCTGTCTCTGTCCGCCCATGCCTCCATTGGCTATGAACAACAATGTTCGTTCGTCTAAGCTATATCTTCCTTCTCCTGATGTCTGTGCAGTAGTTGGAGATCCTTGATTCCCTATTATGCTCCATGGTTCTGGTGTCGCGGGTTCTTCCGGTGGATAATAGACAGGGTTTGCCGCATATCCATTGAGATCTTCATAATATGCATGCATAGGCACCAAAGCCTTTTCTTCTAATTCAGTTACCGTTGGTGTGTATCTTATACCAACTGGTCGTAAACCTGGTAGGGGTGGTTGTTGCCCCAACACCGGTTGTGGTCTTTCTACACCTACAGGTCCTGGTAAGTTGCCTGCTTGATATCTAGGCATCGGTGGAACTTGAGGGGAAGCTACAAGAGCTTGGGGAGCGTAAGGTCTCTCCCTCACATATCCCTTTTTAAAGTAACATTCCTCGGTCCCATGGTTTGTCCATTTTTGTTCATTAGCACACCACTTGGGCTGTTTAGCCTGGGGTTTGCCGTACAAGTTGATCTTTTTTAATACTTCATCTACGAGCTGCTCCTGGTTTACCGCTATTTCTCCTTTCAGTGTTGTCTTGGAAGACTTGCTCCCACTTTGCTGTGAAGATGAATCGTCATCAAGGTCCTTGAACTCCCCTTCTTTGTAGACCGCACAATTGTCCACAAGGTACAGAGCCTCCTTGGTCAACTCATTCAACGTCGTGCTCCTCTTCTTATGTAAGTCTTTCTGGAGATCTGCATTCCTTAGTCCTTGGATGAATATCAGCATAAGTTTGGACTGAGTTGGCAGTTCTTCGACAGGACAGAACTTAACATATCTTTTTAATCTTAGGGCTGCCTTTCGTACAGATTCTCCATCTTTTTGTTTGAATTTATGGATTTGTGAGACAGTATTATGAGCTATTCCCCTTTGAGAGAATTCCTCAATAAACTCATCAAACACTTCCTCCATTGACTCGAAGTCTCTACGCTCCACAGAGTCAAACCAAGCTGCTGCAGCATCCTCTAGGGTTAGTCCAAACCCTGCAAATTGGGTAGGAAAGTCTAACACCTCTTCGGCTCTTATTACACGCACAGGCTACTACATGATCTCTTGGGTCTCTGTTTCCTGTGTATTTCTTGTTTACCCATTTTTGCACTTGAGAAGGTCTAATTCTGCAATGGTCTACAAACCTCATCATTGGATCACCCCGTCCAAGTCTATACACCTCCTCAGGCCTTCTGTAATAGGCTGGTTCCTCGCCCAACGGTGCTCCTAAGCCATAATTCCTAACGGTTCTCGCTGGAGGTGGTTCTTCTCTTCGAACCCGTTCCATGGGTGGTCCTCCAAGCTCGGTCGACCCTTGTGTCTTTGGCTTACTCTCTGCTTGATACCTTGAATAGTGTGGTGGTTCTTGCAAATCCCTGAGCTCTCGTGCAGCTTGATAACCATCTCGGTTTCGGTCTGGTTCCATTGTTGGGCTCTGTTAAAGCCATGCCTACAATGATGGCTGGTTTGCTGGTTGGTCTTGGTTGTTGAATACTTGTTGTCTGGTGGAATGTGATGTAGTGTCATACTCATCTAAAAATGGATTCGTTGACTTGCTTGGGGTGTGGACGGCTCTCGTCATTTCCTCAGGGGCATATGCTGATGCTCCTAAACCTGTTGCTCTTTCTACTTCCTCTGGGAGAATACGTTGGTATTCTCTCCTGTATCTATCAACAAAAACTATGCCCTTCCCCGTAGCAGTTTCATAAGAGAATAAGTAAAGAACCTTGTCTTTGCTTAGTTCGTTTACGTATGGTTCTTTGCTGCGAAAGTAAGAGACAATACCCTCGCTCTCGTGTTTGTAGATTCCCACATTCTCGTTATAAGTTGGAATCCTGATTGTTCTCTTATCGTACATAAAAATAGCTACGTGTCGATCAATGTTTGGTGGCGGCTCTTGAGTTTCTGAAACCATTTTCCCTTTAGCCACGTTATCTCCATATCTGTTGTAATCTTCAGGGTTGCTAACTATTAAATAGTGGTTCCCCTTTTCGTCTCGGAATCTATCTCCATCATCATACACACTGATTATCTCCAATCTTTGTGCTGGCCTCTCTTCGATACAAATGCACTTGTGGCCTCGATAGTCAGAATAGACTAGGGCTCCTCTTGAGTTTGTTCCCTCTAAGAAGATCACCGTAAGCCTGGAATCATTCAAAGGATTTTGGGAGGTGCTTCCTCCTCGCATAGGTCCATCATAGGTGAAACCTCCTGGCTGTGACTATCCATCATGAAGAAAGATTTGTCTGACGAAGTGTCAGTATCACTACCTTCCTCAATAATCGGTGCTAGCGGATCTAACCTTGCCTGAGTTACACTCTCTTCGGTGGACACTAAGCTACCCTTGTCACCTGCCACCTTCTGGTCTCTAACAATGTATCTTCCTGATTTTAAATTCATCAAACTTATCAATGAAATTTAGCACAATTCCAACCACTCACCTGGCAATGGGTCAGTTTCTGCACAACTTCTTGCTTTGTTGCTTTGTACACAAGAGTTTTAATTTCGGCAATTGAATCAAAGCATTTATTTGCTAGAGGTTATCTTAGTAATGATTGGTATAACTGGAGAGTTAATCTCAACCACTACTGTATTTTATACACTGCTGATGTTCCTAGTTAGGTTGTTAATCTGAAATAGTACTTTTCTCTGATGTTGGCCAATTTACGCGAAAAAGTCTGAATTCAGTCTTTGCTTTGTCAAATGGGCAACCAAGGTCCAAATTCACTTCTGAAAGAAGTTCTGGAACCCTTAAGCCAAATGGAACCTCATTGTCTAGGCCAGGTCAAATTTTCTCTGCAGTATGGCCCAATAGACATCCTACGCGTAGGATGTCTCCTGCTGTATTTTGCCTGGATTTTTTGCATTGTTGTTTCCCCTTGTTGTGTTGAGCTTACAGCTGCTTTTACTTTTTTATTTGGACTTCTATAAACTGGTCAATGAGTCAGAAATCTGTTCCGACTGCTTGTTGATGGTATTGATCAGTCTAATCAACTCCAAATTGGACCAAAATTGTCTAGCAGGCTTGCCTTAGGCTATATAACACCTTACACTGCTCAAAGTCAAATTCTGGCTTTATTTGCTTGCATTAGACATCCTACGCGTAGGATGTGTTTTTCATTAGAATGGCTTTAAACTCAAGACTTAAGCTCTCCTTGAGCTGCTGATCACCTTGGTAGACTCAGATTTCAGTTTGGAGTCCCAAATCACTCAAAAGACATCCTACGCGTAAGATGTGTTTTTGGCTTGTTTGACCCCAGATTGGTTCCACAGCTTCCCTTTGATGTCAGTATCCCAGTGGTATTCTTAGATTTTGATTTGGATGTCAAAGGTCCCAAACTTCAGCTGTTAAAGTGCTAAAGTCCACTTTGAACCCAATTTTCTTACCTGAATGAGGTGAAACCCCTTTCAGTCACTCAATATATCATGCAAGACACACTCATGCAGCCCTCTTATGGTTTTGGTTTCAAGTTAATGTTTTGGCACTAATTGGGTAGAATGTCTAGCAATTTCAGTCTTTCTGGCCTTATCCTGTCAAGAGATGGCCAAATTTCCACTTTCCAGTTGAAATTAGGGTAAACCCTACCTTCAGAACACACTGGTCAACTCAAAATCCCAAAATTCCTCCCAGATTGGCCTGTAGACATCCTACGCGTAGGATGTTTTCTGGCTTAAAATTAAATTTTTTCCTGACAGGAATGCTCCTGATGCTCTGTAGACCTATCAGAAACACTCACAGTAACTTTTGGACTTCAATTAGTCTTTCAACCACACTTTTGCGTCTTTTACAAACTTGTAATGATTCTACCAAGCAAGTGTACATGCATGAAATGCTCTAGATCTGAATCATGATGTTCTACCTACTCTATTCCTACCTATCATGAAGAAATGGTGATAATGGTGTTTTTGGTTGCTTTTTGGTCTCTCCGGACTCTCAAGCTCTCCTCTCACCGCTTCTACCACTCCTTTGGATAACTTGCTATAAAATTAACTTTAAAAACTCATTCCTTTGGACGATGGTCTAGGTTAAAAAGGTTGTAAGTTGGACATGGATAACAACTGATATAGTCGATTGACACCTGTATTACACATTCAAGGCTAATAGAATTGTTGTCTTGTTTGAATGGATGTAGGTGAGGACTCTATCCTTTCTTGAAATCTCTTTGTATTGGCTGTCGTCCATCCTTCATATATCAAACTAATCCCACTTTTTGAAGCAAACAATACAAATGTTCCTTTATA
The DNA here is from genome assembly GCF_014529385.1 of Adiantum capillus-veneris. Taxonomy (NCBI): domain Eukaryota; kingdom Viridiplantae; phylum Streptophyta; class Polypodiopsida; order Polypodiales; family Pteridaceae; genus Adiantum; species Adiantum capillus-veneris. The sequence continues at coordinate 142,927,100 of NC_140951.1, read as the reverse complement.
CTCTATTACTAGAATGAGACCTCATTTTTATTACAATGTACAAAAATAATTCTAAGGGTGAGTTTTTTTTGTGCTACCCCTGGTCACTTTTGTAAAGCCAGCTATCTTTTGAACTTTATGGTTCTTTTGTGCTTATGTATTTAAGTAAAATAGCTACACACACATTAGTACTTATCTTTCTGTTTTTTTCTTGAAAAGATTATACTACCCCTTACTACTGTCATCTTTGCTATATATTTCCACGTAAACTATGGCTTAAAATTTTTCCTAGCTATACTAGGTTTGTATCCACCGTGAAATGGAACCCCTAATGGGTTATGATGGTTGGGGGTCTTTTAGCTGGCAGCTATTAACTTGGCTTAAAATTTACTCTACAAATGTGCCTCACTTACCCTGCCATGCTAATGGCGTGCGGGCTACTTTGCTCTACAGAGCTGGACCTCATCATAGGCGGCTAAATTTTTGTTTCCCCAGGAGGAATGACACCTGGCCTACTCAATGCTTAGTGTGATATGGATTCTGTGTGCTACATGCCATGAGTGATCATGGTCTACTTTCTTCTATTTAATGAGTTGAGGGGGCACATTGCGCCTCTCACTTAGCCTTGTTTGTGTTCTATTTGCATAAAAGTGAGGACTGTGTGTGTTCACTCTGTGTTGTACCAATTATGGAGCTTGCAGTGCAACCTACACAGGTTGGTTACTGATTACTCGGCTTGGTATTTTCGTTTTGTCTCCTTTATACATATTGGTCTAGGGGTAATATAAGCACCCGAGCTTATAGGTTGGTGTACCTTATCGCTTAGCCTGGTGAGGCCCACTGTGTGGGTGGCTATGCTTGACAATGTGTGGCATTAATGGTTGTATGGTATAACACTTATGGTTAGGCTATGGTATTTGATCCCGCTATTGTTTTTCGGTTTTGAGTAGCTCTGTGTAAACAGTTCACTGGTTTTTTAAAAAAATTAGGTAGCACCTAAGGTATTGGGGTGTTTTGTATTTGTTGATGTCGCTTGGCTTGTTAAAACACTATTTTGAAGATTCATAAAGTGGTGATATGTCCTGCCGCGCGAATGCATACTGTTCATTAAAAAAAATTGGGGGATAGGGGGTTCTGCCCTGGTTGCTTACTGCTGTTGGATTTTATGATGTTACTGTCTGTCTACATAGTGTTGTTTCCTCTAACATGATACAGGTCGTGCAATGTTAAAATGGCTCTCTCAAATTGGAGTACCATATCAGGAAGGTTTTTTTGGCTAATAAATAATGATGGCAAAAATGTATTACTCCTTGGTTTGAGAACCCATGTGCTAACATTGTTTCTGAGAAAACCTGTTGTATGACAATAACTTTAGTGCATGATGATGCATGTTAGAACTCTGCCAATAAAACTCTACAATGCTTGTATAAGTTGTTTTGATGGGGTGTTACATTACACCTTTTGGCATTCACAATTTAGGGTATAGTTTATGCCAAAAGGTGTTACATTAGACCTTTTGGCATTCACAAGTTAGGGTATAGTTTATGAAAATAGCCCCAAAGAGTGACTATTCTTTATGCTTCATGGTTCAACCTTTGTTCTGGCTGAATACGGCGTTTATATTAGGGGGTTGCCACTTGGTATACTAATTAGTAAGGCACAAGATTTTTTTTGAAACTAAGAGGAGTGTAACTAGTGTATTTTTCCCATTTGGCATACAAGCTTAGGGAGGTTGGATTCCATAAACCCTAAATGAGCATATTCTATTCAAAGTATGTCTTGATAACAGAAATAAGTTTGATACTCTTGAACTACTAATGGAATTTTTTAGATATCTAAAGTTTTTTTGTTACTTAATGGCTTTATGTACTTAAAAAGAAAGAGGAAGTGGACCTTGACTAATCTGGCAAAGTAAAACTAAAAAGACTAATGAGCTATTATAGGGGATAAGAAACTTGGATCAGAAGGGGTAGTGGCCTTCTGATCAAAATATTATTAGTATACTATTATGATGATAAGGATATTGAGAAATATAATCTATGGGATAATAATAAAAAATTGCATAAAATTTGGAACACATGAGTACTTTGGACAGTGCTTTTAAAAAGTTGTTAGATGGACATGGATAACAAAATTGGTATAGTCTATTGATACATGAAACACATCCAAGGCTAACGTATCTGTTGTCTTGTTTGGATGGATGCAGGTAAGGACTCTATCTTATCTTGGAATTTTTTTGGCTTAAAGCAATTGTCTACACATGATTACACTTACAGCTATTGTTGGGAAAGCACTTCTGATATCTGTATACTGAAATGAGGCTTCATTCTTATAAGGATTGTACAAAGATAATTTTAAGACAGAGCTGTTTTTGTATTTATCATTACTCTTTCTCTAAAGCCAGCTATCTTTTAAATGTTAAAGTGCAATTATGTCTTATTATCTAAGTAAAAACAGCTACACACACGTCCTATACATAAGGTTTTTCCATTTTCTTTGGATAAACCGGGACGTTGGCTTTAGAAACTAGTTTTGAATCTTAGTTCTAAGTTGGACCCACAGTCTATAATCTCTTGATTGGTTGGCTGGTGTTAGGTGGTCCCTCATAGACTAATGTTTTGGTTACCTGCTCATGGCTTTTATAGTCGCTGGCTTTGCCGGTTTAAGGATTGCAGGCCAAATCCACAAGACTAACTACATTTATGTTTATAAATTTCTTTTGGGATCACAAACGCTTTAGAATGACAGCTCACATGAGAGTAAAATACAACCCAGAGAATCATACAAGGATTCTAGAGTAGTTTAAGTTTTACCTAAAAGACTTTATTCCAAAAAATGTCTCAGCAGGCAGAACTCGACCTTTCTTGGCAAGAAAGGCCAAATGTTGTGTTACTTACTACCATAAGTAGGCATAGCCTTACCAACAATTTTGTATATTGCAAACCCTTGCTCTCTTGCAACGCTTGGAATTATCTTTTAAACCCCTCTCTGTGGCAAAATCTCTTGTCCTCAGATGTATTGGCAGCTTGTATGCTTCTCAACTAATATATGATTCGGCTCTTACCACAGACAAAAAGATGTCTATTTTGCACATGTTATCTTCTTTTAATGATTGGGTCAAGATTTTGGCTACCTTGGACAAGGATTCCAAAGATGGTGTTAATTTGATTTCCCAGTACATAGCCTAGCTACCTATACTCTCTGTACAATATCAGCAAGAGCTTGCCCTAGTTTTTTCTTCTGAGGTTGAACTGTCTAACTTTCTAAAAAAACTATGCGGCCTCAATCCTTCTTTCATCAGTACCTCGGCTACTCCAACTATCCCTTAGACAGGTGGTATCTTTTTTAGAGATAGTGTGGCTCTTGAGGCTATAAAAGAATTTCAAAGTAATCTTTGCTCACCTAGTGAGTCTAACCTCTTAGAAATGGTACCAAAAACTTCCAAGGTTTTCCCTTTCCTACCTGTTACGCAAATTGAAATTGAATCTTTTGAGGTGGACCATAAGCTCTAGGTCCTACCTAACAAAGCTTTTCTAGCACCTATTCTTGATGAAACATGGGTTTACCTGGCTAATCTCCGTGCCTCTATTGTTGAAGACTGCAGACTAAAAATTTTGAAAGATGAAAAGTTCCTAGACAAGGGGGAGCTCATAAAATCCCCCTTCAACCTCAACCTCATCGACATTCCAAATGCCCTTCCAATACATGCCTCTACATTTGTACAAAGGGGAACATGGAGTTTGCCAAAAGTAACCCAGATTTCTACACAGAATCCATCTAGAATGTCTTTCCACCCTATGTTAAATGTGGTTGCAAGTTTCTTGACCCTAAAACTTCATACGAATCCAGCATCATGTGGTTTGATCATGCCATTTGGTTTATCCTCAACCATCTAGACCTACTCTTCCCTGAAAAATTGATGGACTTTCATCTCTCCCTTATTTATTCTTGGTTGGACGGCCAAGCTAAACAAATAGTAATTTCTCAAATTCCTTTCAACATCTTATGTGGGCTAATGTTGGATATACAAACACTGTCTCTTTCAGAATGAGATTCTTGATTGGATACACCCTAAGACACTTTATTGTGAGTGTTTTGACGTACTTTTTGGTAACCACAAATTACTTGACAATGTACTTATTGGCTGGAGGTATCAACAACCTATTAAAAATTGTCAAGTAACCACAAATTACTTGACAATGTACTTATTGGCTGGAGGTATCAACAACCTATTAAAAATTTGGTCTACAGTAATGATTTTCTTCGACACAACTCCATTCCTAAATGTGTCTGTAACAAGTTTATCACATTTTGCAAAGACTTTGATACGTATGGTATGCATGTTTGTACTTGTGATCTTAGCATCATTGAAAATACCAAAGTTCGAAAAATCTTGGCTAAAGGGCTTAATCACATACCTAACTTTTCCAAAAACCCATATCTCGATTTATCACCTTTACTTAGCTGCTTAGTTGACCTTGTCAGTTCTCTCTGACTGGAGAAGACAGTCCTACTGGACTTAGCAAAAATGGTGGAATGTTTCCTCCAAAAAATCTCACACGTACCTAGTAAATGGTTGTCTACAGATGGCTCTTGGATTACACCACAACTGGCTCTTGAATTTCAAAAAGTATCAAAAAATTGGTTCATAGTAGGACTGGATAAAATCCCTAATTGTCCCACTCTGATTTGCAAAAACCTAGCTTAGAAATCAAAACATTCTCGGGTATTTGGGAAGGAATTCACAATACTTAACACATCCATACAAGAGGTTACTAATAATATCTCAAGACACTTAGAAAATTTGGGTTATTTTCTTTAGGGTACTAAACTTCTAGTACTTTTTTCCACCTATAAAATTCATAAACATAAATTCAGATGGATATCCGATGCCTCAAATAGCATCTTTACGGATGTTACCAAAGATATTATTACCCTTTGTCTTGACCTTATACTAGCATAATTTGAATTAGTCTATGCCTCCGAATAAAAAATTTGCTATAACTTTCTGCAGATACATTGCAACCCCTTCTGGACAACAAAAAACTATACAGAGGTTACTTCTAACCTCCATTTCATCTTTTTACAACAGATATTACTCAATTCTATGAGAATATTCCCTTAGAAGGAGATCTTGGTCTTAAGGATCTCCTGTCACAGGTTATCAAATTATCTTTTATTAATGCTAGGAAGAAGGGTTTCTTCTGCATTTCTCTATCCAAAAAACCTAGATAAATATCATGGTTACTTGATAATTGCACCATACTCTCTTGAGGACATTGTTTTAACCAAATCCTAGGCATCCCCTTGGGCTTCTCCTGCTCCCCGCTTATGTGTAATATATACCTAGCCTTCTTCAAATACAAATGGTTTCTCACAGCCATGGGTGATAAATATGATAAAATTTCATTATTTAGACATACTTATAGGTATATGGATGACATACTAAGCCTCAACAATAAGTCTTTCTCAAGAGAGATCAATCATAAATATCCTGACTGCTTAAAAATTGAACCAACTTATGGACAAGGGTTCACTACATCCAGTGGCTTTTTTTGCACTTCAGTACAATTCCTTAACTTTTCTATTTCTCTTCATGTACCTTGTGTAGGAGAGTATGACCAAAGATTTTCTTGGAAAAGAGATCTTTTGAACCTTCCACCTATTGGATTCATAAAGAGGAACAATAATAGACCCCACAAAGTGGCTCTTAGCACTTGTATCAGCCTACTTTACTTGATTATATACTCCTCCTCCAACTACCTCCTTGCTTGGGAAGATATTAAGTTACTTATACACAAGTATTATTGCCTTAATGGTTTCAAAAGATGTGACATAATTGATAAAATTAAACTATCACTCTCTCAAAATAACTGGCTTGGGTTACACTTTAACCACAATATTCTCATCTCTCTAGGTAGTAGGCCCATTCACAATGGGCCTACTATCAACCCATTGAGTTTGGTGCCTCGGATAGTTGTCTTTCTGTTTGTTTCCTAAAAAACTATACTATCCCTTACGGCTGTCATCTTTGCTATATTTTTCTACTTAATCTATGGCTTAAAATTTTGCCGAGCTACACTAGGTTTGTATCCACCGTGGGATGGAGCCCCTAATGGGTTATGATGGTTGGGGGTCCTTTAGCTGGTAGCTATTAACTTGGCTTAAATTTTACTCTACAACTATGCCTCACTTACCCTGCCATGCTAATGGCGCGCAGTCTACTCTGCTCTACAGAGCTGGACCTCATCAGAGTGGACTACGTTTTTGTTTCCCCAGGACGAATGGCACCTGGCCTACTCAATGCTTGCATGCCATGAGCGATCGTGATCTACTTTCTTTTATTTAAAGAGGTGAGGGTGCATTCCGCCTCTCACTTAGCCTTGTGTGTGTTCTATTTGCACAAAAGTGAGGACTATGTGTGTTCACTCTGTGTACCAATTATGGAGCTTGCAGTGCAACCTACATAGGTCGGTTACTATTTATTGGGTTTGGTATTTTGGTTTTCTCTCCTTTTTACATATTGGTCTATGGGTGATATAAGCACCTGGGCTTACAGGTGAATGTACCTTATCGCTTAGCCTAGTGACGCCCATTGTGTGGGTGGCTATGCTTGACAATGTGTGGCATTAATGGTTGTATGGTGTAACACTTATGGTTAGGCTATCGTATTTGATCTCGTTTTTTTTTTTTGGTTCTGAGTAGCTCTGTGTAAACAGTTCACTGGTTTTTTAAAAATAAATAGGTAGCACCTAAGGTATTGGGGTGTTTTTGTATTTGTTAATGCCACCTGGCTTGTTAAAACACTATTTTGCAATTCATAAAGTGGTGATATGTCCTGCCATGCATGCATACTATTCATTAAAAAAAATTGGGGGATAGGGGGTTCTGCCCCGATTGCTTACTATTATTGGATTTTTTATGTTAATATTTGTCTACATAGTGTTGTTTTCTCTAACATGATACATGTCACACAATGTTGCTAAACTGGCTCTCCCAAAATGGAGTACCATATCAGGAAGGTTTTTTTGGCTAATAAATCATGATGGTAAAAAGGTGTTACTCCTTGGTTTGAGAACCCATGCGTTAACATTGTTTCTGAGAAACCCTGTTGTATGAGGGGCAACTTTGGTGCATGATGATGCCTGTTTGAACTCTGCCTATAAAACGCTACAATGCTTGTATACGTTGTTTTGATGGGGTGTTACATTACACCTTTTGGCATTCACAATTTAGGGTATAGTTTATGAAAATAGCCCCAAAGGAAGACTGTTCTTTATGCTTCATGGTTTGATGTTCGTTCTGGCTGAATACCGCGTTTATATTAGGGGGTTGCCACTTGTTATGCTAATCAATAAGGCACAAGAATTTTTTTGAAACTAAGAGGAGTGTAATAGTGTATTTTCCCCATTTGGCATACAAACTTAGGGAGGTTGGATTCCAGAAACCCTAAATGAGCATATATTAAGTATGTCTTGATAACAAAAACAAGTTTGATACTCTTAAACTATTAATGGAATTTTTTAGACATCTAAAGTTTTTTCTTAATTTATGGCTTCATGTTCTTAAAAAGCAAGAGGAAGTGGAGCTTGACTAATCTGGCAAAGTAAAACTCAAAAGACTGATGAGTTGTTATAGGGGATAAGACACTTGGATCAAAAGGGGTAGTGGCCTTCTGACAAGAATAATATGTATGCTATTATGATGATAAGGATATTAAGAAATATAATATTTGGGATAATAAAAAGTTTTTACATAAAATCTGGAGCACAGGAGTACTTTGGACAGTGCTTTTAAGTTAAGAAAGTTGTAAGATGGACATGGATAACAACTTGTATATATATAGTCCATTGATACCTGTAAAACACATCCAAGGCTAACTTATATGTTGTCTTGTTTGGATAGATGCAGGTAAGGACTTTATCTTATCTTGGAAGTTTTTTTGCTTAAAGCAATTGTCTACACATGATTACACTTACACCTACTGTTGGGGAAGTACTTTTGATATCTGTATACTCGAATGAGGCTTCATTATTATAAGCATTGTACAAAGATAATTCTAAGATTGAGCTGTTTTTATATTTATCATTACTCTTTCTCTGAAGCCAGCTATCTTTTGAATGTTAAAGTTCAATTATGTCTTATTATTTAAGTAAAAACAGCTACACACACACACACACACACACACACACATTGATAGGCACAACAACCCTCCAATCCGCGTTCACAGATGTAAACACAGTAGCAAGGTGACCCTATCTAGCCCCTTAATTCTTGCAAAAGCTCTAAATTTTCATCTCTAAGAATTTTCAGGGTTTCTATTCGATTTCAACATTCCTCAAAATTTTGTAGACGGAGCCCACGCCTAGTAATCTCGGCATTAGCACACAAAGTGAGCCCATGGAGATCCTAAATGTGCAGACGATCTACAACACCTAGAGGAACACTTACACGTGCAAGGAGAGGAAGAACAACCACTGACATCAGAAAAGGAGGTACGCCTTTAAAGTTTGATTGAGCAATCCACAACGGAGGATTAGAGTGTAGCCTTGGAGTGGGAAAAGCGAATGATCCACTTAGTTGGAGTCCAAGGGCTAGCCACAAATTCCCGTAAGTCCAAAGCTATTATAATGTTATTGAGTACTAGTGAGTCTAAAGCGGCCAATGGCTTTGATGTTTGTAATTCTATGCAGTCTCTTAATCTTATACTAAGCTCCAATTAGCTAGGAACCCATTTTTACACCTTGGTTAAGGCATAAAAGCCAATTTTTGTAACTTTAGACCTAAGCTTTGAATAATAAAGAGTAAGGCTTGCTGCAACAGCTCAACGACTGTCCACTGATTCTTCAATATTTTGTCTCTCTTGCGTACGATATTGCATTGCTTTTGTGAGCATACCAATGCGTTTGCAGGTGAAATCTCTCTTTTAATGTAAGTTTCTCACGATGAAGAAGTGTTTTTAGGCGTGTCCATCTACGAGCTATTGTCATTCCCTACGCACAATACAAGGATCGAAATTGGATTTTGACATTAGGAATAGATAGAGCACGTCTAGAGGAAATTATAGATCCCTTCTGGGACCAATACACAATACACACATCGAAATTGGATTTTGACATTAGGAATAGATAGAGAACGTCTAGAGGAAACTATAGAGCCGTTCCGAGACCAAAATCGACAACCCTAAAATAAAATGTTTATCTTATGCGCAATTTTTCCCACTTGTCAAAAACAACATTGGAGGACATGAGAATTTAGAGAATACCTTGCTCATGCTAGGTATTAAGTTTCATTCCATTCGGAGACCTATAACTATACAAATTTGTCTAGATAAGGTTGTGGTAGAGAAAGTAGCTTTTGGTGTCTGACACACACTTAAGACTTGGATAAGTAGAAGTGACATAGACTTGGGTTTTCCAAGAGATTGACCATCTCTTGTAGCCTCCATGCACTAGTTGGGTCAAGCCCCATCCCATGGATTGTCATTTTATGTCTATGGTTCTCGCTTTGCTACCATCGACATGGTGAGGCTTGGCAGTCGGCCGACATTTTGGCACCGTTGCGGAGGACTAGGCAACCTAGACTAGAGAAAAACCCAAAACACTCACTTCAATTTCCATTACTTCCTCTAGTTTTGGCTAGAGTAACACATTTCTATATTTATTACTAAAGAGCAGACATGCTTGCGGTAGCTACGTCTCCCAAGCACCAAATGGACTAGTCATCCATTCTGGAATGATGTCGCAGGGTGAAAAGGGATCCTCTACCCGATAAGAAACGTAGACTAATGACTAAGACTTTATCTCTTCTACCTCATAGTCGAGGACGACTATGATTTCAAGAGAAAGGTAATGTCATAAAATCTAATATCTAACCAACCCAAATGATTTTCTCATATTAAACTAATCATTTAATATGGGAGAATAAACAGGAACACGACTTAGAATATAGATATGTGCTTATGGATCTATCTCAACACGGGGCCAAGGTTAAAGGGGTCCAAATGAGATATGGTCTACTAAAGAGCAATGCTAACTAATGGAACTTAAAGACCGTAGGGTTATCTTCGTTAAAGACCTCCAAAAATTAGTGTTAAAATGTCCTTTGATCTTAGGCAAAAGCTAGCGTTGACCTTGAGGTGGGAATCCTACCCAAGCATGAGGTGCTTGTTGGCTTGCTAAGTGTTAGTGGGAACCTTGCCCAAAAGCTTGAGGTGTTTCTCACATGCTTAAATGAATAAGGTTCTTGAAGTGTTCAATTCAAAGATAAACTCTCAAGAGGCATCAACATTTCCATGCTTGATTGACTAAGTGCTTGAAGTATTCAATTCAAACCAAATGACTTAATAAGCATAAAACACACATGTTCAAATAATGCGCATTTAGGAATTTTAGGGAAAATGCGCAAAAATGGAGCAATTCTTCTTTTGTTCATTTCTAATAGCAACTAAACTCCGGTGGAGGATGCACAACATTCTTGTCTACATTCTTAAATGAATGCTAGTAGGAATGGGATTTTCTTCTCCATCTTGCAAACAGTTGTCGTGTATTCACATATCTGTACAAACTACTAAACAATTGATGTTTACTAAGTTTTTCCTTGAAGCTCAATACTTGCGGCAAATGTTACATGTAGATTGTGCTTACAAGAAGGTGTAGAAGGTGTATGATCACGAGACATATGCTTGATACTAATACTCTAAGAGTGGTGTAGATCCTCTCCTTGAAAAGTATTGTGAGATTTTGAAAGTATGCTTTCAAAAGACAAGGATCATGTCAAAAGACTTTGTGGGGTTAGAACTCTTGTGCATGCCATCTATAGCTTGTGCCTATTGTAGTTGTGCAAGCAAGCATAAAGGGTGATAATAAATTAGAAGGGACAATGGTTAGTCTCAATTATAGATACATATCTTCACCAAGATCAACAGCTCCATGACAAGAGATGTTGAGACTGGAAGTCTAGATCAAGGCTCTTCGAAAATACATACAAACCAAATTGTGGTCCAAATTGTGTTGGCATAACCATGGAAAAGAGGTTCCTCAATTCTTGTAGAGATATTGCAAGGTGACTACCTTGGAGTGTGACATCTTTGTATCATTACAACCGAAACCACCTCAAATAAGTGTTGAGGCTCAAACTTGAGGGAGACTGTAATGCATACTCTAAGGTAAGGGGGCTAGAAGAGTGACGGCCCCCAATTATGAGCATATTATATGCCAGAGATGTTTCACTTTGGATCTTATAACATGCTCACTTTGTTAGCCTAGAGGATGATGCGGTCATTGCCTAAAGTCTTGGAAGAGGGCTTGAATCTGTGCTTCTACTAGTCCTCGCACACCACATTACTTTTTGTGCATAGTTTTCCTTTCTATCTTTGCCTATGAACAACAAATCCATGCATAACTTTTCTTGCATAAGAATTTTAATGACAAGGCAAAGAAGAAGATGCTTGCAAAATAGCAGGGAGGCTCGAGACAACAAAAAGCACTATGTTTTGGTGCAATACAAGTGGCCCTCTTACCTTATGTGCACCTTTAAATTCTAGATCAAGAACCTCAAGAGAAAGAGTGAAGCTCGAACTTGAGGTCGAACGAAAAGCAATGCTTCATGACCAAAAGACATTGGGCTTCTCTTCCAGAAGCTAGTTAAAGGGTGTGTGTGCTCACCAGGTAAAAATTGAGGGGCGTGCATCGTGTACCATTATTTAGTTCAAGATGAAGAATCATGTGAACCTCATAAAGGAGATGCACTTTAATTTGAATTTTGAATTTTGCACGTCAGATTCATCAGATTTTGACGGTGCCGTTCTCCCATGCTGTCTGCAGATATCATTCATTGCCGCACGTTAAGTGCTCCACTGTCTGCTGCAATGCTAAGCTTTAACGTCAATGCAAGATAAAAATCAATAAAGAACTTACAATTTTGTATGTACGTTGTATGCATCTCCAAGATGAAGGACTTTCTTGCTACAGTTATGCAGCTTACACTATTCTTGCGGATTCATGCTTGAACCCCTCATAGTGATGAGAGGATGGCTATTGGAATTGCATGCTAAAAACGAGCAGCAACACAAGGAGGCTTGTTGAAAGGATTACGAAGGCAAGGGTAGCGCAACCATGGGCAGTTTGACTGTGGTGAAACAGGTTCTGCAGGATCAAGGCACCATGTGGCAGCACACAAGGGTAGTTGGGATGAGTGCATGGATGGATGAATGATGGAGACCTATACAATAGGCGTGAGAAACAATGTGTGACTAGTGTGAGCATCAAAGGGGAGACAAGCTCAAGATGATCAAGCTATGGCAGCAAAGCAGGTAGCAGGTTTAAAGACAGAGTTGTTGTTGAATTTGTGCTACCAAATCTTGTGAATGAAAGCAAGCGGTGCTCTTGGCGACCTGGGTACTTTCGTGCCTATTGTTGTATCCCTCACGTTGGTGACAGGGATCGATTTGGGAACTACCCTCCTCTTCACAAGCATCTACAACATCGTGATGAGCCTGCTATTTGGCATGCCCATGCAATAGGGTCAAAGCCCAACATTAATAACACCTGAAATTGATGAGACGATAGCTACAGAGCGGTGGACAGCGTACACAACTACAACACTTGGCGGTGGTGAGATGGTAGCTACAAAGCGGTGGACAATAGTCCCGATCAAGTCTCGACATTAGCGTACATATTAGCTAATCATTTAGATCACTTTGAAGTGGTTGTAACTTTGTCACTCTTGTCATTGATTTCAGGCCAAGCCCACACCTTTGAGCTCTGTGGGTTAACAAAATTGAAAGTTCACATCATGATTGAACCATATGGAATGCCATTCTCTCATCAATTGGCTAATGTACATTTAACTTCTAGTCTAAGGCTTAAATCATGTGCACAATTTTATGCATGCCCATTGTCGTGCCAATTGTGCCATGCAAACAAGCGCATAAGTAGTTTTGCTTATAGTGTGTGTAGTTTAAAAGGTTTGAAAAGTTTTAACTTTTTTCTATTAGCCTTAGTTATATTTTTGAACTATGTGATGCGAGTGTCATTGCGCATTTTGTAGTTAACATGGTGCTACTGTATAGGCTCTAGCCTCATGCCCTTTATTGACTTAGAGCAAGGTGGATGCTCACACCTTCATGTCCTCTTTTAACTTAGAGCAAGGTCATTGGAGGTTTACCCTTCATGTTCCTTACATGCCTAGAGCAAGGCAGAGGCTTGAACTTAAGTTTGAGCCTCATGCTCTTATTGACTTTGAACAAGATGGAGGATCAACTTTAGACCTGCAAAAGGCAATGGCTCAAATTTAAGTTTGAGCCTCATGTCCCTTACATATCTAGAGCACGACGAGGCTCGAACTTAAGTTCGAGCCTCATGCTATTATTGACTTTGGACAAGATGGAGACTCGAATTTTAACTTACAAATTTGGAGCAAGGTAGTGGCTTGAACTTAAGTTCGAGCCTCACGTCCCTTACATAGTTGGAATAAGGCAATTTCTCGAGCTTCCTTCCCCTTACATAGCTAGCACACAAACAAGAGCTTAAGTTTGAGACTCATGTCTTTACCCATGGGTTTGGAACAAGAAAGAGGTTTGAACGCATCACTCTCCTTACATGCCTAGAGCATAGCCCCAAGTATTTGAACTTCAACCTTACTTTAGGTATTAAAGGGACATATAAGGCTTGAGCTTAAGTTTGAGCCTCATGTCCTCTATGTACCTAGATGAAGGTGGAGGCTTAAACTTACCCCTTTAGTAACCATATGAAGGCTGAGGATTTTTTATCATATGCCCCTTAACTACTTAGACCAAGGAAAAGGAGTTTCAACCTTGTGATGCTTATGTATCTAGAATAAGGTGGATGCTTGAGTCATGCTCCTTACATACCTATAGCAAGGTATGTAAGGTGGATGCTTAAGTCATGCTCCTTACATACCTATAGCAAGGTGGAGGCTCTAATTTTGAGTGTGCTCATCATGTCCTACTAGTACCTAGTGAGAGGTGGAAGCTTACACTAAGGGGCATAGAATGGGGGCACATAAGGAGAATGAGGCTCAAGCTCAATTCCTAGAAAGAGGTAGAAGCTTATAGTAAAATTGAACTTCTTGCCATTCTCTTATAAAAAATTGGATATATTGGTTTGAGAAACATGTCCCTTCTATACCCAAACATTCTTCATATCTATCAGTGAGCAGCAACAACAAGTAAGGGTTGATCAACTTAAGTATGAGCCCCTTATTCATGTGCTAGTGCCTCATTTTTATATTGTGCAAAGGGTCCACATAAACAAAAATAAGGCCAAACTTAACAAAAAATACTATAGTTTTAAATCTCATTTTAAAAAATGAGACTTTAATAATTCCCAAAATTCTTAAATATGTTTTAAATGATTCTCTACATGTGGCCCTCATGATGTGCTTGAATGCTATTGGATAGGTTTTAAAGGTGTCTAATGAGAATTTAGATACATAAAGATAAATAATTAAGTTCTTTCTCAAAGAGGAAAAAGAGGAAACATGTCCAAATGAAATAATTAAATAATACAAGAGAGAGAGAGAGAGGTGTGGACCAAGCAGGAGAGGGACCCGGGTATACTCTCCCATACACACACACATACACATTCTCTCATTGTGTGGAGTGAAAAGTGCAAGAGCTCCATCTCCTTCTCCAAGCTTGTTGAAAAGTGGAGAGCCTACACCAACACTCTTGTCTATGGAATGCAAATCCAACCAAAAGCCATGCTTCAATGCTTAAGCTTGCCATCTTCTTCACCTTCATTACTATGCTATTATGCTTTGTTAACCAAGAAGAGTGATGATAAGTGAGGAACTATTTCTTTTTCCTATGGATGATTCTTCTTCCTCTTCCCTACCCTCATTCCCCACTAGCTCTCTCCACCTTTGAAGGTGTTTAAGGCCTTGGGATAGTTAATGCTTTTTGCAAAGTTTATGTTATGTTCGTGATGCATGAAGCTTTCCATCTTCATAGCATCACCAAGGTCACAAGGAACACAAAGATTGTATTGTAACAAGTCTCTCTTGATGGGAGAATCTATAATACAAACGCCTTTTGGATTCTATCTATACAAATCTTTATTACTCGCTTTAAAAATAAAATCATCACCATTTCTTTCTTATTTAAAAATCAATTCATCTATGTCGCTCCACTCATATCCTTTCACCATATTGTAAAGAAGTATGTGAGCATCAACAAAACTATCTATCAACATTGTACCCCAAATTAGTCTCAATCTATAAAAATCATTGTTACTCTCTTTAAAAAGGAAATCATCACTCTTGCTTTCTTATTTAAACATCAACAAACATTTACAATGTCTACAAACATAACAGTAACTTCTCATAATATATTGTTATTTGAATTTTAAATTTTTTTCCAGTGTGACCTTTCACTCTACACATGTAAAAGAATCGCTTAATTTACATCTATATAGCCTTCAAGTGTGAGTAAACTCTACACATAACAGGCAATCTCTTAAATCTACTTAAATGACCTTCAAATCTGAGTCAATCTCTACATGTGAGAGGTAAATTTTATTCACCCTATCTAAATCACTTACAAATGTGATTCAAACTCTACACAAGGAAAGCGATCACTATTCTGTCCAATAAAATCACCTCTAGTGAGGGCATTGCTTTACACTTTGACATGCAATCACTAACTAAGTCTACCTAAGTTGTGTTTAAGTGTGAGCATGGCTCTACACAAAGAAGTAACTAATATTTTAAGTTAAATTAAATCACCACTAAGTTTGAATTTCTTCTATACATGGTAAGCATTCACTAAATTTACTCTAACCACTTTACTACACAAAATATATTAACCAATATATCTAAATATCAAAATTTGAACGTAATCTTATATTTTATTTTTTAGAATTTTATTGAAATAGATTTAATTTCTAACTAAAAGCTCAATCATCAAAACTTTTTTTTTGGGTTTTGGGTTTTAGAGTTTACCTTTAGATTGAACTCAAGGAAACTTTTTCAACAAAGAAGCCTACAATGGTAAATGGCTTGCGGATCATTCTAATATAGAAAAAAATATTTTGATTGATATATCGTTTGATCGAAATATATTTTGATCAAACTACTAAAAATTTAAATGATATAGTGATTTTGCTGATATGACACCGTATTATACGTTCGTTAATTGATGATGTTGTATAATACACTCGATTAAAGCGTGCTATACATATCCTGTATATCGTATAATGCAACTTAGGGTAAGCTCTAGCGTAAGTGTGACACTCATAGATAGTGACCAATGGCTAGGGTACAATTACCAATGCAAAGTGTAAAAAGAAAGTGTCTACAAGAGCTTTGTAACATATATGGATTTATTTGTAGAGAGCTTGGAGAAAGGGCATTTTACCACATGTTTACACATAAGCAATGTCTAGAACCTTTTAATGTAGAAAACTACATGAATTTTTACAAGGTCAATGATAAAAACCATGAGGTGAATGTCTAAGCTTGTTTTTTTGTTTTGGACAGAAGAAGCCCAGGGACAATCTTCTTGCAACTTTGAAGGTTAAAATTGGTTTTCTCAAGCCTTGTACTTGGTGTTTAGCTCCTACATGAAGAGGGAAATAGCCAATGATAAACCTCTTCATTAGAGCAATCCAAAAAATAATGAAGATTAAGGTAGTTAATGTTTGTGGCTAGGCCCATAGCAAAGGTCCTTTCATAAATAAGACATGAATACTCGATAAGACGAAAGTATCTTGACATTAGAAAATCCTTATGTTTCAAAGATACTAACGCGTTTCAAGGATACTAGCCTATGAAAAGGATACTCCATATGTGGTTGATTTTAGCCTTTGAGAAGATAAGAGGTGAAGAGTAAAAAATAAATCCTAAAATGGAGCTTTAATCAACCTACAAAAATAGCTTTTGTAAATCTATCATAAAGGTGGCGAAAGGTGGTGTAGGCTGGATGTTGACGTCAAGGGTGACGTGTAAGAGTGTCCGTGTGTAGTAGTGTGTGAGAGAGAGAGCATACGTAAGAGAAAACACAAGAGAGTATGAGAAAACTCTACAACTCAAAACCATGATGAATGACTACCCACCCTAGGCCCTTATATATGGAAGTAGTGTTGGTTAGGAAAACACCATAAAATACAGACGTTGGGTAAACCTAAAAACTCCATAAACGGGGAGGACCCAAATTTGGTCCCAAAATGACCAGCCAGACAAAACTAAAAATATATAGCCATGTATCCTACATGCAATGCAATGGGTGGCTAGCCCAAGAAAATCACTAGTCATACAAAAGTGCCAAAAATGTGAAGCAACAGGGGATGAATACGAGCGCATTCGCACAATTCCCTGGCAGTGTTTTCTTTCATGTCACATCATGTTGCAGGTTGACAAGTTTTTTTATCGGTTGTCTATAATGGAGGCCTTGCTAAAACCAACTCTGCCAAAAATGACCGAGTTAGCTCTATAAGGCAGCGTTTGTAGAAGCAGACAAGCTGTTGTGAGGTCAACAAAACGTTGCTAAGCACGACGTGCAAAACGTACCTAACTCTAGCACCCCCTCTCAGTACTTACAGCTTGGACAATGCACAGAAGTCAAAGTGTGATGACAAAGTCCGAAAAGAAACAACCATCATGAGTTGCATTTTCCGTTGTAGGACAATGATCTAAAGAAAACTCTCCGACCAATATTGGGTTCTTAGCGATCGCAATGCCTCAGCACTATATGACATGGTATATTAAAGGAAGCCCAGGTGGTGGGATCAATGGAAGGGAATTCGGGCGTGGATTCCAACATGATTTGGATCATCCATGCAAGCAAAAAAAAAGGTAAACATGGGCATAAAATGTAAACACTGATGCCAGGCCTACGTGGGGTAGTCGAGCAGGGAAGTTGGGCCACACTAGCAAATTTAGGCTCACGTGGAGGGGCAAGGATGTCCATACTAGCAAAGTTGTACGCTGCATGAGGATTGCGAGGAGTGGTTTGCATGTATAAGACAAGGCAGAGCTTAGAGGAGGGGGGTTGTGAGCGCAGGCACGGGAGGGCAAGAGTGCTAAGGGTTGTGGGTGGGGGAGTGCCTTGATCGTGGTCTGCATTGCGGTGCGCCTCTTGCGCAGGGCAAGGAAGCTAGGTGGAAGGTGGTCAAGCATGTAGGCCTCAAAAGAGTGGGCCTCCTTCTGCAAGCGACACACAGTACAGATGATGGACAAATAAGTAGGCCTGATGGATATCGTAGAGGATTGCAATGGCCCCACGTAGGCCTGTTTGGGGATGAAGGGGGACAAATAGTCCCCAATGTCTCCACAAGCAACTTGAAGTAGCCCCAAGGCTACATCCTCACGGCATGCCCTCTCCAACGGCCACGCAAAGTAGCCGTGATAGCGTGACAAAAATGCAACTGAGTCTACAATCAATGTCCTGCCTTGCAAAAAGCTAGAGGGCAATTTTGAAGAGGACTTGATGGATGATGGGGAGGAGATGGACTCTTGGAAACCTCCTAGCAACTCTTTTACCGAGGAAGACAAGAAACCCGATGAAACTCATGGTGTAGGGGCCAACAATCGAGATGCAAAAAAAGATGGGACTGTTGTGAATGAAGGCGGAGATGGGAAAGCGTTTCAATCAAGTCATGCAAATATAGTACCATTGCTGTATGCGGAGGTTTTTTTTTCTGATGGAAGGCTTGCACGACATGGAAAACCAGCAAGGAGTGTCCCAAATCAATTGCATTTTGAGCTTGTTAGGTGGCGGATGGAGAGACACCTCAAAAGAGAGCATAGCTTGGATGTGCAGATCCCATCACGAACAGCAAGCCGTGCTTTTGAATGCACCAATGGGTTCAAGAGGAATATTTGCACCCAAAAGACACAATGACAAGCATTAATGGCAAAAGAGCACGGAGGCACATTTTGCGAACAAAGAAAGAAAATGGTCATTGAATATGAAGAAGGCTGAGAGACTTTCATCGCTTGCAAGCGGAGGAGAAATGGGGTAAGTTGAATCCCAAGTTTAGAACAATGCCTTGAGATGAATTCATAAACAAAATTATGGAGGAGTGCATGAAAGTCTACCATTCCATCACCGAGCAACGCCTTGCCCGCGTCCAAAGGCGAATTGATGAAGGCTATGAGAATTGATGAAGGCGAATTGATGAAGGCTATGAGAATCATGTAAAGTGCTCTACAACTTTCTCTCGTTTTGGTATTTGGCTGCATTTTTTCTTTGTTTATGTTTGCCTATTAGTACTCTTTTCTTGTGGTGGGCATAGTGCCTCATTGTACTACATTTTTGTTTTTAGTGGTAGGCTTCATTGTGGCTTCCAATGTCGAACCAGTCATCCACAGAACATGCCACAACGGACGGATGCACTGGCAAGTGGTACATTAAATTTTGGACTCTCAAATGGGCCCTATAAGGACTTTGACTTTCTCCCTCTTGTCCAAAACAGGCACGCGGTAATTTTTTTACAAATGAAATCAAAACTTGTCGGACCTTTTGGATTTAGAATGTACTCATCGAGATCTATCCATGTCATCAAATTCCTTATTAGCTAGCAGATTCCATTTTTTGATGTGACAACTCCTTATAAATGGAATCTCTGCCCTTATTTCAACTTCACTGGGAAGGCCATAACTTCTACAAATCAACTCCAAATTTGTCTAAGTTTGGGGATCTAGAGCCTACTTTCTAATATCTTTCCAATGATATGTTGGTTGATAGGGTTTTGACAAAGCGTTTAAGTTCTTCAACTGGTTGCCCACTTTGGACAAGAGAGGCAAAAGTCAAACCTCCTTATAGGTCCCGTTCGAGAGTCTAAATTTTCCCTAATGGAGATCAACGCGCGAACTAGGCTGGTACCCCTCATGAGTGCCATGGACCATGATAATCACCTTGTCTTTATATGAAAGTGTTGCACCACCACCTTGACGCATCTCTTAGACCTTTTTGGTCCTTCTATTTTCAAGGCTATTCCTCCTTGCATTCCCACCTCAGTGACACATGCATTCTTGTACTGGCATGTACACTCCTTGAGCCTTTGTTGATTGAACTAGCACAAACCTTGTTTGATACTTGATTATGATGGCCGTAAGCTCTTGCTCTACTCAAGACAAGCATGTCTCAAATGAAATGCTTGAAGAGGACTTGGAGTTTCTTTTCTCGGGCCAAGAAGACACATCATGGTGAATAGCCTTCCCTTTGAGCATGCAACCACAAGCAACAATTGAGTCGCTTATGTACTCAAGAGAGATGCCATGCTTTCTTTGGTCTGTGCACCATTATGCTTGGATTGCACTTATGGTGGTAGCCATTCCCAAGTGTCTTTCATCCCTCGAAGGAAAATGGGCTGCATGGACTATATGCTCCTATCCTTAAATGTAGGGTATCTTCAAGCCAGATGATTTCAAGCACATGTGCTATTGCTGGGAGCCTCCTTTTGTGGTAAGCCTCAAGTCTTCTCTAACACTGTTCCATTTCTTTAGGTCCATCACTCCTCGGGCATCATATGACTTGAGCACATCAAGTGACACCCTAATTGTGCCCCGCAAATCTGCCAGCATCAATGAGTACAACTTCTCGTCTTCGAGAAGTTGAGCACATCGAGTGACACCCTAATTGTGCCCCGCAAATCTGCTAGCATCAATGAATAGAAGGTCTTCGAGATGTAGGCAAACTGGTTCAAGATCTACCCTGGGTCATTGTTGGGATCTTTGGAAGGGTTGAGATCTTGATTGACCCCACGCTCGGCACTTTCAGGTTCGGATAGTTCATACATCACCCTCGACAGATGTTTCACAAGTGGTATCTTCATGAAAAGCAACATCGAGGAGCTCATATCCACTCTCTTTGTGGAAAGACAACATGGCTCTTCCTTTGCAGCCATCTCTCTCTCTCTCTCTCTCTCTCTCTCTCTCTCACACACACACACACACACACACACACACACACACACACACGGGTCAAATTTTTGTGCATACAATTGGTAGAATTATGAGTGGAGACAAATTTATCATGCATCAAAAAAAATCCTTTTATGGGTGGAGAAGAATGTAGGAAAAATCAATAATGATTTAACATCATAGAAAAGGAATGGAGGGGACAACAATGAAGTAGATACGTGGACATGCAAGTATAGCTTGGGCTTCTCCAATAGCACCCTCCTTTAGCACAATCTAGGCCTCCAACACATGCTGGCTTTGAAGATATGGTGGATTCACCTTTAAAGGGAAGTGCAAGATGGACCCATGACTGTCATCCACAAGTAAATACAACCATCAACTCTATCGTGCATTGCATTGACTAAATACCAGCACATCTCCCCACTAACGTCATCTTGGTCCAGTAGCAAAGGACATCGTTCCCCTCATGCATTTCGCTTACACACAAAAAGAAACAGCAAAGAGAGCTACCCTCAACACAAAATATACCTTGTTCCCTCGTTCCATTGATGGAATCTCCATGTTTACTTTTTTTTTCTTGAGTAGACGGCCCAGATCGCACTGGAATCTGCGCCTGACTTCCCTTCCATTGATCCCACTGCCTGGGCGTTCTCGTGTCATATAGTGATGAGGGCTAAGGATCGCCGCGAAAGGTGGCTGTGAAATTGTCGAAACAAGCTGCTCTGTAGACTAAAATTGTACTCCGCTTCTATCGATTAAAGTGCCCTATCAATTTCCACTTGCTAGTCAATGTGCATCATTTGTCACACTCCAAGGATGTACCGCAAAGTATGCAAAGTACATTGCCATTGCCATTGACGAGGCGTGGCCAACAAAGAGCTCAGCATTGAAACTACATTCTCCTTGGGCTCAAGATGGGTTTGCAGGTTATCCCAAATCAAAATAATTTTGTTTAGAGAAGAATATTTGTTGTGGTGCCTAATAGATCTCAAAACCAAGGAAGAAGTATAGGAGCCAAAGATCTATCATCATGACTCCATGATGCTCCAAACCTTGTCACACAATGAATCTGTAAAGGTAAGATGCACAACAATGATGGCAACAAGTGCATTGTGGAAAGCAATGTAGCAATTTGAATCCCCAAGAGTACGTCGAAGCTCGATAAGAAGGAAGAAACCACAATCTATTGGTACCAAGATCCAGGGGTCTGCTTGAGGCAGTACAGTGCCAATGTAGTCGATACACATGATCCTCCTTGCTTGTAACTCTAATGCCACATGGCTGCTCCACATAAACTCTGTGGTGAGAAAGCCCTTGAGAAACACACTCTTCATGTCCACGTAGAAGATAGGACAGTCGTGATGGGTTGCTAATGTGATCATAGTTTGAATAGTAGTCATCCTATTGGTAGGAGTGATATTCTCATCGAAGTCCATGCAAGGCACTGAGAAAAGTCCTTAGCCACAATGTGCTTCTCAACGTAACCTTCAGCCTTGTATTTTGTCTTGAAGAAATATTGGCCCCGATGACTTTTTGCTTCATAGGCCGAGGAACCAACATTCGAGTGCTATTTTGCTCAATTCTGTCCAGCACAGAATGCATGCACACATCCAAGTCCCGCAGAATGCATTCTTCCATCAAAGAAGGATCAACAAGTGTAGATGAAATCTGCAACATGAGGACAAAGTTCACGAACTGGTTCCCCTCGTACATAGGCATCTTGCCATTGAGCCGTTCTTACAGGCTCCAGCGGCGGCGCCAACTTTATCGTCCTGACAAAGCTACCATCCAATACATGAAGGTACGTGCTTCTCCTAATGGGGTGCCATCCAAGAGAATCCTCGGTATTATAAGAAAATTATACTCTGAACTTGCATGATCTGGGGAG
Organism: Adiantum capillus-veneris; assembly: GCF_014529385.1. Lineage (NCBI taxonomy): Eukaryota > Viridiplantae > Streptophyta > Polypodiopsida > Polypodiales > Pteridaceae > Adiantum > Adiantum capillus-veneris. The sequence continues at coordinate 142,904,347 of NC_140951.1, read as the reverse complement.
TATATTAATTGTTGTTAAGGTGTGGTAGGTAGAGTCGGTGGAGGAGGTAGAAGAAACTAATGTAAGAGAAAAGTCCCTGGGTACCCCTCTAAAGTAGCAATCAAGGTCTCGTCAAACACAACTTCACAACTCACTATAGCCTCGGTATCTGGATCATGAAGCCGAAAACCATTGGACTCCTACGCATAGCCAACAAAGATTATCCTCGATCCAAATTTTATGTCTCTCCTTTGGAGCATGTACAAAGGCAAGACACCCGAACACTCTGATGTATGCCATTGAGGGCTTGCTATCCGAAGTAAGCCTGAGACAATGTCATATCCTTCAAACCGGCAGTAGGCAATCTATGCAGGATATAGATTAATGTGGAGCAAGCCTCTACTCTGAACACTCGAGGAAAGGAGCATGCTCAAGCATCACTTGAGCCATCTCCATGATCGTCGTGTTTTTTCACTCGATAACTCCCTTCTGTGTAGGGAGTTGTCAACTCATGTTGAATGTTCTCTGACTTACACTATTGTGCAAACTCCTTGGAGATGAACTCGTCCCCTCTGTCTGTATAAAGAATGATCCTTCTCTTTCTCAACCATAGTCCTTCTATCTCAAAAGAATAAAAAATCTCCAACTTGAGTTTTAGGAAGTAAACAAAAGTGTGTGTGCTGAAATCATCCACAAGAGCAAACAATTGGAATCCACTTCTGGATGGAACCATCATAGGTCAGCACAAGTCTGGATAAATGAGTGCTAGGGGGCTTCGAAGCTCAATTTTGGCAAGCACTACAAATAGATCTCTACAAGGATGGAACCATCATAGTGGGTTTGCCTTGGAAAGGCCTCTATGTTGCTTACTGAGTCGACAAGCATTGCAAACACAAGATTGGCTGTGAATGTTGGGCAGTCCCTTTGCAAGAGACTCCAAAACTGCCTTCTGCAATTGCAGGTGACCAAATCTCACATGCACAATAAAGAAGAACACGTAAATTTCATATGTGTTGTTTAAAACTTTAGGTGTGTTGCTGAAAATGTATTTGAATCCAACCACTTTCCTTCCAGCTTGCTCCTCTGCAACAGATCACAAGCTAGTCTGTGTGCACCTTACTTCTGAGTAATGCCTCTCAACTCTTTGTGCTTGTAAACTGGCTTGTATATCTGAATATTGTGTGGATGTCATCGTTTCCTTTTATTTGAAGCCTTTTTCTTTGTCGATTTCCAGACGACCCGAGGTGGAGCCTGAATTTCTAGATATTGGCCCACACCTTGAGCACTGGTACTAGAATTCTCCTTCTGAATCAGCCGATAAATAGCTTCCTGCTCTAATTGCTCCTTGCGTTCAGTTATCACTTCTACTTCGTAGATCAAGGCATTCCAAGTCCTGTTGCCCTTGGTGAGCCTAGCCCTGGTCCAACTTATGACACACAAAAGCAATATGAATCCATCTTTCTGACATCGGTTGATTTGCTTTGATTTGGGCTTCAAACAAGACTTCAGTCATCTCTCCGAATTGAGGGTTTGATGCAGCCTTGTTTGCCAGTTCCTTCTCTAGAATCTTAGAAGCTTCAATTGACAGTTGCAACAAATCATTGATAATCTTTATTAGCTGCCTGAGTTGATTCCTCCATCGGTACATCTTACTTTTGAAAAGATGCAAGTCGGCGGCTTTTAGTTCATCTACAATAAATTTATGCTTGACCTCATTCAAAATATTTGTTCATGCTATCCACTCTGCTTTGCTTTGGTCATTCCATTCTTGTAGCTGATCTACGATCGTGATGTAACAGTGCTGATTAGCTAGTTCGTTATACTTAGGGTACAGAGTAGGAAAAAATTTGGGAAGTTCATCCTCCTTCACCAGCAAGGCATACATCAAAGTAGGTGAATTGGGGACAAATTCAATGAAATTCATGACAATATGATTTTCTTGCTCCATCATTTTTCTGAAGATTCTGATGATATGATACAAGCTTTTCAAATTCGTCTCCTGCTCTTTGAGTGTCATCCGTGTCTTAGACCCATTTTGCTACTAGTCGCATTGTTCTCTAGTAGTAGCTTGACCTTCTGATCTAGGACCTCTTGCAATTTGCATTTTGACTAAGATGGCTTTTATCTTCGTCCTTATATCTTTCATGCATTTGTGCATTGGCTTGTCTCCTAGTAGCATTTCTAACTGCAGTTCAATGCTTTGGAGATTAACATTGTATGGTTTTGTCAAAGCGGGTTGGCAATCACATCATCATTGGTCAGAAATAATTGTACTCTCTCCAGCACTTGAATACAACTAGGATGGGGAGGTAGCTGACAAGTGGTTTGTTCATGGTAATTAATCATTTGCCACTATTCTACCATCCTCCTGGCTCCAATAAACAACATCTAGAAGCGCTCCAAATCACAGTAGATTGTCTCCTCATGCAGAAATTCCTGAATCTGTATTGAGTTCTGCTTTCTTAGCCTTCTGTTTAGTGTCAGCAGTTCAATGGAGTAATTGGAATCTGTGTTTGAACCTGAATCTGAATCTACCACAATTACTTTGCCTTCGTTTACTCTTTGAACCATTGAACCAGCTTGTTGTGTTCCTTGCTAGGTTTTCTGTTGGTGTTGATCATACTGAGTCTAATCAATCTGCTGTGTCTGATTTTCAGCATCTCCATTCTTCTTTCCATCTTCCCTTGTTCAGCACTGGTTTGTTGCCCGCCTGCTGCTGAGCCTGGTGCTGGAGGAGAAGGTGGAATTTCATCATCATCTTCTTTATTAGTAGACCTTCACCATCATCCTCGTGCTCATCTTCATAATCATCATCATTTTGTTCCTGATTCTTCATATAGTCCTTCAACGCCTCATTGACCAAGGTAGTTGTGTACTCTTTTGCTTCATCCTCTAGATCAAATTGATTGATAAATATATTTATCCACAACAGCCTTTTTTGAGAGTGTTGTGAACAACATTCAATGAGCTTAAGGAAACTTTTTTGCGATCCAGTAACTTTTTGAGTGTGTCCTTTGTCTTGATAGCTTCTTTCTTTCCCCCCTCTAAAACTGCATTTTTTGTTGTCAATTGCTCAATCTGCCTCTGCAGGGTAGTCATCAGTGGTGCATCCTTGTTCTGGTTGATCTGACAATCCAAAATTAGAGCTTTCAATCTGGATGTTCTTTCTTGAACTCTTCAGCTTCTGCTTTAGTCTTCTAAAGTTCCTCCTGTAAGGCAGTCAGCTCCAAAATGGAAACAATACATTGGACCTCCATCATCTGCCCTAGTGCCTAAAAAATTGTGTTTCAACCAGCCTGGATGGTAGTGACACATCCATCAATAACCGTGTCTTTATCATTCCAGTCGGTTTTATATACTAGCACAGGGGTGTGATATAGTACTAATAATTTTTTAGGTTTCTTCAAGTTGCTTTCCTTGCAAAGGTTTCTTTTGTAAGTGTTGCAGCCCATCTAGTCGAAGTTGCTGAACAGGTTACTTGCAAAATTGCTTGAAACTCATGTGATAAGATGTGTATGGCATGTGCATAGAGTGCATAGCTTCATATTTGAAATTGAGCTTCAAAATGGATGTCAAAAGCCATGAAAGGGGTATGTGCATCCAAATTTCCACCTTGTGGGTGAATATAGGTCAAATGATAAATTTGATGGGAAAAACTCCTCTTCTTGAGCCAAACTTTCCTGGCCATGATAAAGAGGTAAAGTGGTCCTCAACACAAATAGCTCCCCAATCATGCTTTGAGCTGCTTCATGTGCCTCTCCATTTAGAGCACGTTCAATGTGTCTGATGCTCCATGCTTTGAACTTTTTTAACAGGCCTTTAATTCTGAAACAAATTTCCTTCACAGAGGTGTTCTTGCTCTTCCACACACCCAGCACTTGCTTCACAACTAACAAGGCATCACCTTTTATGTTGAACCTTCTAATCCCAAGCTTCAAACAAATGTGTAATCCGTGTTCTAGAGTAGCATATTCAGCCTCATTGTTACTATGAGCATCCAATTTGAACCCTCGCTTGCATACTAGCTTCCCCTCTGGATCATAAAGTGCTATACCCCCTGAAGCTGCATCATGGCTCTTTCTGTATGAGCCATCAAAGAACAACACATGTGCATTGCTGATCTGTGGAACTTCTTCAACTACCTTCCTCACCACCTCTTCCTTAACAATAAGGGGATTCTCCTTGTAGGTCAACAAATCTGCTAGGGTAGCTCTTGTACTGTCTTCCACTAAAAAAGAGAACTCAAACTCTTGCAGCTCAATTACCCATTTCTTGACCACATTTGACATGTTAGTGCCATTAATTAACTGTGGCAAAAAAACATAACTCGTCAAAAAAACAAAAGGTCATGGTAGCAAGTAATGACGAAATCGTGACTAGCAAATATCACACTAGCCATCACTAGCTCTACTTTTGAGAATTTTCTCTCTACTACCAACTTCACTTGGCTTGCACAATACACTGGCCTCATAAAATGGCCGCCCTTCCCCTTTTGCAATAGCATGGCTCCAATGGCATCATCCCCTACTCATGGATTTACATAAAACACTTGCTCCCAATAGAGCCTACATGGCCGACAACCCCACTAACACCTCTTTTACCTCTTGAAACACTTCTTCACACTTGTTATCCCATTGCAATGGGTCATGCTTTGCCACTTGTTGTAATGGATAAAGAAGCTATGAATACAATGGAATAAACCACGCCATGTACTTTACTTTGAGTATAAAGGTTTCCAATTGCTTTGTACTCGTAGGTTATGGCAGAAGAATAATAGACTTAACCTTGTCTGGATCAGTCTCAATGCCATTTTCTGACACCATATGGCCCAATAACTTCACCCTTGGCTGTGCTAGATGACAATTCTTTGGATTTAGTTGTCCTCCACATTCATCATATCGAGCCAATACCATCTTCAACTTCTCATGGTGTTCAGCCCTACTGCTGTAGACACAGAAATCGTCCATAAAAGCTTTAACACAACTACCAATGAATGTTCCAACACCCAATGCTCTCTCTTGATAAAAAGATGGTCCATTTGTCAACCCAAATGGCAATAAAATGTAGCAATAATAGCCCCATGGCGTAAAAAAAGCTGTCTTTGTTTGGTCTTTAAGAGCAATCTTCAATTGAAAATAGCCTAAAAAACCATCACACACACTATACCTCTCGTAGCCTACCACTGAATCCAAGATCTGATCGATGAATCGAAGAGGATATGGTTTCTTCTTAGTGGCTGCATTTAAGGGTTTAAAATCTACACAAATCTTCCACTTTCCATCCTTCTTTGCGCTGACTACTACTGGACTCACCCATTCTGTGGTCTCCACAGGGACTATGAACCCTGCCTTCAATAACTTGTCCACCTCTTCCCACAAGGCTTCCATTTGCTCTTGACCCATACTTCTTAGCCTTTGCCGCACTGGCTTAGCACCTTCTTTCAGCTCTATATGCATCTCTTTGCCCTTGAATCCTCTGATCTCTTCATATGAAGTAATGAACAAATCAGGTTAACTAGCCAGCATGTGCAAATATATCTCCTTCTCCATAGCTGAGAGGTCTCCATTGATCATTTGTGTCATCAATTCCTGCTTCTTTGAAAATTCAACCTTGGTTTGCATCAACCCTTCAATCACTTCATAAGGCCCTTCACTTTCATCTTCAATCTCATTTGCAAATGCGACTAAACCAGACTCCTGGAGTTCTTTGTCTATCAAAAGAAACACAACAACAACATCCTCATCATTGCTAGTAGTACTATCACTGTCCTCGTCAAACACTGTGGAATAGTCTTCATCACTAGACTCGTCTTCATCTTCATAAAGCTCCTCCAATCGTTTCCTTGTGTCCATATTATGTAGCTTCTTGGCACCTGTCTTTCCATAGAGGCTAATCGTACCACGTCTCCAATCCTGAATAGCTTCCACTGCACGTAACCATGGTCTGCCCAATATAATAGGATATGCTCCCAACCCCGCTGGCATAACATGAAAATCAACCACTGCCTTTGCATCATACACCTCCACTTCTAAGCTGTTTACAACACCCAAACATTTTACTTTTTGATGGTTTGTCAATCTGATCCGAAAGCCTGACACCCCAGTCACTATAAGACCCATCTTTTCAACACATGAGTGTGTTATGACACATATTTGGGCTCCGCCATCAACATAACCTTGTCCCAGATTTTTTCTTTTGTGCCACACATCTACTATTGGGCGAATGTCTGGTAGCTCATCCATCGCCAATACCTTCACTGAACCTCTCTCTGGCTCTTTCTCCATTGGGTTAACCATCCTCTTCCATTGTTGCTTTAGCTCAGGAACCATCTCTATGAGCTACCCAAAAGTAGCATCTACTTTTCTACTCGTCAGATCCTCCTTCAAGTCATAGCTTAATTGCCCATCCCCTAGTGGAAAATCTGAAACATGAAACTTGCGACGAGCCCTCCTTTTCCTCTTGGCCTTGACATCCTCACCTTCATGGCTCTTTCCCTTCTTCTTACTAGGACTTGGGGCACTTCGTTCTTCCTTGTCCTCTGTGGTCCTCTTCCCAATAGACATCACTAATGTATCCTCTAGCTTTGATGCCTTCTCCAAAGTGACTATACTTATCACTTTTGTCTTTCCCTTTTTCTCTTGGGTTAATCCACTGGTTTCTTCTTCTCCCTTAATTTCGATGCCATAATCATTTGATCTAGTTAGCACAGATCTTGGCAATGGATACATGTCTCCCCCCATCCTTGGTGGCTTATCACATTGCGGGCTAATGTGGCCCAACTCTCCGCAATTATAACATGTGGGTGTCTGCCTCCAGAACCTACCATTGCTTTGTCCAACACCATTCCTAGGCCTTTCTTCACCTCCTGGCTGATTTGCAACCCTCCCTCGACCTCGATTATTTCCCACTTGACCTAGCATGTTTAGACTAAGATTCTTCATTAAATCTACCACTTGCCTTAGCCCATCATCTTGCATTGTTGTAGTGACCACTGCTGGCATAACCTGAGGAGTAACAGGAACCACTGCTTCATGATGAACCCCTGGCATGCGACCTTGTAAAGAGTCCATAGGCTGAAATTCAGACCTCATGGGCAAAGACTCCACCCCTAACTGGCTCATTTTCTTCAACTTCCACTCTTTGTTCCTTGCTACCTCTAGTGCATCTTCATATGTCCTAGGCTTCTTTAGCTCCACTCTCCAACAAAGACCAGCCAAGAACCTGTCCTTCTTCATCATGTCAGGCGTAGATACTTGTGGTGCTAAGGCCTTGCACATCCGCTCCCATGCCAATGAAAACTTACGTATGTACGCATCTACTGGCTCACTTTCCTTTTGCACCAAACCTTGTACTTCTTGCCACACTTTGTCAAGATCTTCTGTCTTCACAAACTCCACTTCCAATCCATGCCTTAGATTGTCCCAACTCAATCTTACAGGTGGATCAGCCACACGCAACTCTTCTTCAAATGCTTTGGACCAAACTCGTGCATCACTCTTCAAACAAATTTGGAGAAGACGTAACATCTGCGCCGGGTCATGAATCTGGTTGCTAATGCAGGCAACCTCTATCTTTTCCAAAAAGTCTTCCACGTCTTCATCACTTCTTCCATGAAACTCTGGATAAGAGAAAGCCATGGCTACCCCAAGTTTGGATGTTTTGAGAACCCTTCTAACACACGTGCAAGAACCCACAACTTTTGACTGACTCAATCCCCAAAAATTTCAATGGATCTCAACTTTAGATAAGGACAAACACATGCACATCAAATGAGTTTTCATAGTTAATCATCGAAATGACAACAGGAAAAGGGCATTTCAGTATCTCTCTTAATCTTCTTGGCCTGAACATAAAGACTATGCGTTGCTGGAAAAACATCTTCCTGGACACATGAACATTTATCTGGATTCTTTGAGTTAAATGAAAAGGAGTGAATTGAGGGCCATTTTGATCATCTATTAAAGTCAACCATGCAGCTCCCAAGAAAGCACACCTATCTTATCCTCTGATTTTGCCAGAATTTTAGCAGCATAACAACATAAATGGCTCAAAAGAACAAAAAACCAGCCATCATAACTTGGAAAAAATTTGACAGAGTTTCTCCAGAAGTAGAGCAGTAAGAATCCAAAATATAGATTGTATATGTATGCATAAACTGCCAACAATAGGACCCGAGCATCAAGTAGGAATCACTAGTACATAGCCTATGGCGAGGTCACGAAAAGGGTGCTCCAGCTACCTGTATCACCGAAAGGATCTCACATGTGAGAATTGCCCAGCTCAATAAAATCTCACGCTATCGACCCTCTCACGAAGGCTTATGCAAATCTCGTATAGTCAAGTCTCAGAAATGACTATCTTCCAGACCAAGTCTCAGAAATGGTTGGGACTGCCAAATAAAACCAATTATGGCTCCACAAAGGCGTACAATGGCATTTTCCACAAGTAACGTACAATACCAGCAGACAATGCGCTCAAACAGACGCCCAATGATGCATATCCACGACAACTGCAAGTGACTCCACTGTCAGTGTATCACTCTATCAGTTACTTGTACCTGTGTGAATCACCTGTCCCTGTAACCTATAACCTGTAGTCTCCAACCTGTAATCCCGAATCTCAAATCTTGAAGCTCGAAGCAGAAGGTACTCGAAGAAGATCCTCAGTGGGGGCACCAAATGAATGTGAGCGAGATGGAAACACACAAAACGCCTCTATAATGACCCGACACACACTCTTGGGATGATACACACACCCACACACACACACACACACACACACACACACACACACTATGGGGAATCACTGGGCTTACACAACCCACCTAGCCGAGAGAGGGAACACACCTATGGAGTGAGAGGAGAGAGACTACCCATTTACCCACTCCACACACACACACACACACACACACACAAAACTCACAGAGAGACACACATACACACCCAAAAAAATCAGCTCAAAAGAGGAGAATTTCTGATGTTTAGATACAATTGAGCTTGGGCCAACACCAATGGGGCAAATAGCTCACACAATATGGGTAAAGTATGCCAGATACAATCACAAATTGGAGCAAAAGCTTCACTCATAGGAGAAACTTACACAACCAAAATAGCAAAAAAAAAAACTGTGAGAAATTTGGAAAAATGGACAGTTCCATCGCATCTGGAACGGCCCAAAACCCCAGTCTACAATGTCAAAGTGCTCAAATCCGACCTCAGATGAGCAGTTTATGGCCAAAACAAGCTCCAAAAATAGCAAAAACATAGTTGCGACTGTTCCCCTTTTCTCTCCACGTTTTTTCTAGTCTTCTCTCAGTTTTTTCAGTTCTCACACTTAGCTTTATTAGTTGGGCACCTTTGGCCTTTTAGTTGACCTCAAACAGACCCGGAACAGGCCAAAAAGTGGCCTCTCAGTGCATAGTTGTCACCCTGCTGCATCCATCCGCACACCTGGCACTCAACTTTTTTCAATAATGCATCCCGCCACCACGTGAAGTGGTCCCAAAAATGGTCCTCATGATGACCTTTCTGCATAATTATCACAAGAACACCCACGTTGTGTCCGTACTTGCAAATATTGACCCCATTCAGCCTCCTGACGCCAGTAGATGCCATCTGACGCACCTGCTCACCTCATGTCATCGGCCTGCAGATAACTTCCTTGAGAAGTTTTATGTGCTAGAAACTCCTCATTATTATAGAAAAAACACCGGTACTGGTGAAGATGAAAATCGATGCACTATGTACATGTTGTCCTACCTGTACACATGTGGACCCCACGTAACCACCTGGCTTTGGAAAATGGGTAATCCTTTATTTGATGCACCATGCATGTGTACATACATATGCACAATCCCTTGCTCCAAAAAAATCCTGACAACGTTTGACCATATATTTTGGTTGTCGATGGGATGTCGGTGATGTCCATGAAGTTTGGTGTACACATCGTTTGACCGTGAGAGCCAAATGATTCTTTGAGTGTTTGAAGCCTAGTTGGATGTTTTGACCCTCTTTTGGTAGTGTGACCTTGGAGGAAATTACATGGGCTTGTAAATGACCTCGAGGAGCACCTACTTCTGAAATTTGGTGGCATTCTGGCAACTTTTTCCCAGATTAGCTTCTGTAGGCTCCAAGAAGTTAGGGTTTTTTTGAATGGCCTAAACCAGCATAGGAGTTCATCATACGTGTTCATGTACCATAGGGTTAACCCCCTATCAAGTCTTGTAGCTATCAAGTTAGTAGTTGTTGTGTTACGATCCCGTTTTGGTCTCTTCCTCGGGATGCCACATTGCCGTTCCCATAGGTTTTCCACGACGATGAAGTAAGCATACAACAAGGAGGGCACATGGTGAGGAGCCTACCTCTCATGTATGGCGCCGGTCAATGTCCCATGTGCATCGTACAAAACAGTCGAAGTCCGCCCACTCTAGGTCTCTCTAGTTCTCCATCATTTTAAGTACCTCTAAGTCTATTATCTGAGTTTGTGTGAGAAAGTTATGAGAGAAACAAATTGGCAACAACAAGAGGGTAGCCTACAAGCAACAACAAGTTAGCTAACAAATAGAGATACACAAGTAATATCTCTTTTGTCTGATCTTATCAGAAAGTGATTATACTCTTTTATGATGGTACAAAATTATGCTTTTTAATTTGATTATCATGTTGAATTGGTTGCATGAGTATGTTCTTTTGGCTATTTTGTAGACGTTGCAGAAATCAATGTGATGTCTACTCTACAAAGTGAAACGGGATCTGTGCAAGGTGTTATTTTAGAAGCATGATGCTCAATATTCTCAAAGAGTAAAAATTTGATGAACCTAATACTTATCTTACTACCTATGCCAATTATAAAGGGGTTAAAATTGTGTCTAGTTTGGTTAAGCCATGCATTGAAGAGGATAGCACATCCTTTCAAACTTACTTGGCTGTTTGAGTGATTTAATCAATACTCTCCAACTAGAGATGACAATTCAAACGGACTTAGCAAATCTTGTAAAAGATTGTTTCTTACAAAAAATTGCTTCTTTTTAACCTAAATGGTTATCCACCTGTAACTCCTAGATTACTACAGAAATAGGTAGCTATTTATAAATGCTCTCATAAAAGTGGTTTATTGTGGGGCTTAATAAGTCTTCTAGCATGCCTACAATTTTATGTCAAAAATTGGCTTGGAGTGTTGCCCACATTTGGCTTATGGGGTGGAATTTTCTCCTCTCACCTTATCTCCTATTGCTATCTCCACCATTGTCTTGGACCATTACTATAATATAGGATATTCTAAGGATTTGAGCAAACTATCAATGTTGTTCCCAACCTATAAAATTCACAAGCATAAGTTTAGATGGATCTTTGATGCCTCTAATGGTATTTACACGAACATTACAAAGGATATTACTTCTTGTCTTGGTCTTATCCTCGCCGAGTTTGAACTTGTTTGTGCCAAAAACCAAAAGGTTTCTAAAGACTTCCTAAATATCTGCTACAATCCACTCTGGCTTATAAAGAACTTCACAAAATTCACTCTTGATATCCAAGACTAAATTTTTTTTACCTTTTCGCTACTGCTGATGTCACTCAGTGTTATGAAAATATTCCTCTCTACATAGAAAGAAGTTGGCCTTATAAACATCTCAAGCAAAATAGTCAAAATGGCATTTGATAGTGCTAAGTTGCAAGGGTCCTCAAAAATATCATTATCCCATAAACCTAGATGGATTAAAAACATCTAATATGAAACCACCTTCACACTTCAATGAGCAAGAGCTTTGCAGTATTATTTCTTGGGTACTCAAGAAGCGCTTCATACAATTTGGGGGCATAATGTTTTTGACAATGTCAAGGGGCTTTTCATGTTCACATATAATGTGTAATCTTTATCTTGCTAATTTTGAATATAAATGGTTTTTAAATATGATGGCTAACAAACAATCTCTTCACAAGCTTGCTCTCTTTTCACATACTTAGAATAATAATATCTCCTTAGCATCAATAATAGATCCTTCCAATTAGAAATCCCATCAATCTACCCTAAGTATTCAAAAATAGATCCCACACTTTGCTCCTTTTCAAACTCTATACACTTTCTAGACTTTGCTATTTTTTTGCATAGCCCTTGTACTAGAATTTTTGACCTAAGGATTTTTTGGAAAAGAGAGAATTTAAAAATTACTCCTACTGAATTTGTTAAAAAGAGAAGTAATAGGCTTTCTAAAGCCACTATTAGCACATCCCTTGGCATACTCTACATGATCCTTTACTCTCCTTCGAACATTTTTATTGTGTTGAAAGAAATCAACTACCTAAATTAAAAATTTTTTGAATGGTTTTAAAAAGGTGTGAACTGATCAACACCATCACACATGCCATTTCATACTAAATTGCACCTAATCTCATTGACATGATGAGGTAGTAGGTCCATTCTCAATGGGCCTACTACAAACTCATTGAGTATGTTGGCTGGGTCTCGGTGGGTGCATGCACACACACACACACACACACACACACACTACCGACTTTCCATGTAATTATGGAAACACATTCTTGTCAGAGAGCTCTGCACAAACCAACTTGTCATAGTGTAATGTATCTATGGGTTTATATTCGGATGCAAGTATCAACAATATATGAGCATGAGGAAGACCTCTCTTCTGAAACTCAACCACTAAAACATGTCCAATCACCTCCCCAAAAACGGCTTGCTTGATAAGTAAATGCATTATATCTTAGAACTTCTGATAAAACACTCGTATAGTCAAATCAGGACGATCAACATCACTTTGTCCAGGTAGTAATGCATCATCTATTTCCTTCCATCGTGGATTACATGTGAATGTGATGATGAGATCCGGTTTACCCCTACTACAAACAATTGCCATTGCATCTTGAAATAGTTGGCACATATATCTTGAACCTCCAACAAAAGATGAAGGCAAAACAATTCTACGGCAAAAATTTTGACGTTTAGCCCTCTCTAAGCCGTCTCTAGCCTCAACCATGTCAACCAATCATTGATACACTTCACCACGAAGTGTTTTTGGTTATTTTGCATCCACAAAAGTCGTGACTCCTCTAGAGTACTATAAGCATCCACGATATACTGTTGTAATAGCCTACCCCCTCGAAGAAGACACTCCATTGTATCATCTCTTATTTGTAAGCAAAAGACATAATGTTGCTTTTGACTCATTTTTTTTCCATCGATAGTCTATAAATAAAGATGCCACCCATCCTCTCCACTTGGAAATAATAAAGCATACAATAAGGACATGTAAGCTCGATGCATGCTGGAGATTCTTTTCAAGCCCACATGTCAAAAATTCAATACAATGTCGCGATAGCCAATATTTCTATCATCCCCTTGTCCTGGCATAATTGTAGCAACTTCAGAACCCCTTGGAGCAAGATATTGCCAACCATCACAACGATGCTCCGCAATAACTATCCTCATATTGGGTACAATAGCATCTCTAGACAAAGAAGCAGCAAATCGTAGAGCATTTGCATAGGGATTTACTCTATGCATCATCAATTGTAAACACTCTAGAATACTAAATTTGAAACATGATGCAATCTGTTGCTCAACTCATGTTCGGTATCAAAAAAATGTAATTGTGCAAAGCGTGGAACTTCATTTTTTCCTTCAACTAGCACTAAAGAACCAATGCTATGATAGACAAAGCCATGAACCTTATAAGTGTATACACCTCTCCCACCATAATTAATAGTCTCATCGATATGGGCACCAAGAGACACAAATGCCAATGCATTATTATATCCCTGAATGTTTTGTAAGAATTGTCTACTTCTTGTTGTAGTTGAGCTCATCAAATCTTTCAATTCATTTGGTGGCTCATTCAAAGAAGTAATCAAACTCTTACATCAGAGTAGCAATATCTACCGACAAATATTTGGATAGTCTTTCCTTCATTCTTCCAGGCTTTTGCTCCACATTTGAAGCAAACATAATCTAAGCTTCCTAAGTTGTGCAACACATACTTTTTGGATAGAACTGGTGCCATAGAATTGTGATGTAAAAGGAGAGACATTGGATATTCAAAGCGGATGGACAAACAATGCTTTTCTACTTTAGAATAGTTTCCCTCTACTAAGTTCATTGTTGTCCCAACATCCATGGCTCCAGAGTTTCCTTCATGTACGTCATGCATGCTCTGCCTTTCATTGCACTCCAATAAAGTTCCAATAGTACTTTGTAATGAATGCCTTGTTCTGTCTCGTGCTATTTGGCGCCTCGCCTTTCGCGAATCATCACACAGTCGACTACGTCGTGCATGACCAGGTGATAATATATGTGGTCCAGATACCATCTATGAAATCAGGTACAAATAGATTTCATATAAATATAATATACTTGCTATAATTTTGATCAATCACTAAAAGACATTCTTATGCATAATAAAAATCAATATAAACTGGGACATCTAATTATATCCTCTAAACTAAATACATTTGACACATTGATAGTGACTCAATTCAAAAGTACAGTTTGATGAAAATACAGGATAGCATTACGTACTTCTTCCATTAGTAGGATTAGGTCGTTGAGAAACTTGACGTTGCCTTGGTCGAACTAATCTAGCCAAAGCACTTAATTTATTTAAGGTAGCTCAGATATCTGAAAGTCTTGAACCTTGAACCTTTGTCAAAGCACACATCTTGTTGACAATAATTCTCAATCCTAGCACGATTTGTCGTACAGTATTTTCTTGAATTCATCCTTTTGATTCACGTTGACTCTGAGAAGCTTCTTTTTGAAGATTCTCAATAGATGCCATTATCATCTTTTGAGAATCCTCGACTTTGGAAAGTTTCTCTGTAATGTATGCCTCACTCTCTAGCCTCTGCAAGTTTGATACTTTTGTCTCTTCTCGCAATTTTCATAGTATCCCACTTTCAATCTCCAATACAGAGCTTAAAGTTTCAACCACATCAGAGACATTGGTTTGCATTGTCTCCATCCTATTGCAGGAGGCTTTGATCTCTAGCAAGGTTTCAATAATTTGGTTTTTGAAATTCCTCTCAACATTTTGAGCTGCTCTCTTTGTCGCACACACATTGCGAATACAAAGAGATGAAAGGATCCCTCTCGACGTTTTGAGCATCTCTCTTTGCTACACGCACATTGCGAATAGGAAGAGATGCCAACATCTCCTGTTTACCCACTGATGCACTTACAACTATTCCAAAAGATATCAAGTCGTTGGTTGCGATAGCCAGTGGAATGGCACAACTAATCTCCATTTTATTGTACACAAAAAACTACAGTGGTTGCAAAGTGATATGTGACAACCAAAGAGAAAGGTATGAATGCCTATAAATTTAAATGCTTGCTATTTTAGAATCAAAATAATACATCATCTCTATCTAGATGTGAAAAACAACAAAGGATGCATGAGAAGTGGAAAACAAACCAAAATGCTCATGAATCACTTTTGTGAGTAGATAAAAGTTTTTCTCAATACATAATCAACCCTATCTACATTTGAAAATGAGAAAAGAGCGTTTAGTGCTCGGACGCTTGAAAATAGGCTCCTTATGATTCTCTACCTTATCAGGTTCTACAATGCTCTTTAGCACATCAATTTTGCTATAAACTTCACATATAGAACAACAAACTAACTCAGAATCAAGGTAGAGGGCATCTGAGTATCCCAACTTTACTCGAATTTGCAAAAGGCATAGGTTGCGAAACCATTGACTGGGATCATTCTGGATTCTGACAAACACCTGGGTAAAGGGTACCCCATCTCGAGTCATGGAAGTGCGATCGTAGGTTTCTCCAAGCTTCTTGTATAGCAACACCAGGAAAGAAACCTCGAACAATGCTTTGAAAGAAGTCAGCTTTGTTTTTCGGAGAGTAGTGAATCATTATGTGATCCAAACTATCTCCATTGCTTCCAATCCATGACCAAAACATTCAGCAGATACCTTAGGTGCCATAAAGTTCCTAAGGAAAAAAATAAGAGACACTGTAAGTGTAGTTGCTCTAGAACTTCATCCACAAAACTTGAATTTACAATATGTCTCTTTAGATGAGTGCTCGAAGCAGTATAGATTTCTAGCTCTCTCTCTCTCTCTCTCTCTCTCTCTCTCTCTCTCTCTCTCTCTCTCTCTCTCTCTCTCTCTCTCTCTCTCTCTCTCTCTCTCTCTCTCTCTGAAATCCAGAGAGAGGTTTATTTTGAACTATAATGCATATGTAATTGCATCAGAAGAGATGCCCTCACTTCGCATCACATGAAAAATAGACCAGTCCATGTCCCTTTGGGACATGTTCCATTGTCAAAACACTTTAGAAGAACAGGTTGAGTTCAAGAATCATAAAATAGAAATGCATTTATTTCTATGATGCTAACATCATCTCCTCCCACAATTATCAATCACGGCACGATGTATAGAACAATCAGGTGTTTTGTCTTATTGTTAAGAATAAGATGTTGATTATTCAAATGTCCTCTTGAATTTCATGCCTTCATTTCAAAACTCGTCAGAGTTCTTTATGAATAATAGTAGATAAATGCTAGTGTCATGGCACTTACAACATGTGGTCACCTTTTGGTGATCAAACTGTGGTTTATTTTGAACTGTAATGCATATGAGTTCAAGAATCATAAAATAGAAATGCATTTATTTCTATGATGCTAGCATCATCTCCTCCCACAATTATCAATCACGGCACGATGTATAGAACAATCAGGTGTTTTATCTTATTGTTAAGAATGTTAAGAATAAGATGTTGATTATTCAAATGTCCTCTTGAATTTCATGCCTTCATTTCAAAACTCGTCAGAGTTCTTTATGAATAATAGTAGATAAATGCTAGTGTCATGGCACTTACAGCATGTGTTCACCTTTTGGTGATCAAACTGTGGTTTATTTTGAACTGTAATGCATATGTAATTGCATCAAAAGAGATGCCCTCACTTCGCATCACATGAAAAATAAACCAGTCCATGTTTCTTTGGGACATGTTCCACTCTCAAAACACTTTAGAAGAACAAGTTGAGTTCAAGACTCATAAATAGAAATGTTTTTATTTCTATGATGCTAACATTATCTCCTCCCACAATTATCAAACACGGCACGATGCATAGAACAATCAGGTGTTTTATCTGTTAAGAATAAGATGTTGATTATTCAAATGCCCTCTTGAATTTCATGCCTTCATCTCAAAACTCGTGCTAGTGTCATGGCACTTACAACATGTGGTCACCTTTTGGTGATCAAACTATGGTGATCAAACTATGGTTTATAATTGAACTGTAATGCATATGTAATTGCATCAAGAGAGATGCCCTCACTTCGCATCATGTGAAAAACAAACTAGTCATGTCCCTTTGAGACATGCCCACTGTCAAAACACTTTAGAAGAATAGGTTGAGTTCAAGACTCATAAAATAGAAATGCTTTTATTTCTATGATGCTAACATCGTGTCCTCGCTCATGCAATTATCAAACACGGCATGATGTGTAGAACAATCAAGTGTTTTATAGGGTGAAGGCAAAGATCCCATCTTGGTTCAGTATGAAGGCTCTCTTGGGATTTCCTTTTGAGTATCATGCCGGCTAAGGTCTATTAGAATTGCTCTAGGCATTTACACCAAGCCCGAGATCTTAAAAAACCCTCTCCATGACATTAAAATCTACATCTTTGGATAGAGTTGTCACTCACATTTAACTCTCTCTCTCTCTCTCTCTCTCTCTCTCTCTCTCTCTCTCTCTCTCTCTCTCTCTCTCTCTCTCTCTCTCTCTCTCTCTCTCTCTCTCTCTCTCTCTCTTCTTTTATCTAGTCTAGGGGCACATAGATGTACTCTTTTGAGCACATTACCATTACTAGAACATTTCATTTCATTGTCGTCTCTCTCTTTCTCTCTCCCATCTATTATTTAGTTCACTTTGGTTTTTTCCTTCTTCTTATCTCTCTCTCTCTCTCTCTCTCTCTCTCTCTCTCTCTGTGTGTGTGTGTGTGTGTGTGTGTGTGTGTGTGTGTGTGTGTGTGTGTGTGTGTGTGTGTGTGAGTGTGTGTAGTATGCGCGCATGTATGCGTGCAAGTACCCTTTTCAACTCTCTGTCTATCGTCGCATTACCAAAACATTTCATTTCATTGCCATCTCTCTCTCCCCAATTTTCTTTTACTCTTTGGTTTTTTTTCCTCTCTCTCTCTCTCTCTCTCTCTCTCTCTCTCTCTCTCACACACACACACACACACACACACACACAAAAGCAATGGAGATCCAGACGGCCATGATTGAGGAGTGGGGCTACATAGCATCGACAAAGAGCACAAAAAAGGATTCGAGCCATACTCTGTCGATAGCTAGAATGCAAATGAGGATGGATTTAGCACCGCACCCAGACATGGTATCAGATTCACAGTTTTGTAACAATTTGGACTCATAGGTGATTTTGTCCTTTTGAAGACGGTAATATAGCATCTCATTTCATTTCATTTCGTTCTCTCTATCTCTATCTTCACAATTTTTGTAATAGTTTGGTCTCATAGGTCATTTAGACTTTTGAATGCCGTCCCTTTGGTCTCATAGGTCATTTTGGACTTTTGAGGAGGTTAATATCATTTCATTTCTTTCTCTCTATCTTGTATTTTTATGAATTAGTTTTTACCATCTACTAATTTAATAAAACATTTCTCTCTCTCTCTCTCTCTCTCTCTCTCTCTCTCTCTCTCTCTCTCTCTCTCTCTCTCTCTCTCTCTCTCTGTGTGTGTGTGTGTGTGTGTGTGTGTGTGTGTGTGTGTGTGTGTGTGTGTGTGTGTGTGTGTGTGTGTGTGTGTGTGTGTGTGTGTGTGTGTGTGTGTGTGTGTGTAAATAAACAAAACAAATCAAATAATAAACGACTTGAATTTACCTAACATTAATTTAACAAATCATTTCATTTCATTAACCTTAACCTAATTTACCTCAAAACATTCACAATCATTTCAATCTTTTAAAAATGTTAATACAACATTTCATTCCATTTCATAACCTAATCCATTCCATTTCATTTCATTAAGCAAAAAAACTCTCTCTCGCTCTCTCTCTCTCTCTCTCTCTCTCTCTCTCTCTCTCTCTCTCTCTCTCTCTCTCTCTCTCTCTCTCTCTCTCTCTCTCTCTGTGTGTGTGTGTGTGTGTGTGTGTGTGTGTGTGTGTGTGTGAAAAAAACAAATGCTAACAAATCAAAAATTCAAATTAAAACTGGACCAAAATATTTACCTACTGTGCAACCTGGTTGATCTTCACACCTCGCCTCCACTTGCACACACTGATGTTTTTACAATAAAAAAGATAGCGTGAGAGATCCTATCTCTACATCTCTACAATAAAAAAGACAGCGTGAGAGAGCGGGCAGCAAAGCCGTGGTGTGAGCAGGAGGGAGATAGAGTGGGCAGCAAAGCCTGGTGGGAGCAAGAGCGGGAGCAATGCCGTGGAAGGGCTGCAGTGCCTGGCCGTGGCTGTGAGGGACCTGCGGGACGCACTTCATGACCATGGTTGTTGCGGGACGCACGTCATGATCTGGCCACACGCTTGCAGCAGGACTCTAGCCACATTGCTTACAGCGCGGCGCGGTTGTCGCCGGTGGAGTGCAGTGGAGGGATGTGTGGTCGCTGGCAAGCAAATGCAACCAAGTAAACCACATCCATGCAAGCAAGGCGGGGGGCGGGGGAGAGAGAGAGAGAGAGAGAGAGAGAGAGAGAGAGAGAGAGAGAGAGAGAGAGAGAGAGAGAGAGAGAGAGAGAGAGAGAGTTTAATCTATTTACAATATACATAACACATAAGATAAATTTAAAAGACCAAAGTCTACAGTCTATAGTACAAAATCATGTATTCCTTTCGACTGAATATCCAAACAAATACATCGCAGTATCAGGCCATGTAAGGGAGAGAGGGTCCTAATTAGTGTTACAGTAACAGTGTACAGCATAACATCCTCTCAAACAGCAGCCAAGGAAAGGACACCCTTACCTGCATCCACAGTAAGAAAAAAACTATTCGTTAGTTTTCAAACCGCATAACAGGTAACAAGGGTGACCTAGTTGTCATCCATGTCACCTCCGTACTGACCTAAGAAGTATTTGATGTTGTTTAAATGATAGTGATGTGTAACAATCCTTTGCAAAAAAGGCTACGATTTCAATAAATCAACAAAGTGTTAGGTTAAGTTTTCGTATTTACAATAAACTTTCAATGCACATTTTTTAACATTTTAGTTCCAATGTGAATTTTCAATGTTTTTCCTCTTTTTTAAAAAAAAATGATACACATAGTCTATTTTTAAAGAAGTTTTAGATTTCCTTCAACACATCAGTTTTCAGAATTTAATGTATTCAAGCCCATTAATCACTGAAGTCAAAGTTACATCAAATAACCATATAGGTTATCTTCATGCTAATTTCAATACTGGCTTTCCATATCATTAGTGGGAGCCAATGCCCCACCTCTACTGCAAAAAACCACCCAATTAGTATTCGTTCACAGCTTTAACATACTTCGTAACCAACTTCTAATAAAAAGTAAGGCTTTTCTTCCTTAAGCCGGGGAGAAGTGCAAAGCCAGTAACTACCAGCAAACCAAATCATATAAGATCAGAAAAGGAGGATAAATGATATCCCATAGGTGGTTTACATCAACTAATTTTGATCGGATTCGTAGTTAACACACCAACCATAGTCACATTTCATACGGCCGTAAATAGTCTGTACAAAAAGTAGCAGCAGTAAGAGTTTTCAGCCGGTAACCAGCAGTGGAAAGGCAACCTACTACCTAAAGTAAGCAACACACCCAATCTTCCATACCAAAAAAACGGTCACAGTCCTTCCATTCTACCATCAACCAAGTCAAAGTTTTTGAGAAAATATCAATCCTAGCAGCAGCACACCCAATGGTGCCAGCTTCAGAGAAGACAAGCCATTTGAGTCATCAACCCTAAACATAACAGAGTTGGGAAAATAGCCTTAATACGTCAACCTCAGTTGCAAACCGAGGAAAGGAGAAATCCTTTGGTGCTTTATCCCGACACAGAGTGGCCAAAATTATGGTCAACCCTAAAGCAACAAAAAATTATTTCCGTACATCAGCCCGGAAGTATTCACTTGATACTCCAAATCAAAATTATCTAATGCATGTAACCAAGGAAAATCACTAAACGGATTCCAACCAGTATCTAGCTATGGTAAGGCATGTTTCAACCAAGAGCTAATACGCCAGATAGCATGAACTATCTTACACCCAAAAGGTTGTAAACAACCTGTATACAAGAGCTACTGTGAGAAGAGCAATAGTCAACAAGAAATTGACTCATGTCAGCTTCAATTAACTACGTCAGAATCCCAAAACCCCAAGAAAACACCATGTCAACTCCGAGCCCGACCAAGTAATTAGTATGATGAAGCAAGATAATCCCCAATTAAAATAGTAGCCGGTACAAACAGACCTTATTTACTGGTAGTAGATCAGTTGGTAAAACAACCAACCCGACATACCATGCCATCTATTCTCCCTGAAAAAGATCTCAAAGAGCATAAGCATGAGACCAGTACACCCAACCAATCAAATTCATTTATTACTTTCCATCCTTCACTATCGGCTCTTGTTGAAGCCCAAAGCAATATCTCAGCCCGTAACAAACCACCAGAATTCAAGAAGTCCCATTGTCTGCAGAGTATTAGTACAAGCAATCGACATCAATTGCCAATACCTTGAACAGATATTAAGATCATGCATACAACCCCAAAACAAGGGCTAGAAGTGGAGCAATTGCTGATCAATACAGCCATATAGTCATCCAAAAAGAAATTTCTTTGTTCCGGCTATATTTCCAGAACCATCCCCCCAGACAGAACCGTCCAATATCTCATGTACACCCCCCCGTATACAAGCTACTGGGTATCATTACGCAAGAAAAACTGAAACCAGTAAATAGATTACTACAAAAGGGCTACACCCAGTAACCGCAAGTTTGCTATGCATCGTACTACCACTACCAAATCTGTTGGCAAGTGAGAACCCGGCCTTATTACCATATTGTTCATTAAAAGAACCACTCGGAGAACAACAATGTGAGAATAACCAAACAAAATCCCCAAGAGAATCAGTACAAGGAAAAAACCCTTCAATATTTCATCTTAACAAGCTTAATTTTTATCAACAAAAGCCCTTGTTGTGGTAGTGAATCAAAAAATGAACCTTATGCCATACCCGAAATGATAAGAAGTACTGAAGCAATAAACACATTCCCCTTACCTCTGTTGAATCCACAGTGCTCTTCTTGCTAGGAGCCATGCTATGGAGATCCCCAATATAAGCTTAGGACGATAATATAGTTTGCATACAATGAGAGAACACACACACACTTGCAGTATTGAAAACTAAGTGAGCTGAATGCTCACCTTATATAGCTAACATCCCCTCCTGCCATTGGCTGGCTGCATGGAGTTAATCCGGGAAGAGATCTATCTCGTCAATCCCTCGGAGCCCGCATAAGATAGCCTATATCGAGGAAGACGATACACCACGGTAGAGCCCTCATCAACCTCTCCCATACCCCCATAAAGCCGGGCGGCGTTGTAGTGAGAGCCTGTCCCAAAATAGCGTGTGTCGGGCTGAGGAGAACCTCTCCTTCCAAGCCTTGCTGTCATTCAAGATTGGCCAGTCACGCCAGGTAGTAATAATGTAAAATTATCAATAGTGAAAGAAGTTAACTACAAGGCATTTTAACCAAGAGGCTTTTCCCGCCTACTCTACCCATGCTATGGTAGGATGCTCTACTGAGAGCAAGATTCACAACCCTGTGAGCTAATTCCCATAGCCAATAATTCGAAAAGGTGAAAGCAAGTCCCCAGATAATTTTTTGGTGAAGAGCTTGCTATCCTCTCTAAGGATAGAGAGAGAGAGAGAGAGAGAGAGAGAGAGAGAGAGAGAGAGACCAACCCTTACCCAGGTAAAAGGTCTACCACATGGCGAGGAGGGTCATCACTAGGTGGTGAGACCTCCCCTACAACCAGTGTATCAGTGAACATGTTCGAGAAGATCAATCACCGTCTCTTTTTTAGCTAAGCATAACGGCCAAGAGTTTTTATTAAGAAAATTCCTAATAGTGCCAAGCAGCTCATTCAAAGCAAACCCATTTGCTACATATTTCTTTATAAGATGACATATTGCTTGAAACGCAATGAAAGAGTCCGAGGATGAATACATAATAAGATATATCATGCCCAGAAAAGTTTTTACAGCTACCTTTCGTGGACGATTACTCTTTTTCCTGACAAATTCAATCAGGCCAAGTTGTAGCTTGTCTCTTTTCCAAGAAAATACAGTGATGTAACTCCCATTAATCGGGGAATGGAGTGTCAACTCTAGATTTAAAAAAACTGTTTTGGTAACAACAATATCATCGTTAATATCCAAGTACTCCAAAAAGGTTGGTTCAATCTTAAGAGTTTCAGGATAGATTAATGGTAGGCATTGTGCAAAGTTGGGATTGTTTAAGCTAAGAAGATCATCCATATATCTATATGTGTGTTGAAATAGTGAAAGATCAACAGTAGTGTCAGTTGTCTCCAATTGTTTAAGTACCCACTTATACTCAAAAAAAGCCAGGTATACATTGCACATGACTGGTGAACATGAGAAACCCATCGGGATACCATGGATTTGTTGAAAGCATTGCTCACCAAGCATAACTAAGCAATTCCGAAAGAGCCATTCAATAATCTCCATTAGTTTATTGAGATTATAATGGGTGGGTGGTCCTTTCTGTATGTTTTTTACGCATCTTGGGCTTCTAACTAGTGAAATAGTTTGGTGTCCCATCTCATTCCTCCTTGCGAAAACCATTTTTCTGATTTGTTGTAGAACAAAAAACAGCCCAGAAGGCCCAAAGAGGGATATATTTTCATAAATTGTGTGATATCAACTGAAAACATTGAAATAATGCTTTGCGGAAGATTAATGAATACCTCAAAAGAGTTTTTTACAAGCCAGGAGTTATTAATCATAAGCCCAGTGAAGAGACGTCTTCACCGTTAGAAACTTTTCTTCACAAATGTAATTAAAGTCGATCAGAATAAGATTGAGGCAAGCAGTGATCACATCAGTGGCATGTAACATGATACAGTTGGAGGCATCTGAAATCCATCTGAACTTATGCTTGTGACTTTTGTAAGTGGGAAAAAGTATAGGTAGTTTAGAACTTTGAGTATCTAATTTAAAGTATCTCAGGGAGGAATCTAGATATCTAATGGCTTCTTCAGGACTCATTTTAGAAAGCAAAAATTCCGGTCCTTTCAGCCTAACTAGAGTCATTGTCCTGGCTAAGTGTTTACAGATAATAGTTGGTATATGAGGGGCTTTGTCGAGTCCTATCACAAACCAATCCTTTTTGAGTGTATGAATCTGAGAGGATAGTGAGGAGGAAAGCCAAGTTGCTTCCTCACTAATCCATGCAGGAGGGATTGACTCAATACATGTTTGAAATTGAGCAATTATTGAATCATTAAGTCTATCATGTTGTAGATTGTCCAAATTTAGTAACTTGACTATGTTAGTCAAGCAAGTAAGTAGTGCGGCTAAAGCCAAGTGTGGATTTAATGGTTGGAGTGGGATATGATTCAGACCTTTGCATAATAAGTCCTTGATATCCTTTGAACTAATAAGAGACAGATCCGTAGTACACACATGATGTCCGAACTCCTGGAAGTCGGAACAAAATTTTCCAAATATAGAGCATACACAAGAGGGTTGTTTGCCTGAAGTGAGAAATTCAGTGGAATACACAAAGTTTTTCAAGGGAGGATCAAAGGTCCAACCAAAGGTTAGTTCATCCACCTTGTCGATGTTTCCAAACAGATGTTAAAAAGCAAACTGTATCAAACTTTTTGGAGTACACCAATCAGAAATACGATTCGCAAAATGGCAATGAACAATTCGCTTCTTTTGATTCTCTTCCTTGCAAAAAAATAGCTTTCCAGAAGCAATCCAATTGATCTGAAAGAGGAATACAATCAAGAGTTAAACATTTTCTTGATAGGGAGATTCTTCCCTCTACCTTTGACATAGCTTCTAGCTTTATTACGTCCTTCAAAGGACCCTGGTGTAGAAGTAGGGGATAAAAAAGATGTGATCGAGTGTGAAGCATAACTAGTTAACAAAGGCCTTTTGAGGTTAGGGGACTCTTCTGCATCTAGAGGAGGTTTGAGAAGGGAAAGGATATGTTTGATGCCTTTAGAAGCACTTAAATTAGAGAGCAGATGACTTGGGGCATCTAATTTTAGCTCTTTCAGAGCCTCGTACATAAAGTTCCTGAAGTGAAGGTAAGCTATCTGGGCTCTCACAGCTTCCTTAGCCTGATCTCCAAGCCAAGAACAAATAATAGGTAAAAAATGCTCCTCTGTGTGTGATGGGAAGAGATCCTCCAGATGGTTGAGGAGAAACCAAATAGCATGATCAAACCAAAGGATGTTACTCTCACAGTCAGCCTTTGCATCCAGAGCTTTGCAAGCACATTTGATGTAGGGGCGGTAGATATTCCAGATAGATACATAATAGAATTCACTGCTTTGTTTAGAAAAGGTCATTGTTCCCTTGGTTCTGACATAATGCCAGATAAGATAGGGCATTTCCTTGAATCCAAGAAATGCATAGTAAAAGGTGCTTTAATGACATCACCTTTATCCAAGAACTGAACTCCCTTGAGGGTCTCAAGCTGTCGGCGACAGTCTTCACTAGTGGAGGCAGGTAGGGCTGCAAGAAAAACCCAAGTCTCAATCGAGATGGGTGTCACAAACGCTTTGTTTTGAAGCTCCCAAAGCTGATGGCCTAGCTCTATTCCTTCAATGGCAATCTGTCTCGGAGGTAAGAAGGGAAAACACTTTGAGACTTTTGGAACCATATCTAGCAAAGAAGTTTCACTAGAAGAGTTGAGTCCTTGCTGAAAGCTCTTTACTGCTTCAAGAGCAGCATCATCCCTACAAAAGAGGCCCTTTGGAGCCTTGGTAGGATCAAAAGATTTAGTAGTGACAAAACAAGATGCTAGGCCACAAAGTTTCCTGATAAAGTTAGAAAGGTCAGCTCCTTTAGCCGAGAACTGAAGAAGATCCGATTTATGACTTGATTCAATTGCAGCAAGGTTGGAAGCCAACTTCTGAAGGTAAAGAACTCCTTCTTTCGACTCAGCCACAAGATTGGCGAGGATAAGAACCCAATCATTAAAGGTTAATAAATTCATGATAGAGTCATGAGTTTCTGTAGCCTTTGAGAATTGGTTAAGTGGAGAAATCGCCAAAGGATCCTGAATAAGTTTGATCACAAGCAGGGATGCCGGGGAGAAGGGAAGGGTGGAATGGTCAAGAGTAGCAGAGACAGGGACAATCTGACGTAAACAATGTCAATATCAGTGAGATATAAAAAGAGGAGCTGGTAGGTAATCCATCCTAAAACCAACCAAGACCAAGGTCATAATGGTTGTGTGGAAACCCCCTTCCTTAGAATATCCAGTTTTCAAGCCGTATCTCCTAAGGATAACAATCCTGTAAACTAGGTCCTGGTGCCATAGGTCTAAAACCCAAAGTACCCATGTGTTTAGGGAGAGAGAGTTTAATCTATTTACAATATACATAACACATGAGACAAATTTCAAAGACCAAAGTCTACAGTCTTTTAGTACAAAATCATGTATTCCTTTCGACTGAATATCCAAACAAATACATCGCAGTATCAGGCCATGTAAGGGAGAGAAGGTCCTAATTAGTGTTACAGTAACAGTGTACAGCATAACATCCTCTCAAACAGCAGCCAAGGAAAGGACACCCTTACCTGCATCCACAGTGAGAAAAAAACTATTCGTTAGTTTTCAAACCGCATAACAGGTAACTAGGGTGACCTAGTTGTCATCCATGTCACCTCCGTATTGACCTAAGAAGTATTTGATGTTGTTTAAATGATAGTGATGTGTAACAATCCTTTGCAAAAAAGGCTACGATTTCAATAAATCAACAAAGTATTAGGTTAAGTTTTCGTATTTACAATAAACTTTCAATGCACATTTTTTAACATTTTAGTTCCAATGTGAATTTTCAATGTTTTTCCTCTTTTTTTAAAAAAAATGATACACATAGTCTATTTTTAAAGAAGTTTTAGATTTCCTTCAACACATCAGTTTTCAGAATTTAATGTATTCAAGCCCATTAATCACTGAAGTCAAAGTTACATCAAATAACCATATAGGTTTCTTCATTCTAATTTCAATACTAGCTTTCCATATCATTAGTGGGAGCCAATGCCCCACCTCTACTGCAAAAAACCACCCAATTAGTATTCGTTCATAGCTTTAACATACTTCGTAACCAACTTCTAATAAAAAGTAAGGCTTTTGTTCCTTAAGCCGAGGAGAAGTGCAAAGCCAGTAACTACCAGCAAACCAATTCATATAAGACCAAAAAAGGAGGATAAAGGATATCCCATAGGTGGTTTACATCAACTAATTCTGATCGGATTCATACTTAACACACCAACCATAGTCACACTTCATACGGCCGTAAATAGTCTGTACAAAAAGTAGCAGCAGTAAGAGTTTTCAGCCGGTAACCAGCAGTGGCAAGGAAACCTACTACCTAAAGTAAGCAACACACCCAATCTTCCATACCAGAAAAATAGTCACATCCCTTCCATTCTACCATCAACCAAGTCAAAGTTCTTGAGAAAATATCAATCCTAGCAACAGCACACCCAATGGTGCCTGCTTGAGAGAAGACAAGTCATTTGAGTCATCAGCCCTAAACATAACAGAGTTGGGAAAATAGCCTTAATACGGCAACCTTAGTTGCAAACCGAGGAAAGGAGAAATCCTTTGGTGCTTTATCCCGACACAGAGTGGCCAAAATTATGGTCAACCCTAAAGCAAAAAAAAAAAAAAAAAAACCGTACATCAGCCCCGAAGTATTCACTTGATACTCCAAATCAAAATTATCTAATGCATGTAACCAAGGAAAATCACTAAATGGATTCCAGCCAGTATCCAGCTATGGTAAGGCATGTTTCGACCAAGAGCTAATACGCCAGATAGTATGAACTACCTTACACCCAAAAGGTTGTAAACAACCTGTATACAAGAGCTACTGTGAGAAGAGCAACAGTCAACAACAAATTGACTCATGTCAGCTTCAATTAACTACGTCAGAATCCCAAAACCCCAAGACAACACCGGGCCCGACCAAGTAATTAGTATGATGAAGCAAGGTAACCCCAATTAAAATAGTAGCTAGTACAAAAAGACCTTATTTACTGGTAGTAGATCAGTTGGTAAAAAAAACAGAAACCCAACATACCATGGCATCTATTCTCCCTAAAAAAGATCTCAAAGAGCACAAGCATGAGACCAGTACACCCAACCAATCAAATTCATTTATTACTTTCCATCCTTCACTATCGACTCTTGTTGAAGCCCAAAGCAATATCTCAGCCCGTAACAAACCACCAGAATTCAAGAAGTTTCATTGTCTGCAGAGTATTAGTACAAGCAATCGACATCAATTGCCAATACCTTGAACAGATATTAAGATCATGCATACAACCCCAAAACAAGGGCTAGAAGTGGAGCAATTGCTGATCAATACAGCCATATAGTCATCCAAAAAGAAATTTCTTTGTTCCGGCTATATTTCCAGAACCATCCCCCCAGACAGAACCGTCCAATATCTCATGTACACCCCCCCGTATACAAGCTACTGGGTATCATTACGCAAGAAAAACTGAAACCAGTAAATAGATTACTACAAAAGGGCTACACCCAGTAACCGCAAGTTTGCTATGCATCGTACTACCACTACCAAATCTGTTGGCAAGTGAGAACCCGGCCTTATTACCATATTGTTCATTAAAAGAACCACTCGGAGAGCAACAATGTGAGAATAACTGAACAAAATCCCCAAGAGAATCAGTACAAGGAAAAAACCCTTCAATATTTCATCTTAACAAGCTTAATTTTTATCAGCAAAAGCCCTTGTTGTGGCAGTGAATCAAAAAATGAACCTTATGCCATACCCGAAATGATAAGGAGTATTGAAGCAATAAATACATTCCCCTTACCTATGTTGAATCCGCAGTGCTCTTCTTGCTAGGAGCCATGCTATGGAGATCCCCAATATAAGCTTAGGACGATAATATAGTATGCATACAATGAGAGAACACACACACACTTGCAGTATTGAAAACTAAGTGACCTGAATGCTCACCTTATATAGCTAACATCCCCTTCTGCCATTGGCTGGCTGCATGGAGTTAATCCGGGAAGAGATCTATCTCGTCAATCCCTTGAGCCCGCATAAGATAGCCTATATCCAGGAAGACAATACACCACGGCAGAGCTCTGATCAACCTCTCCCATACCCCCATAAAGTCGGGCGGCGTTGTAGCGAGAGCCTGTCCCAAAATAGCGCGCGTCAGGCTGAGGAGAACTTCTCCTTCCAAGCCTTACTGTCATTCAAGACCAACCAATCACGCCAGGTAGTAATAATGTAAAATTATCAATAGTGAAAGAAGTTAACTACAAGGCAATTTTAACCAAGAGGCTTTTCCCGCCTACTCTACCCATGCTATGGTAGGATGCTCTACTGAGAGCAAGATTCACAACCCTGTGAGCTAATTCCCATAGCCAATAATTCGAAAAGGTGAAAGCAAGTCCCCGGATAATTTTTTGGTGAAGAGCCTGCTATCCTCTCTAAGGATAGAGAGAGAGAGAGAGAAGAAGAAGAAGAAGACGCAGGAGGAGCTCGAAGCCTTGGTACGTTTTCTCTGTCCTCACACTGTCAGTGTCATGCTGCGTTGGAGTCCAGCTCTCTCTCTCTCTCTCTCTCTCTCTCTCTCTATCAGTGTTTGTGTGTGTGTGTGTGTGTGTGTGTGTGTGTGTGTGTGTGTGTGTGTGTGTGTGTGTGTGTGTGTGTGTGTGTGTGTGTGTGTGTGTGTGTGTGTGTGTGTGTGTGTGTGTGTGTGTGTGTGTGTTGTACTTCACGGAGAGCAGGGAGCGACTGAGCTAATGAGGTTCTCTATCGATTGTAGTATTTCACTGAGAGCAGAGAATATTAGGTACTGAGGTTCCCTTCATCACGCCAGCCGTCGTACTTCAATGTACTTGAATGCTACGCACTCACAGAGCCGCCACCAACGCTATGAAAAGCGGGTTAATTCGCAGCCAGTAAATTATTTTTTGTCCTATGCCTTCAGGTCGCAGAAGTTGACACCTGGCATAGGAACCCTTCCGCCATAATATGTTAGTAGATGATATGGCAAATGTATGGCTATCATGAGTACATGCGCAAGAGTGTCAGAGACAAGGCAACTCATATGGTAAGCATTATACACATGAATTTGCAATGCAAAAAGACTTGAACTAACTCGCATCCATCTCTTTCTCATCCTGACACATAGTCGATGAAATGGTTGGCAGCTCTTACTCTACTTACAACAATCTCACTCTATTTTTTCTCATCTTTGATCCACACATGGCACATGATTGGCTACAATTAATGCTACAACTTCTCTCTGCCTCTCTCTCATCTTTGACCCTCCTCGCCAGCCAGTCATATCTTTGCAAGTCTGTGTGTGTGTGCACGCGCGCGTGCACAATTGTGGGAGAAATGTTAGTAGGTATGACCCTACTACGACAACACCATAGACCCAACTATGACATTAAAAATTCTTTGCTTGAAAATTCAACTCCTGTAGTAGTAGTTCCAACAACATTAAAATATCGATTTGTGCAAAGTCTTTGGGGTTGCAATTATTCCTACACGGAGGAATAATTTCTAGCCTTAATGTCAAAGAATTTCTTCGTAAAGGTTAGAAAATCTCTTTTTGAGGACCCGAAAAGTGCATTGTTGGTCATTACTATGTATTCTCCAAGTTTTTCTTTGAGTATAAACGAGTTTTCAATGTGAGCCCTTTCTTTTCTAATGCTTTTCTTATGTATTGTTGGTCATTACTATGTATTCTCCAAGTTTTTCTTTGAGTATATACGAGTTTTTAATGTGAGCCCTTTCTTTTCTGATATGCTTTTTTTTTTGCAATTCCCACATCATGTGGGATATTTCTATTATAAAAAACAAGAAAGATACAAAGTTAGCCAGCCCATGCATAGAAGGCCTGCCATGGCGACATAGGGAGCTAGCAACCCATACAACCATAGACTAGTTAAGATGATAGAGGAATCACTTCTTTCCCTTCTATTTCTTGATGAGACTAGTGCTATAAGAAGCCCCAGAAACGTTGACTAGGTGTGTGAGAAGATCAATCTTTTGTTCCTAAGAGTCTTCGACCATATCATCCAGCTAGTGGGTTCGTCGATCACCAGAGCCTCTCACAAGGTCCAACCAATTCACTTGGTTCCTCCTGTTTATCTGCTTACAGTATGACCATCCTCCTCCATCATTTCGTCAATGGACACATCCTAAATATTGATACCCTCCTCTGGCTTTCTTGAATCTATAGGAGGCTTGACATCTCTTGAGACGCATCGCCAAGTGGACTTGACCACAGTGACTGCAGACAGTCATCACCTCCGCGCAATTCCTACTATAGTGGCCAATTTGTCGACATTTGTAGCAAGCGTTGGCGGAGGAGGCAAACGCCAACTCTTATTGAAAGGCTCCAAAGCACCCCATGTTAAATAGCACATGTCCCATTATAGAGGCAATGGAGTGCACATAATCTTAAAGCCAAAGAGGGAACCTTCTAGCGTCACCCACACCGAGCAGAAGTATGGCATCCATGACATGGCGTACACAAAATTGGAGGGCCCTCCAAAACCTTGTAGGAGGAGATGTACCACTCAAACATGCCATACTTCCATCAAAGTTGGAATCAAATTGAGATAAATGGCGCTTAAACCCCAAATGTCGACAAGGACACTGTTTAAGCACCTTATTAACTTAGGCTAGGTGCATTCTCTTTATTTATTTACCTAAGAGGACATTGAACCACTCACACGTACCATACTTCCTTCAAAGTTGGAATCAAATTGAGATAAATGGTACTTAAACCCCAAATGTCGACAAGGTCACTATTTAAGCACTTTATCGGCTTAGGCTAGGTTCAGACACCTCGATGACAAAGCTTACAAACAGGGCTTGTGACACAATTGGACTTTATCCATTCGATGAGGAAGTTTGCAAGCTCCCCACTTGCAAAATGGGCGAGCCCCCCTAAAGAGAAGGGCTCCAACTTCTTTCCAGCGTCAAACACAAGCGAAGCGTGAAGATTCATGCTTGCTTGGATGAGGGAACATGCCACTCTGATGCTCGTCAGAGTTGCTTCTCTTTGGCGATGCCTCATGTGAACCAAGCAAGTGGATCACAACATACAAGACATGGTATCAATTTTTTTAAAAAGGTAACATGCTTTTATGAGCTCTCTCTCTCTCTCTCTCTCTCTCTCTCTCTCTCTCTCTCTCTCTCTCTCTCTCTCTCTCGTGCTACGCATATGTAGCGTTGGGTGGCGAGGCTCATCAGGTGAAAAAGGCAACTCCACATCAGCAAGGCCCCCCACGCCCCTGCACTAGGAGAAACAACTCGTCACCGCAATTACCGCAATGGAGCTCCCCCCCCCCCCACGTTTTGCAAACGTTCATGGCGTTCGCATCATGGGAACTCTTCTGAACATCTTGCAGGCCTGCAAAAGGTGCGACAGGTTGATGTGAAGCTCGTTGATTCTCTGCCTGCTCTATGCGACAAACACAAACACTACGTAATTTTCACCTTTGCACAAATTGTCATAATAATCAATATCTAATTCTCCTAAATGATTTTCTCTTATTAAACTGATCATTTAATGTGGGGAAGTGCAAGGGGAGAAAAAGCTAGAATATTGGTTAAACTAGCAGACCGGCCACATTAGGGATCCAAAGGAGGGAAAATAGGGATCCAAAGGGGGGGAAATAGGGATCCAAAGGGGGGGCCATTTGCAAAAGATCCATGTGCAACAATGGGCTACAAAGACCCTAAGGTTCAGCACATTAAGACTTCCAAAATGCTAAGGTTCCAGAATTCAAAGGTTATGTCTAAAGGTCAACCCTTGGGGAAATTGGATGCTTTGTGTGTAACTAAAAAGTCTTTGCATATCCCTACATGGGAGGGGGCGATCCCTTCTTTTAGGGGATGAGAGAGAAAGTCACACACACACACACACAGGCTCCCTTTACACAAAGGGAATTAGGGACACATGTCAGCTCCCTAGCCCAGATGCCCACAAGGTGTGCCCAATTCCTCTTGGAGGTGGACCAATGAGAATTAGGCTAGAGTGAATCTAGTTTAATTAATTTAAAAACACTTAATAAAAGAACCAATGAGAATTAAGTCTCCTAAAAGACTATTGGACAGTCTCCCAAGGGGTCCAATGAGCATTCAGGAGCCCAATGGCTTGCCTGATTCCTATTGGCCATGAGGCAAAGGGGTCCAATGAGAGTTTAGTTTAATTATTAAATTACCTGAAGCTCTCACAAAAGGGGAAAGGGGGACACATGTCAGAAGGCTATCACTTATGCTGCTTAATAGCCATTGGCTTGACTTGGGGAGGTCAAATGGGGAGCCTGCAAGAGCAATTAGCAAGAGGCCTTGCCCAAGAGAGAGAGGGGGCTGATTTTTGCAAGGCATTATCACACACACACTCACACACAGTCTATGTGTGAAGCAAAGGAGCCTATCTCTTCCCAAGATTTAATGGAGAGCTCATCACCTACTCCAAGCTTGCGAGATAGAAGCCTACATCAACACACTCTTCGTATGTGGATGCAAATCCAACCAAGAGCCAAGCTTCAATGCATGCTCATCTCCTCTACCAAGCTAATTACTAAGCTAAGCTATGCTAATATGAGTGATTATGTGAGGAGATGTACATCTTTCTCGTAAGATACTCCTTCTTCCTCTCAATCTACTCTCATACCCTGCTAGCTCTCACCATCTTCGAAGGTGTGTGAGGTCTTGGGTCTGAGAACGGGGATAATTAAAGTTGTGTTTGCTAAGTGTTTTGTTTAGTGCATGAAGCTTTCATCTTCATTGCACTAGCTAGTCTTGAAGGAACACAAAGAATTGTATTGTACAATGTCTCTCTTGATGGGAGAAACCATAATACAAAGCCTTTTGGAGGGGGGACCGGCTCCATGCAAATCCGGTCCTCAACTGTTGTCAATAGCTTAATTTCTCTCTCTTTTGAAAGTATTGTTGATGCTATCTAACTAGGTGTTATGCTTTTTGTTGCTCTCTCCACCCAAGCACTCTTGTAATTCTCATTAGGAATCTATTCTAATGAAATCCCCACTATGTTCATGCTAATTTCCTCTACACATAAGTTTTTAGGACATTAAGTGTTACATTGGTATCAGAGCACAAGGTTTCTCTTTTCTTGCTCAAGAAGGGAGGTCCTCAAGCTAGCTATAAATGGTTGGTATTATTAATTGCCTGTGAGTAAGTAGAATAGGGATTTTTTAGCCTTGCAGTGCGCGTGCCTTCGTCCAGCTAACGGGGCATCACCGTCGAGATCTATGGTCTTAATAGTGGAGTCCTACGGGGCTTGCCTACGGCTTAACCACTATTGAGCTATTAGAAGCTTGACAGGAGCCGGTGTTGTTTTGGTGTCGAAAGACCCTCTCTTCTATTCCTTGCAAGTAATGGTATTCGAGCCGCAGGTACAGTAGCTTGAGTACTTTCTCTAAAGGGGTAAAGAGGAGTAGCAACTAGGGCTTGAAGTGCCAAAGTACACCTAAAAATTTTACACCTAAAAGTTGTTAGAATGGCTGACGATAGTAAAGAGAGTGAAATTAATGTTGATAACTTTGATTTTGCTCATGAGCAAGCTACTAATGATGCTTCAATGCTTGTTAACTATCTTGTTTCTAGGCTTCAACAAGCCATGGGCAATCCATCTCTCCAAAGCGAAGTGCAACGGCAGCTCCCTGCTCACGGGATTCTCCAAGCTCATCACCATGACGAGAGAACACCTAGGAAGACTCCTTGTGAGCCTACCAAAAGAGGTCTCTCTCCGATTCGGGAAGAAGAAGAGAATCCGTACGAAGGGCTCAAGAATTTACTTCTTGATGATGCATCTCCTTCCCAAAGGAGAACTCAAGAGCCTCCACCGAAGGAATGAGAAAGAAGTGAGTCTCCCACCACCTCGGCAGAGATGGCTCCACGAAGACGGCGGGCTAAACACTCTCCATCACCACCAAAGCAGAGAAGACCATCACAATCTTCTCCACGCCATAATTCAAAGAGGGATAATAAAAAGCAAGAGAAGAAAAAGGCGAGAAAGAGGACACCCTCTTCTCCATCTTCTTCATCCTCTTCCTGTTATGAAAGTGATGGTGAAGACGACGAAGATCAAGACAAGAAAAAGGCAAGAAAGAGGTCACCCTCTTCTCCACCTTCTTCAAATTCTTCACCTTTGAACCATCAAAAAGAAGAGGGCATAGGAAATCCTATGCCACATGGAAGAGGTCGTCCAAGTTGAAGAAATTCAAAGAGGGAGGGAAGAGCATCTCTTTCCTTACCTATGATGGTACCTTTGGTGCTATGGACAAAGTCTTGGCCTTTATCCAGCAATTTGATGCGGCTTCATGGAGTCCTCTAAGCTACGCCATGTAGCTATGCACTTTCAAAAGTCCACCAGGCAATGGTGGTCTAGCCTACGAGCCAACGGTGAAGCTCCACGAACATGGAAAGCTTTAAGAGCTTCCATTATGAAGCAGTTTTTTGCCACCGATGCCAAAGACAAAGTACTCACCGAATGGCGAAGCTTAAAGCTCTCTCCCAATGAATCCATCCACAAATATGTAGACAAGTTTTGGGACCTACAACTCAAAGCCACTGTCTTTAAAAAGTTGGATTTTGGAGAACAAAAGCAACAATTTTGTGAGGGCTTAATCGAAGAAATGGCGGAGTATGTCAACTCCCAAAGGCCACGTACCATATCGGCGGTAATACACCATACTATGGTGGCCTCTCGAATCAATTTCCAAATGGGGGCTAAAAGAAATAATAAGCCCACGGAAAACAAGGGTTCCAATGAGCCTAAGGGGAAGGACAATGTCCAAAAGTCTCCTAAGGGCAACTCCAACAAAGCTAAAGAGAAGGGAGTTTACAAAGGTAAGAACAATCTCTCTCCTGAAGAGCTTGAGCGTTATCGCAAGGATAACCGGTGTTTCAAGTGCGGTGAACAAGGGCATGCGTACCGCGCTTGTCCCCAAAAGAACAACCGCCAAGATCCTCCTAGAGCTTCCTTGGTTGAAATCCAAGAGGAGGAGACTCACCAAATTCATCACAAAGGATCTCCTCTATGCCATGCTTAGGGAAAGGTAAGAGAACATGATGCTTTTATTCTCTTTGACTTTGGTTCTACTCACAATTTTATATCTATAGAGTTGGCCACCAAGCTAGGCATACAATCCTACGAGATGGGAGATGTCCCACCCGCAGACAGTGCCTTCAAGGGGCAAGAAGCTTCAGTCACTCCATTAATCGGGAAATTAAGGCTTCATGTCCAAGGCTATGTGGACAAAGAGGAATTCTTTATCTCTCCTCTCAAGCATGAGGATGTAATCCTAGGGGCACCATGGTTTGACCGCCTGGCTACCGATGTTAAATTTCTTGAAAGGAGAATCTCCTTTAAGTTCAGGGAAAAAGACATGTATATAGATGCTAAGGAAATGGGTAACACTATCCCCATTGTACATACACCAGCTTTCAACAAGTCGATAAAGAGCTCTATTTCCGTGTACATGATTTTTGTTAAAGATTCTCAAAATGAACCTAATGCTTTAGCAAAAGAAAATAAAAGCAACCAAAAGGAATTAGAGTTATCCAATTTTCTCAAGGGGTATCAAGATGTTTTTATTGACGACATCCCTTGTGAGCTACCTCCTAAACGAGGTAATGATGACCATGCAATTGAACTTCTTCCAGGAAGTTCACCGCCTAACAAACCTCCTTATAGAGTTTCTCAAGCTCAACAAGAGGAGATTATGCGGCAAGTGCATGAGCTAGTTGAGAAGGGCATGGTTAGGCCTAGCTCATCTCCATTTTGCTCACCGGTGCTATTAGTGCAAAAGAAAGACGGCACATATCGTATGTGTGTCGACTATAGAGCACTAAATAGGATCACTATCAAGAATAGGTTTCCCGTTCCACGGGTAGAAGACCTATTTGATAAGCTACAAGGATCGACCTACTTCAGTAGGATTGACCTAAAAAGTGGCTATCATCAAATAAGGATAGTTGATCAAGACATTGTAAAGACCGCATTTCGCACCACATTTGGTCTTTACGAATACATTGTCATGCCTTTTGGCTTGACCAATGCACCAGCCACATTCAACCGCTTGATGGAGAAGCTGTTCAGGCCTCATCGAACCTTCACTTGAGTGTTCTTTGATGATATTATCATCTACTCTAATTCATTAGACGAACACAAGCAACAACTCCAGGTAATATTTCAAGTTTTAAGAGAGAATAAACTTTATGTTAATCGAAAGAAAAGTGAATTTTTCTTGCAAGAGATTCAGTATTTAGGTCACATTATCTCTGAAGATGGCATCCAAATGGATCCATCCAAGTTAGAGGTAATAAAAGGATGGCCTAAACCAAGGAATCTTCATGAACTAAGAAGCTTTATAGGTATGTGTGCATACTATAGACGCTTCATAGAAAAGTTCTCACAAATTGCGGGACTATTACATGACCTAACAAAGAAAAGCGTTAGGTATACATGGTCTGCTAAGGAGAACAATGCTTTCGAAAAGCTTAAAGAAAAGCTTATCTCTCAACCTGTGCTTACACTATCGGATCTCTCAAAACCATTTGAGGTCCAATGTGATGCTTATGGTGATTGCCTTGGAGTTGTTTTGCTCGAAGAAGGGCACGCCATAGGCTATGAGAGTCGAAGGCTCGACCCTGTTCAGCAATCTCTAGGCATATATGAAAAGGAATTCCTTGCAGTTCTACATGCCTTAGACTCATGGAAGCACTATTTATTGGGGACTCCTTTCATTCTACGAACGGATCACCAAAGTCTTAAGTACTTCATGACGCAGACCAAGCTCTCCGACAAACAAATGAGGTGGGCAAATTTCCTTTCACAATTTCATTTTCATATTGCTCACATTGCTAGCAAGCATAATCAAGTAGCTGATGCACTCTCAAGACGGCCGAGAGTGAATACGGTTTCCATAGCAACTCACAATGATCTATCTTCAATGATAGATGAGTACGCTATTGATCCCGACTTTAGAGATGTGATTTCAGCCCTTGCATTAGGGAAGAAATAAGAACCATTTACTTTACAAGATGGTTATCTTCTCTATGGCAATAGACTATGTGTTACTAAATCACTACGTGAGAAAGTAATGTATGAATCTCATGCTCCACCTTATGCGGGGCATAGGGGGATTCAGTCTACCTTAAAGGGAATTGAAACATATTTCTATTGGCCTACCATGAAAGTGAACATACAAGAGTATGTTTCTAAATGTGTGGTATACCAAAAGGCAAAATTTGATAGAGGGAAGCAACTTGGATTGCTTCAACCCTTGCCAATCCCTAATTCACCATGGGAGAGCATATCCATGGATTTTATCTTTGGATTGCCTAAGTCTATCCATGGGAATACGGGAATATGGACGATAGTAGACAGGTTTAGTAAACAAGCTCATTTTATACCTTCAAAAAGCCTATCAAAGCCCATCAAATGGAAACTCTCTTCATTTCACAAATTTTCAAGTACCATGGCTTGCCAATGTCCATAGTGTCGGATAGAGATCCTAGAATGACCAGTAATTTCTGGAAGGGTCTCTTTGAGAATTTAGGAACAAGGCTAAACTTCTCTTCGGCCTATCATCCACAAACGGATGGACAAAGTGAAATAGCTAACCTAACCATTCTCGATCTACTAAAATCCTATGTAACGGAAGTAGATCAAAGATCCCGATGGGAGAAGTACTTACCCTTAGTGGAGTATGCTTACAATAACACTGTGCATACTTCCACGGGAAAAGCACCTTTCGAGGTAATTGAGGGAAGATCAAAAAGTCCCTTGCTACTTAAGGTACATGGGAAGATCTTCGCTACAGATGAGTATAGCCGAGACCTACAAGAATCTTTTCAAAAGATTAAGGATGCTATCTCTATCTCACAGCAAAGGCAAAAGGCTGCTGCTGACAAGCACAGAAGAGCCCAAGCCTTTAAAGAAAATGATTGGGTCTTATTAAAGTTTCCCAAGGCTCGATTAAGGCACACGACGGGCAAGAATCCTACGGGCCACCAAAAGTACTATGCTAAACTAGCAAAAAGGTACTATGGTCCCTTCTAGATTCTTAGGCCAATCAATGAGATGGCCTATCAACTCAAGTTTCCCAATCATTGGCTCATACACAATGCTTTCCATGTGAGCCTATTAAAGCCTTACAAAGGAGAGCCACCTCAAGAACCAACTATTGAAGACCCACCGGAGATCGAGGACCAAGAGGAGGTGCTGCAGCCCGAGTCCATTCTCCGACATGAAGACAAGGTACTAAGAGGCGGTAAGACTATCCGACGATATCTTATTAAGTTTAAGAATTATCCTTTTGAAGATGCTAGATGGATGCAAGGCATACAATTAAAGGATAACCTAAACCTTGTCAATGCTTACAATGCTTCCCAAGAGTAAGCAAATGTACAAAATGTTAAAAATGAACAAATTTTTTGTCTTATAAGACTCTCTTTTTCTTTATTGTGCACAAAAATGAAGTAGTATGCATGCTTATATCAAGTTTGCGGAGACGACGTCTCCCAAACACCAAGTAGAGCTTGTCACTCTACTATGGAAGACTGATAGGACTAATGTGCAGACATGCTTGCGGTAGCCTCAGGCTCTCAAGCGCCAAATGGACTAGTCATCCATTGCGGAATGATGTCATAGGGTAACATAGGGATCCTCTACCCGCTAAGAAAAGGACTCATGAATATGCTTTATCTTCTCTACACCATAGTCGAGGACGACTATGATTTCAAGAGAGAGGTAATGTCATAATAATCAATATCTAATTCTCCTAGATGATTTTCTCATATTAAACTGATCATTTAATGTGGGGAAGTGCCAGGGGAGAAAAAGCTAGAATATTGGTTAAGCTAGCAGACCGGCCACAGTAGGGATCCAAAGGAGGGAAAATAGGGATCCAAAGGGGAGGCCATCTGCAACAGATCCATGTGCAACAATGGGCTAAAAAGACCCTAAGGTGAATTCAGCCCATTAAGACTTCCAAAATGCTCAGGTTCCAAAATTCAAAGGTTATGTCCAAAGGTCAACCCTAGGGGACATTGGATGCTTTGTGTGTAACTAGAAAGTCTTTGCATATCCCTACATGGGAGGGGGCGAGCCCTTCTTCTAGGGGATGAGAGAGAAAGTCACACACACACAGGCTCCCTTTACACAAAGGGAATTAGGGACACATGTCATCTCCCTAGCCCAGATGCCCACAAGGTGTGCCCAATTCCTCTTGGAGGTGGACCAATGAGAATTAGGCTAGAGTAAATCTAGTTTAATTAATTTAAAAACACTTAATAAAAGAACCAATGAGAATTAAGTCTCCTAGAAGACTATTGGACAGTCTTTCAAGGGGTCCAATGAGCATTCAAGAGCCCAATGGCTTGCCTGATTCCTATTGGCCATGAGGCAAAGGGGTCCAATGAGAGTTTAGTTTAATTATTAAATTACCTAAAGCTCTCACAAAAGGGGAAAGGGGGACACATGTCAGAAGGCTATCACTTATGCTGCTTAATAGCCATTGGCTTGACTTGGGGAGGTCCAATGGGGAGCCTGCAAGAGCAATTAGCAAGAGGCCTCGCCCAAGAGAGAGAGGGGGCTGATTTTTGCAAGGCATTATCACACACACACTCACACACAGTCTATGTGTGAAGCAAAGAAGCCTATCTCTTCCCAAGCTTTAATGGAGAGCTCATCACCTACTCCAAGCTTGTGAGATAGAAGCCTACATCAACACACTCTTGGCATGTGGATGCAAATCCAACCAAGAGCCAAGCTTCAATGCATGCTCATCTCCAGGCTATCACTTATGCTGCTTAATAGCCATTGGCTTGACTTGGGGAGGTCCAATGGGGAGCCTGCAAGAGCAATTAGCAAGAGGCCTCGCCCAAGAGAGAGAGGGGGCTGATTTTTGCAAGGCAATATCACACACACACTCACACACAGTCTATGTGTGAAGCAAAGAAGCCTATCTCTTCCCAAGCTTTAATGGAGAGCTCATCACCTACTCCAAGCTTGTGAGATAGAAGCCTACATCAACACACTCTTGGCATGTGGATGCAAATCCAACCAAGAGCCAAGCTTCAATGCATGCTCATCTCCAGGCTATCACTTATGCTGCTTAATAGCCATTGGCTTGACTTGGGGAGGTCCAATGGGGAGCCTGCAAGAGCAATTAGCAAGAGGCCTCGCCCAAGAGAGAGAGAGGGGGCTGATTTTTGCAAGGCAATATCACACACACACTCACACACAGTCTATGTGTGAAGCAAAGAAGCCTATCTCTTCCCAAGCTTTAATGGAGAGCTCATCACCTACTCCAAGCTTGTGAGATAGAAGCCTACATCAACACACTCTTGGCATGTGGATGCAAATCCAACCAAGAGCCAAGCTTCAATGCATGCTCATCTCCTCTACCAAGCTAATTACGAAGCTAAGCTATGCTAATATGAGTGATTATGTGAGGAGATGTACATCTTTCTCGTAAGATACTCCTTCTTCCTCTCAATCTACTCTCATACCCTGTTAGCTCTCACCATCTTCGAAGGTATGTGAGGTCTTGGGTCTGAGAACGGGGATAATTAAAGTTGTGTTTGCTAAGTGTTTTGCTTAGTGCATAAAGCTTTCATATTCATTGCACTAGCTAGTCTTGAAGGAACACAAAGAATTGTATTGTACAATGTCTCTCTCGATGGGAGAAACCATAATACAAAGCCTTTTGGAGGGGGGACCGGCTCCAGGAAAATCCGGTCCTCAAATGTTGTCAATAGCTTAATTTCTCTCTCTTTTGAAAGTATTGTTGATGCTATCCAACTAGGTGTTATGCTTTTTGTTGCTCTCTCCACCCAAGCACTCTTGTAATTCTCATTAGGAATCTATTCTAATGAAATGCCCACTATGTTTACGCTAATTTCCGCTACACATAAGTTTTTAGGCCATTAAATGTTACACAAACGGTTGCCTCCATGTATGCAAATCACTAGCTAATCTGAGTCCGTTCGTGGTGCGAACGATTGCAACTGGAACACCTCACGTGCGCTCTACATCTCTCTCCCCACGCTTCTTGTTCAAGGATGTATACTCTTCTTGAATGTTAAAATGACCTAACCAAAATTAGAAGCACATGCGAATAACAAATATGCACACAAGAGTGAGAATGAGAAGAATTGAACATTTAAGAAGAGTATGCATACATTCAAGAAGAGTATACATCCTTGAACAAGAAGCACATGGGAATAACAAGTATGCACATAAGAGTGAGAATGAGGCAAGAACAAAATCAAATACTCTCTTCCCTAATTCGTTTGGCTTGACAATGTAAATGGGGCTAATGAAGCACTCTAGTTCTTTTATGATACATGCTTTTTGTGCCACTAAAATTGTAGCATAAGGGTTTGTTCAACATGGCCAAATGTGTAGTCATTGGGGGCTATCATTGTTGCTACCACATGCAAAACCAATACTCCAAGGTGGTGTGATGACCTTCTCCCCAAGGCAATCTAGAGTGTTACAATCAATGTAGTTTACTATAAACAATATCATACTTGCATATTGAGAGTCTTAATCACACAAGGGAAAAAAAAACACTATGCCATACACCCATACACCCTCATTAAAAGTTAGGAGAAAACACTAACCCCTAGCCATCAGACATTAACCACATCATACGTTTTACATGGCATAGTCTTCCAATGACCTTTCTTAGGCACATTGAATTTGTCCGCTACCGCATGGTATATTGCGGACTTCTTTCCTTGAAAGTATAACAAGAATAGATCAAACTGTGAAGTAAGAGACAAAGTCCTCCCTATTCTCCCAATGGAATGACATGCAACTCCCTTGCAAAGGCTCATGGAAGGCACAAGCTACCATTTATTGTTGCCCCCAAAGCCATACCTAGCATACAAATATGAGCATGGGGCATGTAAACGAGCCCTTGCACAATGCACTTTCTTAATCGATCCATTAGATGCTCACTTGAAAAGGGTGACGTTAGATTGACAACCAAGGGTAATATTTTATGATAATTACATTGAAAGAAGCGACTTGGAGTGGGTTTCACAATATTCTGACAGTTCCACACAACTTCACAAGGTATAGCCTAGCTGCACCAAAGCATTTTTTAATATCCTTCAACGAATGGTTTGTGAATGTCAATGTCATCAGCAAAATCCAATCCGCCCACGCGGGCTCAAGGATCGGGTTTTGAAAAGAATTCTTGGTTCAATGGTTAGTAAGTTATAGGTATAGTGAGTTAGGTTAGTGGTACTGTGGTACTACTGGCGCCAGGTATCCGCTTCCCTGCAAGAGGACAATAACACAGCAAGAGAGAGAAGAGCGACGACCGCAAGAACTTAGAAGTTTGAGAAAACGGGCAGCGCAGATGAATAGCACTCACCAGAACCCAGGTCTCCCCAGGTAGGTACGTAGGCAGGCAGGCAAACAGCTGTCACGCACAACTGCTCGCGGAACTGAGGTGGATGATGCGCGAGGCAAGCGGACAGTTTAGGGTGCGTGAGGTCGGCTGATCCATGAAATTTGGCCAAATCCGAGGTGGCCCAAAAGGACCCAGATGTGCGTGAGCAACTCGCCGCCCTTCGCTAGCTGTTCTGTGTGCGGATGCGCGTTTTCAGCTATGGCCATGTACAGTGTAATGTCCACCCAAACCTGCGCAAACTTGGCCCACCGCTCCGCCGGCGCCCAATGATCCATGATGGCGCGCCCCAGCCTGATCCCTTCATCCAACGACGCATACTCCAACTCATTACCCGCCTCCGCTTCCGGATCCTGATCCTCCGCCACTCGGTAGTCCTTGAGAAGAGCCGACTCCATGTGGTGCGGCTGCCGCAAAAATATTCTGGTCAGT
The DNA here is from genome assembly GCF_014529385.1 of Adiantum capillus-veneris. Taxonomy (NCBI): domain Eukaryota; kingdom Viridiplantae; phylum Streptophyta; class Polypodiopsida; order Polypodiales; family Pteridaceae; genus Adiantum; species Adiantum capillus-veneris. The sequence continues at coordinate 142,860,218 of NC_140951.1, read as the reverse complement.
TGCTGCCTGAGCTGCGCGTACATTGGGTGACACACATCCGGATCGCCAGGCGTCAGCTTCGGCCGCGCTATCAACAGATGCAAGCAGTAGCGTGAGAGAGCTATGCTCATGGTCTTCGCTGCCTCCGGCCGCCGACTCTCGCTATCGTCGCTGTGATCTGGGGCAGAACGGGTGTTGAGGATGAGGTCCATCTCGCACACACTGGTGGCCACATGCCAGTTCAGCACCGCCTGCTCCAGACCTGAGTCGCTGGCCGGTGAGAACTGAGGGCCTATCCGCTCCTGACCCCCGAAGGGAAACCGCACACTCCTAGCAATCTGATCCCTCCTTTGTGCTAAGTTGTGCGGAGTCACATCCGCAAATTTGCGGGCCATGTGCTCGATTAAGTAGTAATGCACATTGCTAGCATCCACATCCACAATGTTGCGCACGCCACCCTGCGCATCCTTCACGCGCATTATGCCCTCCACCTCCAACCGCCTCGCATAGTGCCACCATACAGCTGTCATGCTGTCCAGCACGATAGAGCGCTGCCCTATCCTCTCTTCCCAGTGCCGCTTGCTTGGAGTGCCCACGTAGCGGAATGCCCCGTACAGCACGCCGGCGCTCCAGCGATACCAGCTGTGTTTGTAGTCATCATCGTGGGTGCTGGTCACCCTACGCTGCAACCGGATATAGGTGCAGGCAAGCCACACCCGCATCCAATTAGAGCGCATCATCTTGAACATCTGCACGCACTCCACCAACAACGCCAGCGTCACCAACAGGATGGTCAGTTCCCCTGCCAGGTGGACGGACGCCACGCCCTCACACGCAATGTGAGCCGCGTCCAACGCAAGCAAATCCATGGCGCAGATGAAGAGCAGCATGATGCTGAGAAAGCGCGTGACTACACCCATGCCCTGATAGCAACCACCCATAGAGCCTTTGGTGAAGACCCCATCATAGATGAAACTGAGCTCCATGTCGATGACACTGATGATGCGTAGGGGACTGAGCTGACCTGCTGGGAATAATATCTGTCGTACCTTCTCATAATCATCATCTTTGTGATGAATGCGAAGATTGGTCAAGCGTCTGCGGTAGATCTTGTAGAGGGCATATGATAAGCACACGTCTTTTATGTAGCGTGCAGCTTTTTTGAGATCGCGGCACCGCACTACAGCCTCGTAGGTGACCACCTCTTTGAAGGGGTCATCATGATCGCTCTCTCTTTGGTGGATGCGGTACCAGTTTGCTTCCCCTGACACAATGAGAGTAGCGCCGTGATAAGCAGCAGACTCGGGCTGTGGCGGATCCACCGTACCATCCCTCTGGTGATGGTGATGGTGGTGGTGATCCAACGCCATAAACTTGTAAATGGGTCGTGCAGATCTTAACATCTGCTCTGCACTACCACTCCACAAGGCAAACACACGCTCTCCGTACTTGAAACCCCCAACAATGAAGAGCAAAACGCCGGTGGCGAGGAACTTGCAGGAACCCCCACCACGGGCTAGAATGTAGCCAGCGCCCACAATCTCCACAGTCATCTTAAAGCCATGCCTCTGCCACAGCTCATTATCGGCAGGTGAATAAGCGCTCACGGAATCTGCAGCGCCCAAGTGAAAGAGTAAGATGGGTGCCCACAGCAAAAACACAGTGTCACAGCCCTCACCCAACATCAGGCCCATTGCATACGCGGCCAAGGCGTCCAATGCGATGAATGCCATCCACACGGCAGAATGCAACAAAGAGTTCGAGCTGTGTTTCCTGAGAAATCCAGTGATCACTAAGAGCAGCTGTAGTGACATGGTAAGTACCATCAGAATGGTTATTTGCCATTCTTTCCAGGTCTGCAAAAAACTATCGAAGATCGAGCTCCGGGATGTAGAGCCCGGACATGTAGCCATCGAAGCTGGATTTTGTCGGAGATAACATGAAGCTAACCATGAGGAAGGCGCATGAAAAACGTCCGGCAGAACGACAGGGGGGAAACGTAAATGTAGGGGAAGATCGCTTGAAATGGAGTCTGAAGGAGAGTTCGAGCTTCTAGGGTAGGCGCGCGCCACAAAGAGAGAGAGAGAGAGAGAGAGAGAGCAACGGTCAAAACTTCGAAGGCAAAAGCTGAAGCAGGAGCAGGGGCAGGGGCAGGGGCAGGGCAACACTTTTCTTCTGGCCGAACGCGACGTGTGGATCAAAGCATAGAGACGGCGTTTTGAGCTTTGTAGCCGCTACGCCGGGCTTTGGACTTTGTCGATGGCGTTTTGGGTATAACGCTGATGTCGGCGTTGCGGCAATATATCAAGCCTATTTCGTGCAATCTTTTTTAGAGAAGAGATTCAAGACATTCTTTAAAGGCGTAGGAGGGAATGGTCTTAAAGTGGCCATGGCGATCCCTGGAGGGTGGGAGCACGTTTTATAAAGAATGGTCATTGCACGATTGGGAGCTATGGTGGGAGCATATTTTACAAGGAATGGCCATTGCCCGACCATTTTAGATCGTCATAGTCGGGGGAAGGGAGGCCACAATTGGATGTGTCAGAGGTTGGCACGTAAGTATGCAAAAATTAATTGCATATTATCGTGATGGTTGTCGAGGTGGCATGCATCCATGTCACCTCAACGGAAGGCAGAGACATTCCGCATGTTGATTTGGCATTGCTTTCATGCCCTAAAGTGGCTTTAGGTGATTGGAGGTTCCTGCAAGGAATTACGGTAGCTGATGTGGCAATCATCAATCGATTGCATGCTAAAATTCCAGTCAAGAATGGTGACCAAGATATGCTGCCTCTCGACCCCCGATTGTGTACAACAATACAAGTAGTGAGTGCAGGGACCTTCTACGTGAACAACAGATTGAAGGCCTACTTCCATCGCCTTGCAGTTCACAAACAGCAGAGGAAGAAAACATTGTGTGTGTTTGCATGACACACCTCATTCGTCGGTTGGCACCTCATTCGTCGGATGGAAGAATGCCCTGAGTGGAGAGAGAGAGAGAGAGAGAGAGAGAGAGAGAGAGAGATCCTTGTTTTCTATGGTGCACGTGAAGAAAACTTGTCTCCCTACCCTTCCTTGTCTTATTATGTGAACACCCAACTCAAGGCGGCCAACTCTGATGGAAATAAGCCAATAGCGCTTCTTCCACCACTTCACTCTGAATCGGGCCTTAAAATCTCATTGTGGGCACATGCAACTCAGTCTTGCCCTAGTTTGGTCAAAAAAGAGACATGGTTCACCACCTTTTTTTGTTTGTACTCTGAATGTCTTCTCATCAACCTCACGTGGTGTACTACCCCCTCCCCCTATCATCCCGTTCAACTCACAAATGCCGTGCAAAGTCGCCAGTTAAGCACAATGACCATTCTTTAGCTCAACATGTGTGATGTTCTCCCTCTTCGTGGAGGCCGTTTATAACACCACCTTCTTGAACAGTGGTGTTGCCTGTGCCCATTATATCTTCTCATGCAAAGTTTTTTGTTATGATTAGACTTCAAGTTGAAGTTTGGTAAGTTAAGAGCTAAGAGGGCTCCCCCATTCGACTTCTAAAGGTGAGCACCTATCACTTGTCACAAGGGCGCCCCGTATCAATGCTTGTAGCAAGCCACTTCAATGGGAAGATCGACTCAATCATCCCATACACTATCATCTCGCTTTTAGTACAATCCGTAGACGGTTGCATCGTGCAAAGGTACCAAACCGGCTATCAACAAGCTCAGACTTTCTAGGATAAGAAGGGCCTTCTAGCTTCAAGAATGTTTAAAGGGTCTATGGAGGGGGGCTATTAAGTGGCACACAGTGGGTAGAGGGAGTTCTCCAAAAATGGAAAAGAAACTATCCCCACTACACTTATGTTAACACCTCACTTTTTTTAACGTATTAAGGGTATATTTCTTGAGGAGCTCATCTCTCCTCGTTTGTGGCATAGATGCCACCCAAAGAAAAACTATGCATCCAACAGACTTCTCTCCATGGAAGTCTTGCCTTGCTCCACTCTCAATCGGAGTGACCTCTATGTTGCCTTCTCCCCAATCACTTCGCTCACCATGGTGCAACTAAACTCTATGTCCCTTTTTTGCAACTGTAGTTTACACTTGGCCCTTGGACGATTGCCTACTTCCTTAGTATTCCCTTTAGTTTAGTGGTGAGACTTGAACATATAGCCTTGGTTTCCCTTCAGTTGAGTGGTGAGACTTGAACACACAGTCATTGGCCTGTTAAAACATGCCTTATAGGAGAAAGGAGAAAGGCGAGAAATATTTTTCTATCATTGAGGAGTTCGAAGAGTGACGTTTGTTATAATTTAATAAATTTCATACACAATGACACTCACACCCCACCTGGTGCATGGCCTTCAAGTCTTCAAGATCATGTTATCCATGCCACATTATACTCATTGTCAAGAGCTTCATGTCCACAGACGACGTATTCTCATGTGGGACACTTACACTATCGTGCCGTGGCACGTGCATAATGTGAAACTAAAAAGATCCGCCTCACTCTCAATGATTTTGATAAATGAGACCAAGTGCTATAATGTACATAGTGTGATACATGCAAGAACGGATGCCACGGTTGCAGTAAAGTTGTGTACATACCTTGTTGGGCAGGCGAGGTGTCATAGAAACTAATATCTAATACTCCCAAATGAGTTTCTCATGTTAAACTGATCATTTGATATGGGGAAGTACTTACCAGGGGAGTAAAAGCTAGAATATTGATAAGGCTACCAGATCGGTCTTTGTTAGAGATCCAAAGGAGGAAAAATAAGGACCCAAAGGGGGACAATCTGCAAAAGAGAAATGTGCTTCAATGTGGCTTAAAAGACCTAAGGTTCAGCTCCATTACAACTTCCATAGGCTAAGGTCCCAAAAATTAACTCATCTATCCAATGGCCAAAGCAAGGGGAAAATTGGATGGTCATGGGAAGACTAAGAAGTCTACACACATCCCTAGGAAGGAGGGGGTGAGCCTTATTGTAGGGGATGAGAGAGAAACACACACACAAACACACACACACACTCCAAGGCTCCCCCTTTACACAAAGTAAATACTGAACACATGTCAAGCTCCTAGGCCAATTGCCCCCAATCTCCCCTCAAATCCTATTGGATGGCCATAGAGGTGGACCAATGAGAATTAGGCTAGAATAAATTTAGTCTAATCAATTTAAAAATTCTTGATAAAAGAACCAATAGAATTTAAGCTCCCTAGAAGATAATTGGACAATCTACCAAGGGGTCCAATGAGCATTCAACAGCCCAATGGCTTGCCTGATTCCTATTGGCCAGACGACTAAGAGGTCCAATGAGAGTTTAGCTGAATTATTTAATTACCTAAAGATCTCACAAAAGGGGAAAGGGGGACACTTGTCAAAAGGCTATCAACTATGCTTCTAATTTGTGATTGGCTAAGCTTTGCAGGAGCCAATGGGAGGCCAGCATGAGCAATTAGCAAGAGGGGTCGACCAAGATGAGAGAGTGGGTTGCACTTTAACACAATGCTACACACACACACACACACACACACACACACACACACACACAGAGAGCTCATGTGTGCAAGAAGAACTCCATTTCCTTCTCCAAGCATTGAGAAGTAGAGGCCTACACCAACAACTCTTGGTTATGGAATGAAAATCCAACCAGGAGCCAAGCTTCAATGGCATGCTCATCTCCTCTACTAATGTATGCTATCAGAGTGATTATGTGAGGAGAATACTTCTTTCTCGTAAGATACACCTTCTTCCTCTCAATATTTCCTCATTCCCTGCTAGCTCTCACCATTTTTGAAGGTGTGTGAGGTCTTGGGACTGAGGCTAGGGACACTAGGTGTGTTTTCAAGCATAATTTCGTGCATGAAGCTTCAATCTTCATTGTACCAACGATTTTTATCAAGGAACACAAGAATTGTATTGTACAAAAGTCTCCTTTAATGGGAAAAGCTATAATACAAAGCCTTTATGGAGGGGGGACCGATTCATGTAAATCCAGTCCTCAACTGTTGTCAATTATTATACTTCTCTCTCTTTTCAAGTATTGTCAATGCCAAACTAGCTAGATGTAAATTGCTAGGTTGCTTTCTCAAATTAAGTACTCTCTCTATGCTCATTAGGAACTCGTTCTTAATGAAATGCTCACTATGTTATCAATTTCCGATACACACAAGTTACTAGTGTATTAAATGTTACATTGGTATCAGAGCTATTGGTTTCTCTTTTCTTGCTCAAGAAGAGAGGTCCTCAAGCTTGCTACAAATGGTTGGTGTTATTAATTGCAAAAGAGTAAGTAGAATAGGAATTTTTCATCCTTGAAGAACGACTGCTTTATGCAATTAACGGGGACACCGTCGAGAGCTATGGTCTTAATAATGGAGTCCTACGGGGCTTGCCTATGGCTTTGCCTATGGCTTGCTTAACCATTATTGAGCTATTAGAAGCTTGACAAGAATCAGTATTGTCTTGGCTCTGTTGAACCCTCTCTTCTATTCCTTGCAATTAATAATATTCGTGCCACAGGTATAGATGTTGAGTGCTTATCTTTGAAGGTAAAGAGGAGTAGCAACTAGGGCTTGAAGTGCCAAAGTACAAGTAAAAATTTACACCTAAAATTTGCTAGTATGACTGACAAGGGAAAAGAAATTGAAATGAATTTTGATAGCTTTGATTTTGCTAATGAAAGAGCAACTAATGATGCCCCTATGCTTGTAAATTATCTTGTTTCTAGGCTTCAACAAGCCCTGGGCAATCCATCCCTCCAAGGTGAAGTGCTACATCAATTGTGCACCCACGATATTCTCCAAACTCCCCACCAAGAAGAGAGAGTACCTAGGAAGCTTCCTTGTGAGACTTCCAAAAGAGGACTTTCTCCGATAAGGGAAGAAGAGGAGGATTCGTATGAAGGGCTCAAAAAATTTACTACTCGATGATGCATCTTCCTCTCAAAGGAGAACCCAAGTTTCAACGGTAGAGCCCCCACCGAAAGAACGACAAAGAAGTGAGTCTCCTGCCACCTCGGCGGAGATGGCTCCACAAAGACGACAGACAAAACGCTCTTCAACACCCCCTAAATAGAGAAGGCCATCGCATACTTATCTACACCATAATTCAAAGAGGGAAGAAAGAAAACATGAGAAGAAAAAGGCGAGAAAAAGGTCACCCTCTTCTCCATGTTCTTCATCATCTTCCTCTTCTGAAGAAAGTGATGGTGCAGACAAGGAGGAACAAGGAAAGAAAAAGGCGAGAAACAGGTCACCCTCCTCTCCATCCTCCTCATATTCTTCCTCTTCTAAAGAAAGTGCAGCTCTCGAACCACCTAAAAGAAGAAGCCATAGGAAATCCTATGCCATCTAGAAGAGGTCATCCAAGCTCAAAAAGTTCAAAGAGGGAGGAAATAACATCTCTTTCCTTACTTACGATGACACCTTTGGTGCTATGGACAAAGCCGTGGCCTTTATCCAACAATTCGATGCGGCGTTTGGAGGTGAGGGCTTCACGGAGTCCTCTAAGCTACATCATGTAGCTATGCATTTTCAAAATTCCACTAGGCAATGGTGGTCTAGCCTATGAGCAAACAGTGAAGTCCATCATGAAGCAGTTTTTGGCGATCGATGCCAAAGACAAAGTACTCACAGAATGGTGAAGCTTGAAGCTCTCTCCCTACAAATCTATTTACAAATATGTAGACAAGTTTTGGGATTTACATCTCAAAGCCACTGTCTTCAAAGAGATGGATTTTGGAGAGCAAAAACAACAATTTTGTGCGGGTTTAACTGAGATATAGCGGAGTATGTTAACTTCCAAAGGCCACGCACCATATCTGTGGTCATACACCATACCATGGTGGCTTCAAGAATCAATTTCCAACAAGGGGCTAAGAAATCTTAAGACCACGGAAAACAAGCACCATAATGAGCCTAAGGGGAAGGACAACGTCCGAACGCCAACAACAACAAAACTATGGAGAAGGGAGTTTATTAAGGCAAAAATAAACTCTCTCTTGAAGAGCTAGAGCGTTAGCGAAAACATAACCATTGTTTCAAGTACTGGGAGCTGGGGCATGCCTATTGTGCTTGTCCCCACAAGAATACACGTAATGAGCCTCCTAGAGCTACCTTGGTCGAAATTCAAGAAGAGGATGCTCATCACAAAAGATCTCCTCTATGCCATGCTTGGGGAAAGGTAAGAGAACATGATGCTTTTATTTTCTTTGACCCTGGTTCTACTCATAATTTCATATCCACAGAGTTGGCCACCAAGCTAGGCATCCAAGCCTACGACACTCCATGTCCAAAGCTATGTGGACAAGGAGGATTTCTTTATCTCTCCTCTCAAGCATGAGGATGTAATCCTAGGGGCACCATGGTTTTATTGCATGGTTGCCAATGTTAAATTCCCTGAAAGGCAAATCTACTTTAAGTTCAAGGAAAAAGATATGTACTTAGATGCTAAGGAGTTGGGTAGTACCATACTCAATTGTACATAAGCAAGCTTTCAATAAGTCAACTATTTCCGTATACATGATTTTTGTTAAAGATTCTCAAAATGAACCTAATGCTTTATTATCAAAAGAAAATATAAGTAATCAAAAGGAATTAGAGTTATCCAACTTCCTCAAGGGGTTCCAAGATGTTTTTATTGACGACACTCCTTGTGAACTACCTCCCAAATGAGGCAATGAAGACAATGCAATTGAACTTCTTCCAGGAAGTTCACCACCTAATAAACCTTCTTATAGAGTTTCCCAAGCTCAACAAGAGGAGATTATGAGGCAAGTGCATGAGCTAGTTGAGAAAGGCATGGTTAGGTCTAACTCATCTCCATTTTGTTCACCAGTGTTATTAGTGCAAAATAAAGACGGCACATATCGTATGTGTGTCGACTATAGAGCACTAAACAGGATCACTATCAAGAATAGGTTTCCCGTTCCACGGGTAGAAGACCTATTTGATAAGCTAACAAGATTCGACCTACTTCAGTAGGATTGACCTGAAAAGTGGATACCATCAAATAAGGATAGTTCATCAAGACATTGTAAAGACCGCATTTTGCACTACGTTTGTTCTTTACGAGTACATTGTCATGCCTTTTGGCTTGACCAATGCACCGCCACATTTCACAGCTTGATGGAGAAGCTATTCAGGCCTCATCGAACCTTTACTAGAGTTTTCTTTGATGATATAATCATCTACTCTAATTCATTTGACAAACACAAACAACACCTCCAGGTAATATTTCAAGTTTTACGAGAGAATAAACTTTATATTATTCAAAAGAAAAGTGATTTTTTCTTACAAGAGATTCAGTATTTAGGTCACATTATCTCTCAAGATGGCATCCAAATGGATCCATCAAAGCTAGAGGTAATAAAAGGATGGCCTAATCCAAGGAATCTGCATGAACTAAGAAGCTTTATAGGTATGTGTGCATACTATAGACACTTCATAGAAAAGTTCTCACAAATCGCAGGACCATTACATGATCTAACAAAGAAAAATGTTAGGTATATATGGTCCATCAAGTAGAACAATGCTTTTGAAAATCTTAAAGAGAAGCTTATCGCTCAACCTGTGCTTACTCTGTCAGATCTCTCAAAGTGATTTGAGGTCCAGTGCGACGCTTGTGGAAATCTTAACACTAGAATGGTAACAGGACACTTTTATGTCCTTGGACACTTTTGTGTCCTATTAAGTGACCATTTTGCTTGAATTATTTGAAGAGTATGAAAATGAATTTTTAGGTGCTATGTACCCACAAAGTTGCCTTATGAGCTGAAAAAAACTTAGCATTTTTTTTTGAGTATCGATCTCACCATTAACCTTACTCTTGCACAACATTTTTGAACCTAAACTGTGTGAAAAAACGGGTCCTGTTTTTGGCTTTTTTTCAATTTTTGGCAACTATACCACTCTAAACTTCATGTTTGTGAGGTTTAGATGGCTAGAGGTTAGGCCTTCATAGTTATCAACATGTTTTGATGCTTGTAGAGAGAGCTAAGTGTTAAAATTGAAAGTTATGACCAATTTACAAGAATTGCATAATCCTATTTTTTGGCCAAAATTAGCACTTTTATGATTTTTTTTGGTGGCTTTCTTGATATCTAAATTCAATTTTGATTGTGTAAGTGTAATGTTTAACATAAAGCTAATCTTCCTTGAGTTTTGGGGGACCTAATATGCTATATATCATAGTATATGATGATGGTTGAGTTTTTTGATTGCTGAAGAATACGATACATTTTAGAGTAGCAAAAATAACTTTCTCAATATTGCTAGTTTCTTAGGCCAATTGTGTGTATTTTGTAGGTAGTAACCATATCTAATCATAGACTACAAACTTGGCTAGATATTGAGTAGTTTCTATGGGTTTCTAGAGGTCATAATGCTAAACCCAGTTTTTTCATGTTTGCTGTATTTAGCACTTTATCATTGCCCCCAAGGTTCCAATTGTAAGAGATCCATTATCCTTTTGACATGCTCCATGGCTCCTTTTGAATCTAGAGGCCCAAAGGGAACTAAGAAAACATGTATATAGTATCTGTATTGAGCGTGACTATAGAAACTTTGATGATAGGCCCGCAGAATGGCAAAAATGCAACTTTTTGTACCTATTTTTTTTGCCCAAAAAAAAATTAGTGAGGTAAAAGCAACCATATGTTTTGGTCACCAACCCATTGAAGTTAACGGGGCATTTTATCTCATGTCCTACAAAAATCTCCACTCTTATTTATATGCAATCAATCGCAAGAAATTGCTGTTTTGGGCAAAATGCACTGGTCCATCAACTTTGGAGGCTTGTAGTGACCAAGGGATGAGAAAAATTACAAGTTTCTTATTTTTTCCATATGTAGTAGTTATTGAACTATAAGCTCATGAAAGGATTTTTCAAAATGAGTGGATCTACTATGGTTTTGGAATTTTTTCCCAAAACCCTGAAAGGACACTTTTATGTCCTGTTAGGTTACCATTCTAGTGTTAAAGAGAAGCTTATCTCTCAACTTGTGCTTACACTGTCAGATCTCTCAAAGCGATTTGAGGTCCAGTGTGATGCTTGTGGTGATTGCCTTGGAGCTATTTTGCTCCAAGAAGGGCACACCATAGCCTATGAAAGTCAAAGGCCCGACCCTGTTGAGCAAGCTCTAGGCAATATATGAGAAGGAACTCTTAGCAGTTCTACATGCTCTAGACTCATGGAAGCACTATTTATTGGGGACTCCTTTTATTCTACGAACGGATCACCAAAGCCTTAAGTACTTCATGACGCAGACCAAACTCTCTAACAAACAAATGAGGTGGGCAAATTTCCTTTTGCAATTTCATTTTCATATTGCTCACATTACTGGCAAGAATAATCAAGTAGCCGACGCACTCTTAAGATGACCAAGAGTGAATGCAGTATCCATAGCAACTCACAATGATCTATCTTCTATGATAAATGAGTACGCTATCGATCTCGATTTAGAGATGTGATTTCATCCCTTGCACTATGGAAGAAGGAAGAACCATTTACCCTACAAGATGGTTATCTTCTCTATGGCAATAGACTATGCGTTACTAACTCACTACGTGAGAAAGTAGTGTATGAATCTCATTCTCCTCCTTATGTGGGGTATAGAGGGATTCAGTCTACCCTAAAAGGGATAGAAACATATTTCTATTGGCCTGCCATGAAAGCAAACAAACAAGAGTATGTTTTAAAATGTGTGGTATGCCAAAAGACAAAGATTGATAGGGGAAAGCAACCTCGATTGCTTCAACTGTTGCCACTCCCTAATTCACCATGGGAGAGCATATCCATGGATTTTATCTTTGGATTGCCCAAGTCTATCCATGGAAATACAGGAATATGGACAATAGTAGACAGGTTTAGCAAACAAGCACATTTCATACATGTCAAAAAGACTATCAAGGCCCATCAAATGGCAACCCTTTTTATATCACAAATCTTCAAGTACCACGGCTTGCCAATGTCCATAGTGTCGGATAGAGATCCTAGAATGACTAGTAACTTCTGAAAGGGTCTCTTTGAGAATTTAGGTACAAGGCTAAACTTCTCTTTGGCCTATCATCCCCAAACGGATGGCCAAAGTGAAATAGCTAACCTAACAATTCTTGATCTATCAAAAGCTTATGTCACAGAAGTAGATCAAAAGTCCCAATGGGAGAAGTACTAACCCTTAGTGGAGCAACACTATACATACTTCCACGGAGAAAGCACATTTTGAGGTGATAGAGGGAAGATAAAAAAGTCCCCTGCTGCTCAAGGTACTTGGGAAGATCTTTGCTACAGATGAATATAGCCGAGACCTACAAGAATCTTTCCAAAAGATTAAGGATTCTATATCCATGTCTCAACAAAGGCAAAAGGCTGCTGTTGATAAGCACATAAGAGCCCTAGCCTTTAAACAAAATGATTGGATCTTGCGTAAGTTTCCCAAGGCTTGATTAAAGCACACAACGGCCAAGAATCCTACGGGACACCAAAAGTACTATGCTAAGTTAGCAAAAAGGTACTATGATCCCTTCCAGATTCTTAGGCCAATTAATGAGATGGCCTATCAACTCAAGTTGCCCCGCCATTGGCTCATAAAAAATGCTTTCCACGTGAGCCTACTAAAGCCTTACAAAGGAGATCCACCTCAAGAAGAAATTATTGAAGACCCACTGAAGATCGAGGCCCAAGAAGAGGGGCTGCATCCCAAGTCCATTCTCCGACACGAAGACAAGTATTACGAGGTGGTAAGACTATCCGACGATACCTTATCAAGTTTAAAAATTATCCTTTTCAAGATGCTAGATGGATGCAAGGCATACAATTAAAGGACAACCTAAACCTTGTCGATACTTACAATGATTCCCTAGAGTAAGCAAATGTAAATATGTTTAAATGAACAAAGTTTTTGTCTTATAAGACTCTCTTTCTCTTTATTATGTGCACATGTTAATAAGTATGCATGCTTACAATCATGTTTGTGGGAACGACGTCTCCTGAACACCAAGTAGAGTTTGTCACTCTACTATGGAAGATTGATACTGACTAATGTGCAGACATGCTTGCGGCAACTAAGGCTCTCAAGCACCAAATGGACTAGTCATCCATTCTGTAACGGTGTAGGGTAAAAGAGGGATCCTCCACCCGCTAGCAAACAGACTAATGACTAGACTTTATCTTCTCTACCTCATAGTCAAGGACGACTATGATTCTAAGAGAGTCATAAAAACTAATATCTAATACTCCCAAATAATTTTCTCATGTTAAGCTGATCATTTAATATGGGGAAGTACCAGGGGAGTAAAACCTAGAATATTGGTAAGGCTGCCAGACCGTGCTCTGTTAGGGATCCAAAGGGGGACACTCTGCAGAAGAGCAATGTGCTTCAATGGGGCTTAAAAGACCTAAGGTTCAGCACCATCAAGACTTCCATAGGCTAAGGTTCCCAAAATTAACTCATTTATCCAATGGCCAAAGCAAGGGGAAAATTGGATGGTCAATGGGAAGACTAAAAAGTCTTCCCACATCCCTAGGAAGGAGGGAGCGAGACCTTATTATAGGGGATGAGAGAGAAACACACACTCCAAGGTTCCCCCTTTACACAAAGGGACACATGTCAAGCTCCTAGGCCAGTTGCCCCAATCTCCTCTCAAATCCTATTGGATAGCCATAGAGGTGGACCAATGAGAATTAGGCTAGAGTAAATTTAGTCTAATCAATTTAAAAATGCTTGATAAAAGAACCTATAGAATTTAAGCTCCCTAGAAGATTATTGGGCAGTCTATCAAGGGGTCCAATGAGCATTCAACAGCCCAATGGCTTGCCTAATTATTGGCCACAAGACTAAGAGGTCCAATGAGAGTTTAGTTGAATTATTTAATTACCTAAATCTCTCACAAAAAGGGAAAGGGGGACACTTGTCAAAAGGCTATCAACTATGCTTTTAATTTGTGATTGGCCAAGCTTTACAGGAGCCAATGGGAGGCTAGCATGAGCAATTAGCAAGAGGGGTTGACCAATACGAGAGAGAGGGCTGCATTTTACTCTAACACAATGCTACACACACACGCGCGCGCGCATGCATAGCTCATGTATGCAAGAAGAAGTCTCCTTCTCCAAGCATTGAGAAGTAGAGGCCTACACAAACAACTCTTGGCTATGGAATGCAAATCCAACCAAGAGCCAAGCTTCAGTGGCATGCTCATCTCCTCTAGCATGCTAATTACTAATCTAAGCTATGCTATTAGAGTGATTATGTGAGGAGAATACTTCTTTATTGTAAGATACACCTTCTTCCTCTCAATCTTTCCTCATTCCCTGCTAGCTCTCACCATTTTTGAAGGTGTGTGAGGTCTTGGGACTGAGGCTAGGGACACTAGGTGTGTTTTTCAAGCATAATTCCGTGCATGAAGCTTCCATCTTCATTGTACCAATGAGTTTTATCAAGGAACACAAGACTTGTATTGTACAAAAGTCCCCTTTGATGGGAGAAGCTATAATACAAAGCCTTTATGGAGTAGGGACCGGCTCCATGTAAATCCGGTCCTCAACTGTTGTCAATTGTATTGTTCTATTTCTCTCTTTTTTCAAGTATTGTCAATGCCAAATAAGCTAGATGTAAATTGCTTGTACTTTCTCTATGCTCATTAGGAACTCGTTCTTAATGAAATGCTCACTTCGCTACACACAAATTACTACTGCATTAAATGTTACATGAGGCTTGGGACGTGGCAATGTTTCATGTTTTATCACATATAAACATGCCTAATTTGATTTAGAAATGTACAAATGTCAAGTGTTTTGAAGTGCCATGCTCGTTTTTCCTAGAAAGTTCAATGCGGGCGATCTTGGTTGGAAATAGCAGGTTCCATACGCGGCCATAAAAGACGTGTCCAAAGTGCTTGCCAAGTAAGAAAATGAGGTTCAACATGCAATTTGAGCCTAAATTAGGGATTTTTCTCAAGTCGTTTTGGGCTATTTACATACAAAAAAGGAGGCATATTTGGGCTAAAAATGACCATAAAATAGAGTTTTATGGTCCCAAGTTGTGTGTGAGTTTTTAGAGCCAAGAATGAGCTCTTTTGGGCATATAACAAAGGAGATACAACAATTCCAAGCCACGATGTTGGTGCAGTCCTATGTTGCTTCCACTAGGTGTTTGAGGTTGTGAGGCCACCAATTAGGGTTTACCCTCCTCATATAACCACTTAGGCTTCTTTAATTAAGTTTTGAAGCTTCCATGAAATGGTCTTGACAAAGAATTGAAGCATCAATTTAGGGTTTTTATCAAGGTGAAAGAGCACTATGTCTGTGCAATTGGGAGCAAGGCTACACCAGATCATCACACAAACAAGAGTTCCTAGTTGATCTTGGTTATTTTTCAAAGTGAAGCTTTCATGGCTGGAGTTTTGTTCATTTTTTGTTTGTCTTTTGCTTCAAATATTTTGCGACTCACTTGATTTTGCTGCAAACTCTCACAGTCAGAGGCCCGACGCTTTCCTAGCCACAAAGCGCACTTCTTGATATCAGATTTGGTGAACCCGACGCAAAGGAGGCTAGGGTGAGGGTTTGTGAGTTTGTGAAATCAAGGTAAATGATGTATTTATAGCAAGGTTTATCGCGTGCAGGGTCGCCATACAATATGCATGTAACTAAAGTCAAGCAAATGGAAGAAGCAGTAGAAATTGCATTACAAGCAGTGTATGAGAAATGTAAACCTTTGATGGTTATGATCCTGGAGGATATCTTGAGTGCTATGTGAGGGAGACGAGGCTTCAAGGGGTTCCCCAAGGATTGATGATTTGTCCTTCACAAAATTAGTAATTTTAGAGCTTATTGAACGAATCCAAGACCTTGCAAGGGAGTACGAAGATAGTTGGGATGAGTTTGAAGAAGCCATTAAGCAAGAATATCTTGAATATTTTGACTTGGAGATACAATGGACTACTTCCACAATGTCAAATGGAATTTTACATGTACCAAGTGATACATGTGGTCGTAATCAAGCTCGAGAAAAGCTAGAATCCATTATAGATGAGTGTCTTCTACAAGACGACCAACTATTACAGGCAAAAGATGAGGACATAATCAAGGTGTGTATGAAAAATTGCATGTTCCTCTTTTTTTACATGAGTTTTGTGCTTTTTGGGGTATAGATATGATGTTTCAAGGTTCACAAAGCAAGGCACAAGAAGTATCTATGGATGATATACAGGTGGACATAATGCCAAGGTTTTTCATTATGAATGTTCCCAGTATTTTAAAATTTTAAGTTTATCCTTATGATCCAGGTTCCATGATGGATTTCATGTTAGCTTTGCCAAGAGTGTCAAAGTTTCGGCCATGGCAGGTGCATAATGTGAAACTAAAAATACATGCCTCACTCCAATGCTTTAATAAATGAGACCAAGTTCTATAATGTACATGGTGTGATATATGTAAGAACGGATGCCAAGTTGCAGTCGTGTACATACCTTGCAGGGCACGCCAGGCTCGCGACATGGCGTGTTGTATGTTTTATCACATAAACATGCCTAATTTTCTTTAGAAATGTACAAACGTCAAGTGTTTTGAATTTCATGCTCGTTTTGCCTAGAAAGTTCAATGGAGACGATCTTGGCTAAAAATAGCAGGTTTCATGCGCGGCCATAAAAGACATGTCCAAAGTGCTTGCTAAGTGAGAAAATGAGGTCCATCATGAAATTTGATCCCAAAGGGGATTTTCAGTAATTTAGGGGGATTTTTCCAACTTCTTTGGGCTTTTTACAAACAAAAAGGGGCATTTTTGGGCTAAAAAGGGTAAAAAATAGTCCAAAATAGCAAAAATGGCCTCAAAATTCCACATCAATGATTCTATTGTTTCCCAAGCTGTGTGTGAGTTTTTAGAGCCAAGAATGAGCTCTTTTGGACATATAACAAAGGAGATACAAGTGTTCCAAGTCAAGGTGCTAGTGGAGTCCCGTGCTTCTTCCACTCTGTGTTCAAGGCTGTATGGCCATCAATTAGGGTTTTCCCTCCTCAAATAACCACTTAAGCTTCTCTAATGAAATTAGGAAGCTTCCATGAAATGGTCACGACGAAGAATTAAAGCGCCAATTTAGGGTTTTTATGAGGGCAAAAGGTCTATGCATTTGGAAGCGAGGCTACACCAAATCATCATACACACAATAGTTTTGAGTTGATATTGGTAATTTTTCAAAGTGAATCTTTCATGGATGGAGTTTTGTTCGTTTTTGGTTTGTCTTTTTCTTCAAATCTTTTGCGACTCGCTTGATTTTGCTGCAAACTCTCACAATCAGAGGCCCGACGCTTCCTAGCCGCATTGTGCACTTCTTGACCATGCAATCCTAGATTTTTTCTCAAGAGCAATGAGAATGTGACTTGATCCCTCTTGTTCCTAGTTACTATCCTCACATTTCTTGTATCGATTATTATTGTGCCCTATGGGCATGATCTCGAGTCTTTGAGTCCTATATTAATACATCCCCACTCATATTCTATTTATCCTTTCCCATCACAACCCTCCTTTTCAACATGACCACTTCTACCATGATGTTGTTGATCGACATCAGCATAGACTTGATATACATTTACATACATAGAGAGAGAGAGAGAGAGAGAGAGAGAGAGAGAGAGAGAGAGAGAGAGAGAGAGAGAGAGAGAGAGTACTTTTGTAGCCGTTTGAGTGAGCTTGCTAGATGTATTTGGCAGAAGATGAGAGGGTGATTTATTAGATGTAATCTTGCCTAGAGGGGAAGAAAAGTAGAGAGCTAGAGTGCATTTATTGGTGTATACTCAGCAATTTGTTCGTCCAATTGGTTGGTGCATGTGCCTTGAACTCCGACCCATGGGTCCAAACACCGATAACTTGAACTCCAAAACATGGGTCCAAATCATTTGTAGGGAGCTTCTTTTTCCCCTCTCTGTTTCTCACAAGCCTCTCCCTAGTTAAAGCTAGTTGCGACAATCACTACCTGACTGGAAATCTAGCATTGTGGTCGCTACCACGTGTGCCACGTTGATCTCCTCTAGCAAATATTTATCACCATTATCTATATTTAGCTTGCCTTTGCGTTTACCCTCTTGTGAGTAATAGCTTTTGCCTTTAAAGGGATTTGCATTCCCAAGCCAAACAAATCATGTTCATCTCCCTTGACAACTCCAATTGTGTCGAGATAGCTAATTGAGTACTAGCCCTACCAACATTGTCAAGATTTCCTTTGACGTTGTCCTTTAATGAGCTCATGCATTTGCCTTTGGCTTCACAATCATGAGCCAAATTGATGACTTCCTTGAGAACGTCACCCGTGTATAAGGCCGTTAACTAGGCACTAGCCTTGCCGTCCTTGTCAAACTTACCTTTTGCCTCTGTTTTTTAGCGAGCTCATGCATTTGCCTTTGGCTTCACAATCGCAAGCCAAAAAAGTTGACGGATTCCTTGAGAACGTCACCCGTACACAAGCTGTTAGCCAGGTATCAACCCTATCATCCTTGTCAAGTTTTCCTTTGCCTTTGTCCTTTAGCAAGCTCATGCATTTTCATTTGGCTTCACAATCCCAAACCAAAAAAGTTGACGGGTTCCTTGAGAACATCACCCGTGCATAGGACACTAATTGGGTAGTGGTCGAATACCTTTTCTTGAGTTGATTTTGGTTCACATTTCCCATCTTTGATGCTGAGCCCGTACCTTTGTGCTGCCTCGTGGGAAAGCAAGAAAACATGCCCTCTTTGGGACTTTGCATTTCAAAATGCTGTTAAAGCGGAAAAGAGAAACCACCATCCCTTTAAGGCCTTTCCAATGGTATTTCAAAATGCAACTCTTCTCGAAGCTAGAAAACTTTGCCCTCCCTATTGTTGGTTGCTAAAGGGAGCCTTTTGTTGTGCTGGCAATCCATAACACAGGTCTCCAGTGTCCACTATCCACCTAACTACTGATGTAGTGTTTTCAAAACACCATTGTAGTACAACAAAAATGCTACCAAAGTCAATGCCACCAAAATTAATGCCAATTAGAATGCCACCAATAACTGCATGTCCTCTTCTTCTTTTCCTCTTCTCTGTGATGCACTCTTCTCCGAAGATCAAAGATCCTAAGGCTTTGATACCATGGCAAAGTTCATGATGTAGAAGTGTAGAGCAATGGGGAGAATACACGAGAGAGAGAGAGAGAGAGAGAGAGAGAGAGAGAGAGAGAGAGAGCTAAACCAACCAATTGGGTAATGAATTAGTGAATATACAATGGGAGAAAAGTGGTGCTTATATACTAGCCTCGGGGCCCTTAAGTTTCCCCCTCAATAAATTTCCCTACTCAAGACATAAACAAATAAGTGAAATAAAAACCTAAAGCCAAAATAAATATTGGGATCACATCGGGCCATTCACTTGAGATGCTATAACTTTAACACAAAAAGGACTCAAGTCAAAAAATTGCAATTTGTTTAGTGAAAATCACGGTATGCATGCCCATTCTTGTCTTTGTTGATTTCTTAACAACTAGTGAGACCATCAAATTTAGCAATACCATGCTGGTTTACAATAATGTAGATTATGACACTAATTTTAAATTTTTTTGATGGGATTACATAATCAAGGTATGCATGCCCATTCTGGTCTTTGTTTTCTTTGCAACTAGTGAAAATCAAGGATGCATGCCCATTCTTGTCTTTGTTGATTTCTTTGCAACTAGTGAGACCATCAAATTTAGCAATACCATGCTGGGTTTGCAATATTGTAGATTATGACACTAATTTGGAGTTTTTTGATGGGATTACAAAATCAAATTTGTTTAGTGTTGGAACTACGAGATGGCTCCGATGGATGCTAAAGGCATCCGGGGGTTGCAGACTGACCATATAACCAAACCAGATTTGACAAGTGGAACGAGCTGCCTCATTCCATTGGTGGGAAGGGCCGGAGGGGACCAACTACTTGGTATTGAAACTAAAATCAAGCGAGAGAGGGAGGGGAAGGAAAGCGCCTCCCTTGTTTCCCCCCCTCCCCCCCAATTTGGGGGTACCCAGCTGAAAGAGACCCGAGCTAGAAGGAAGTGGTAAGATTAGTTATATATGTATTTATTAGCATAGCTCATCTATCCATATCTATCTCTATAGATAGATACGGATAGATAGAGCTAGATAAAAATACTTACGTAGTGACAGACATATTACTCTACTAGATTCCGAACACACATGATCTCTATCTCCTCTTTAAAGCAAAACACAAACACACTCACACACTCTCTCAACTTTCTCTTGATAGCACTATCACTTTCTCCCTCACTATCTAAAACTAATAGCATCACAGAATCAAACTTTTTCTCTTTATCTAACTCACACACACACACACAGAGTCAATCCATAATCTGTGTGTGTGTGTGTGTGTGTGTGTGTGTGTGACAATTCTAAATAGATACATATATGCAAACGAACACTATCTGTTCATCACAGACTAATATATCTAAACAAATACAATGGATTTGTACAATAATTGATTTGTTGTTGAGAATAAATTCTATACAAGACAGTGATGAAAACAAAGTATAGGGAAAAAGTAATCCCTAAGTCTGCAGTGATGCTACTTCAAGGTAAAAGATAAGCCTCATGTCCACAACCACATAGAACAGTATATATTTATCAAAGAAGGTAGCCCTCACCTGTAAACAAGAAAACGCTCGATTATCAATTGTTAAACCAGGGAGTTTAGTGTAATTTTAGCCAACCATATCTTACCTTTGGCTGAACATCTAAACATGTGTTATTATTGTAACAGCTGCTTTTGTGATCATGTAATGGATGGGCTAATTGAGATGTAAAGGTGCTGACAAAGGGTTTTATTGAATTCAAACCACGCTCTTTCTGTCTAGTTATGTAGTGAAGCATGAGAAAGGACTCATGAAATTGTGTGTGTGTGTGTGTGTGGGGTGTGTGTGCACCCATTCCCAGGCACCATATTCTATGAGGTAGTAGACCCATAGAATATGGGCCTACTATCTCAATAGAGAAAAAGAGACAAAGTGATACTATATTTTTATAGAAGGGAAGTATTCACTCGTTCTTTTAGTGAGAGAAATAGTTCTGGATGAAATCAGAGGTATGTCCTTCTGGTTGTAAGAGAAGAAACAAGTTCTGAAGGTCAAACTTGAGGCCTGAACAATCATTCATCTTTAATGATTTGTAGACACGTGCAACAAGGTCTTTTTTGTGAAAATCATTATCGACAAACTTTGTTATGAGAGTATTAATTTCTTCATAAGCTGAAAAGATGTCTGAAGAGGCGTACATTATTAGGAATAGCATTCCCAGATAAGAATGTAGAGAGTTTTTAAAGGGCCTGTTGCTTGACATGAGTTTGAGATTGTCTCTCTTCCAAAAGAAGCGAGCTTGAAAATTTCCCATGAACGGAGGATTCAAAGTGATTATGATATCATAAAGTGAGTTTCAGAGACAACCCACTTATCATGACTTTATAATTTGTTAAAGTAAGTAGGTTCAATAGTCAGACAAGGAGGGTATATATCTTTAAGTGTTTCCTCAAATAGGGGATTATTAAGGCTACAAAGGTCATCCATAAATCTAAAAGAATGCATAAAGTGGGTGAGTAAGGGAGTCACTGCAGGGTCACTTATCATTTTTAGGAGCCAATTGTATTGAAAGTATATTAGATAAAGGTTGCACATTACTGGGGAGCAAGAAAAACCCATTGGAATACCCATAACTTGCCTATAGCATGATTTTCCTAGTTAAATAAAACAATTACTAAGGATCCAAGTAATATACTTATATAAATCATCTTCATTAAAAACATCGGGGACAATTAGTTTGAATTTCAAGCTCTAGTTGGAGCTTTAAGGCCAAGTCGGCCAGGCATTCGAATAGTGCCACGAAGGCTAAATGAGGATTTAAGGGGAAAAGGGGTATATGATTTAAGCCTTTACTCAGAAGGCTCCTTACCTAAGTGTCTGAGATTAAGTCCAAGTTGGAAGTACATACATGCATACCAAAATTAGTAAATGTTTTACAAAATTTAGGGTATTGGATACAATCACATTGTAGAATGTCATCTTTATGAAGAAATTCATTGGATTTTTAATAAAAGGAAGGCAAACATAACTTCTTTCATAATGAGATTAGGTCCAAAAACATGTCTAAAGCCTTCATCAAAAATTGATTTCCGAGTAAAAATTTCTAGAATCTTGTTGGTAAACAAATAGTGTGTAAAAATTCCAATACAGGCTTCTTTTTTTGGAGGAAGGTAGAGTCTACCACCACTGGCGTTCCTGGGCACCTGCACATCACATATCCAAGAGATGTTTGACCGGTAAGTTTCTACCTCTGCCTCTTGTAAAACTTCTCGCCCTCCCTCTTCCAAACACAGATTCATCCAAAGAAGGTTTTAAAAAGGACGTGTACGATGCTGAAGGGGAAGCAAGAGTGTTAGGTCATTTGGATATTTGCAAATCTTCATCTTCAATATTAGGCTTGATTTGCCCAACCATGACCTTCATACCTTTATACCCTCCATATGTGGTTAGTAAAGTATCACATCCATCAGAACCTATCTCTTGGAGGGTGTCGCAGATTATACTTCAGTAGTGAATAAAGGCAATCTGTGCTAAGACCAGTTCCCTGGCTTGTCCACCAAGCCAAGAGCAAAAAAGTGAGAGATGGAACTCTGCAGCTTTGTAAGGAAAAATACTTGGAAGATTATTGAGGACTACTAAACAACATGGTCAAACCATATAATGCTTAACTCATAAGTAGCTTTAGGATCTAAAAATCTATAGGCACACTTGAGGTTGGGTCTGAAAACATTCCATACTATTTTTGTATAGTAGTTAGCATTATTTTTACTAAATTTTATTACTCCTTTTGTTCTCACATATAGCCCAGTGTTAGAACCACAGTTTTTGTCATCGAGGAAGAACATGTTAAATAGTGCTGTAATCAGATCTCCTTTATCCAAAAGCTGTATTCCCTTGAGTATTTTAAGTTTGTATTCTTCCAATGTGGTAGGTGCGAGGTTTGCAAGGAAGACCCAAGTTTCCATAGAGATGGGGGCTAGAAACCCTTGATTAGGGAGCGACTAGGTTTGTGTTCTACTCCCAAGGATTCTACTTCAATCTGTCGAGATGATAAAAAAGGAAAATCTCTTGATACTTTGGGTACCATTTCTAAAAGGGATGCCTCACTAAGCGAACAAAGGTCTTTGTGAAATTTTTTGACCGCTTCTAGAGCAGCAACATCTCTACAAAAGAGGCTATTAGTAGGAGGGACTATTGGGGTAGTGGGGACCATGACAAAGTTAGGACTTGGCCCGCAGAATTTTTTGAGGAGATTGGACAACTCATAGCCTTTAGAAGAGAAAGTAGCTAAATCCTGATTGTGGGTTTTGGCAAGACCAGAAAGATTCGAAGTAAATTCAAGTAGTAGGTTGATGCCTTCAGCCCTATTTTTAACAAGGAGGGCCAGGATTTTTACCCACTGGTCAAAGGTAATCAGATGAACTAGAGATAGACTAGCCTCCTATGAGGCATTAGCAATAAGAGAGGAGGCTTCCCCATCCTGGATACATTTTAGAACAAGAAGAGACGCTATGGAAAGGGGCTCCATAGGCAAAGTAAGCCCCTGGGATAGTGAAATAATATGAAAATATTCCAATAACTTATATTAGAGCAAATCATCTCAAAGGAACAACATAAATAGCTTAGAGCATATTCAATAAGTAACTTTTTTGAGTTTTACAACCCTTTAAAAATAAGGCCTAGTCCTAAGTGAGATAGCTGGAAAGAAAGGTTTTAGTTCTCTAGATTTTTGTAATTTTTTCATAATAAAAGCTCTTTTTGCTAGGTCGGAGCAGACCTTCATTCTGGCTATAAGTTTGCCAGTTACATGGTAGACAGAAAGTAGTAAACAAAATGAAAAGATAGGGTAAATAAAAAGTGGACAGGAAGAGAGGTGGATTATTTTTATGATAAAATATGTCAAAATGTTGTAATAGTGGTAGCAGCCTTTCACCAGTCACGTCATAAGAGGCCATTAGGACTGTGTGATAGCACCCCTGCCTATTAGTATATAATCCCTTATATTATAACAGGCACTAAATCCTAGAATCATCCTCCCATTTATGCTTATTGTGTGTGTAGTAGTTACAAATAGATACATATTCACAACTGAACACTACATGTTCATAGACCAATAATTCTAGACAAGTGTAGAGGAATTTGTACAAATGATTTATTTGTTATAGAAAATAAATTTTGTAGAAAGGTGAGGGGAAACCTATTGGGTAGATGAAGGAAGAGATCTTCCTGGATGGAGTCTTGCCACTCCATGATTTTTAAAGATGAACTTCAACTCAGCAACCATAACAAAATAGTATATGTTGTTCATCAGAGAAGGTAGCCCTCACCTACACCCATAGAAAACAACACAACATTCTGTTATCATTGGCTCTGTATGTAGGTGATGCACGGGCATCCCAGTTGTTATCCATATCATGATGATGTAAAAAACAGTTTACTATTCGCAAAGTAAAAAACCATATGTGCTAAAAGAATTTAGTCTTAAATTGGAGAATCAAACTTCTTATGTTGAAATTGCAGCTATTAATAGCATACTCTAGTGGTAGAAAATTCCACATATTTACCCAATCTGACACATAGCAATAGACCATATGGGTACTCCATATAGCAAAGGAAATTCTTATCTAGATGTATTATTAACCAACTTCATTTCATTAGCTAACTCTTTTTACAAAACAAAGCTACTCTAATGATCACTAGACAGTCTTTAACTCTTCCAGGAAGGTAGATCTCAGCATGACAGTTGTTATGCCGACTGTTATGTCAGATGGTTGGACCATCTGTCTTTATTGTGTACATATCTATAAAACAAACTTAGCAAAGGTAGTAGTGTTAGTTCGTTAGTAAGCTCAGTACCATGTCAGATTAGTCATGGCTTCAGAGCATGGCTTAAAAAGCTCTATATCCATACTAAGCTATCTTACAAGGCAAGAGTGGAGATACGAATGCCACTGTATTCTAACCTTAAGAGAAGCCTCAAACTTAGAAGATTGTCCTTCATGTATCTATCATAAAACAACAGTAGAGTAGTTTATGCAGTTGCAACACTTCCAGGACCTTTAGCTAAACTCAGGAATCTATTAAACCTGATATTATTTGCCATGATACATCCATAGTTTAGTTAGAAGAACCTAGCTATGTTACCTCTACCAAGTAATCGGTATGGTTTAACCATTAACAAACCATAAGGTCCATTGACCTTAAGTCATAATCACAATTGTGTCAAGAGGATATCAAAAAAGGTCATTAGTGTGTTATGCTACTAAGTTACCTGCTACTATGTAAGTGTAGGTTCATATTCACCAATCAAGTTTCATCATTAGATTTTAATTGTGTATCAATTTATCATATTCATAGTAGTAGTCTAAGTTCAAATATAGTGTATATCAGCATGAGAGAATCTTGCCCCAACAATCAACATGAACAAATATACAAGAAGTTGGGCATGTACCTAAACAAAGGATTTTCATGCAAGCACTAAGCAGACAAGCAAGCAATTTTCCCCATATTGTCATATGATTTTACATAGGGTCACCCTTCTATCAGAGGGAAAAAACCAGTTCTCTGAACACCTAGAGCATTAACTCTTTAGTCAGACGATTCAACTAGTCTACGATGCAATTTAGAACATTTCCAAGTATCTACCTATGTCATTAGAAAAGCAGTATACCTTTTAAACCAACTTTGACAGAGTTGGTACAAAATTTCCATCTAAGCTTCCCAAATGTAAACGGAGGTAGGGGATTATGTATGAGCATGATCAGTTTACAGAAGTTCAATGCCCACCCTACTGCCATGTCAGTAATTTAACAAAGGTGTGTATATGTTCAATAGGACAGCATATACGCAAGAATTCTCAATCCAATAGAGCAAAATAAAGCCTAGTTTATCCTCATCCCAAGTTTTATAGCCCATCTATAAGTGTCCGCAAATTAGTTGAGTCCTACAAGGTATGTATATAACAAGTACTATGTTGCTACCATCACACACCTATGTACTTTCAGGCTTACTATCCTACAATAAAACAATATATACAAACAAGAGCAATAATGAACATGTTTTCTTTCAATAACCAGAAAGTTGAACAGTATTCACAGTTCCGACTTGAAGCAAAGCCGCTGCAGGTGGATCAATCACCACAACTTTGACCATCTCTATGGTAATAGCATGCCTTAGATGCTTCTCATAATAGAGACAAACACATAGAGTGCCAATAGAACATAAAGAGAGCACCTTATATGTCAGAACTCACTAAACTTACATCATAACAATTTTCCCATAAGCAAACACAAGCTTACATCAAGTTAGTATATTTAAGTAGAATCTTTCACGTTCCAGCAATGAATTCATGCGGCCAAAAGAAAGCAAATAGGTTTAATAGTTGCCATTATGTTGTACTTAACATCCTTATCAAGCAAGGTATTTAGGTCAATCCTTGCTACTGGTTAAGCGTAGTAGACACCCCATATTACAGTCAAAATCAAAACTAAGAGAATGAACATTATCTGTGAATATACCGAGATCATAGGTTTCCTCTATGTATAAACAAACCAACCTAGACGAGTACGGGAGAGAGTCAAGAAACATCCATAAAAAAGTGTAGCAATCGGCTTATGACAGTCCATCATGAGACAGTAAACCTATCAACCTCATTATGTAAACGCCTACATCCATGGAAACATTCTTACAGGAGCTAATGTCAATGAATCAACATGATTACAGTCACAAAAAATATCTCAGGAGGTGAACAGGAGTTGTTCTCATATAGATAGTATGGTAATTCTTATCTCGAATGCCTGATGACTTATGTAAGACTAGTGTAGCATGTCATGATGAACCAGCATGATAATAGTTACAGAAATTGAAACTCAATATATGAGCAGGTTTTAGAACATAACACCGCATGTAGTAGCTATTATACAGTTCTATCTGACAAAGTTATGCAAAAATAAATAACCTATAGATTCGAGAAGACGACGACTCTACCATAATTTTTTCCTTTCCCTTATGCATGTTGCAGTCTTAACCACTTACAAGTTGAAAACACAGAACAACAATGCTAAGTGAGTGTAGTACTCACCTATTTCAAATTAGTGAGGGTTTGATAGAGGTCGATGCCCAGCTGTAGAGCTGATGGGACCCGAAATTTGAAGATCTCTTTTTATCACAAGTATTCTTCCAAAATTTCCTGCATTTGAGGTAGCTCATAAAGCCCATGTCTTTTTTGGGATTTCATTAGCACAAGATCCAATAGAGCATAGTGTGTGTCGAATCGTGTGTGATGTAGCAGTACCTGTGAACAATCCATTCTCGTGCAGAGGGTAACGTTAGATAGAAAAATTGTACGCACCAGTTTTATGTTTGTAGAGGGTTAACACCAATTGTAAAGCTATATAGGTTTTAATGATGTAAGGAAATATATTTAGTTGAAAGTATATAGGGTTTCTCGATAGCAAAAAATAAAAACTAGGTTGAAAAAAGAGGCTTCAAAGAATCACCCATTATTTTACTACTAGAGGAGACCAGTAGTGAAATTTTGAAAACTAGTAATTTTGTAATAGTAGCCACTTGAACTCGTCAGTCTATTTTTATTAAGTCGATGCAGGGCTTGAAAAGAGTCTTATAAGGTATAGTCTCCAAATCTGGATGGTTGCAGACAAAAATACTCATAGTACCGACATTTCAAGAGAGACTATTGTAGGTGGTACAGCTAGTTGGGTCAATTTCTAGGAGAAACATATGTCTAGAAAACAAAGGTGTGTTAATGTGTTACGAAATTTGAGTAAGTGTGGGCAAGTAATGTGAGCTTTTTGTACGGATAGTCATTGGGTACGAGTTGCTATGTGGGTCTATATAAGACACACGTATGATACTCCAGAGGCCATTATAACAAACTAAGCAATTTTTAAGAGTTTAAATCAACAGTTTATAAGTTTCTTCAATAACTTGTCTTAAGTTGTTTCTTATACTTCATTATCAATGACTTATAGTCAAGATCGGGTATTAGTGATAACCATTGCTAATCTGTAGCAGCTAAATGAGTCCATCAGGAGAAACACCATACTTCGATATGAGTGTCTTCTATTCCCTCTATTAGGAACTTTGGTTGCACAGATGAAATGGTGGACATATCAAAATAGAGTGACACGCGTGACTCTTTAGGGTCAAAAACACTTCCGGAACAATATCCATCTGGCGATGGTAAAGGAAGCCTTGGGCTTAGGGCCACAGTATTATTATGTGGAACATTTAATGAAGCATGAATTTTTCGAGCAGTTATATTTGCTAGCGCAGTTTCTGCCACGTCGTAAGATATTTCTGTATTCCCATTTTGGCCTATCCCTAAGAGGATATTTTAACCACTCGCCCCAAACTAGGGAGTTTAGTGTAATTTTAGCCAACCGTATCTTACCTTTGGCTCAACGTCCAAACATGTGTTATTATTGTGATAGTTTCCTGTGTGATCATGTAATGGATGGGCTAATTGAGATGTAAAGGTGATGACAAAGGGTTTTATTGAATCTAAGTCATTGTCTTTCTGTCCAGTTATGTAGTGAAACATGAGAAAGGACTCATGCAATTTTGTGTGTGTGTGTGTGTGTGTTGGCCACCCTTCAACAGGCCATCTCATCCTCCTCATGGGAGGAACGAACCCATGGCAGCCTCTCAGCTCTCACGCTTCTCACACTTGCTTTATGGCGACCCACGACTCCTCCTTCTCTCTTCTGCGCTACAAGCAAACATTTCTCTCTCTCTCTCTCTCTCTCTCTCTCTCTCTCTCTCTCTCTCTCTCTCTCTCTCTCTCTCTCTCTCTCTCTCTGTCTCTCTGTTTTTAAGTCAAGAGTTGAAGCTCTTATTGGTAATCACACTAAGACCTATATAAAGCTAACCGATATTTTACATTTCGAACCGGTTAAATACATTGTATTGTACCTTGTTTTTTCTAACACGGCTTGATATATTTTGCCAGATTTGATCGTGAAAGAGACATTTTGATGTCGTAAAGACACTCCCAAAAGACCTTAGAGATCTATCCTGGCAAGTCTTGAACTTGATACCTCTCTTCTCTAGGACTTTTGAGCTCGTAAGCCTATAAACTTCCCAAGTCAAAAAATAGGTAACTCGAATCATAAAATGCTAGGCAAACTCGTAAACCTGCCTTGAAAGTACTAGCAATTCATTCAAACTCTAATGCAATTATTAGCAAATGTTTCAAATCTTATCTAATCATTTTATATGTGAAAGGCATAAAATCATGCTATACAAGCATCATGATGCAGTGATTTGTATGAAAATGCTCCTAATATGTCCATGCATATCCTAAAAATGATCCCCATTTGGTACAAAAGTTGAAAATATCGAGAGGTGTACAGGGCCATGAGCACACGGGTAGTTGAGCTTCTCCTGCCAAAAAATGGAAACACTCTGCATATAGACCAAATTTCCCACCCAATAGATTTGCACTGAAAGTTGGGAAAACATGTGCTTGCAAGAAACTATCAATTTCCCCTCCTACTTGTTTTGCGCATCCAAGTACTTCTCTCTAGGTGTTCTTGTTTTTATCAAATTGAGAACTTTGTTATGTAAATGTTATCTGTAATGCAAAGTTTCTTTTTGTATCAACAAGTAAGCTTGTGTATAAGTGTTTATGTGTTACATTACTTGTAGTAGATTTCTCCGCAAAGGGTCTAATGATTGTCAAGTGGATATCAAAAGTTCATTATTTGTGTGCTACATCCCATCCACAATTACTGATGCAGCTATTGGTATGATTTCCTCTATTGAACATGCCAATAACATTTAAAGATGAGGATTTATTGATTGTTTGCATCCCCAATTACTTATGCGGCTATTGGTATGGTTTACTCAATTGAACATGCAAATAACAGTTAAAGATGAGGATTTATCAATTGTTTGCATCAGCCATCACCGCTAAAGAAAAATAAAATGGTGCATTGAAAGTCAGCAACCCCAATAGAAGAAGTTTTCATTAATCACATGTCACCGCCCTATCAAATGAAGAGCTTGACTTAAATCAAGCTCCTCCCCTAGAGAGGGATACGAGGGTACTGATTCTTGACCTCAATGGAGTGTTGGTGGCATAGAAGAGGCGATTCCATGGCACATAGAGAGGATGAAAGAGGTGCCCTCCGATCATGGCTCTTTGCTCCTTGTTGTGGTGCTTGGATAATTTCACGGTGTATATATGGAGTTAAGCACAACAATCCAATGTATCCAACCTGTTTTGCATAGCATTTATCGAGTATTCTAAAAGATTTGCCAGGTTTCTTTTGTCTCAGTCCCACTGTAGAAGATAGGAAGGTGATGCAATCATTCCAGGAGCCAAAAGACTTGTTCATAAGCACATATGTGTCTAATTTTTGTGATAAAGAAAAGCAATAAAAAATGCTCAAAACACTTCAATTGTTGATGATACCACATAAAAGTGCTTTTATAGCCCGTGCCATAGTTGTTTGATTTTGTCAAAGCTTGCAAGGGTGCAAAGGGCCAAGTTTGATGGGTACCTTATTGATAAAATTATAAAATAGCTTTGGCTTTGGCTACTTGTAGTAGACCGCCACCCATAGTATGCTTGGGAGAACATGATGCATTCCCCCCTTGGACAATGAGATCCTCCTGGTGTTTCAGTTTGCAACTAAAATTTTGATTGTGCTCTGAATAAGCAAACCTTTATATCCCCTCTTATCGAGAAAAGGACTATGTTATGCCCTATAATTTTTGATGAACATACAACTTACTCTGTATACAAGATGTCTATAATATAAGTACATGATTTGCAAAGTGCACAAATGACTAGTGTCTAGCGAGTAAATTCTTATTCAATAATCCAAGTGAACTATTGTTTTGAACTTTTGTGTTAGAAGGTCTCTAGAAAGGATGTCTTGTTTGTGTGGATAACGTTGCAAAAGTGTAGGATTAATGGAGTGCAATATGTTGGTTATTATCACCACTCACATGTATGATGTTAATTATTTTAACAAACGTGTATACCAGTCTCTCTCACTCATACTTATTGGTCCATGTTAGTGTCAATATGCTAGTTAGTTTATAGTTGTAACCCACACTTACATGTGTGCTGACTATAACTAGCACATAATGTATGTTAACTAGCATACATGTGTATGCAAACTTGCATAAAACTTTGTGCTAGCTAGCATGCGCACGTCTGCTAGTTAGCATAGATTAATATGCTAACTAGTACAGCTAGTTAGCATATATTAATGTGCTAACTAGCACGCAAGTGTAGGCTATCTAGCATAAAATATATGCTATCTTGCATACATTAGTATGCTAGCATCCTCAATGCCAATGCAGATAAAGAGGGAAACTCACCAAAGTAGGCAATGACGAGGATCTTTGTGGCATTCTACAATCCGGAAGATGATGAAGTATACTACTTTGAAGAGGAGATTTAGGAGGGAGGGATAGATCAAGTAGAGTATTTGGTTCATGAAGAACCTTTGTAAGAGGTCCCCTATAAAGTGAAAACACTAGCATCTATCTCAATCTTATTATCAAGTATTGAATCTAGCTTGTCCTATTGTACATGCATATTCACGACTCCTACACAAAGATAATGACAACTAAGAGGGTGCAACCTATGATAGCCATCATAAAAAAATATTTCACAATTGCTTAAGTTGGCGAGGTGCGTGAAAACCTTTTGATTATTGGCAGCATGCCAATTCTAGTGTACTTTTAAAATCATGCTCCTGAATTGCACTCATTGCAAGGTATGCAAACACACTAGTATTCTAATAACATGTGAAAAAGAATGTTTTATCTCATCAATGAAAAATCAATTCTTTTGCCTTAAATGAGGCCGTGGTGCCACGAGTAAAAAAAAATTTACTCTCGCTTGGGATTTTTCTTTCCTTAATAAGTGTGGTATCATGGTCTCATTTAAAGCAAAAAATCTCTCTTATGAGAGAAAATTGGCTTTCTAATAAGTGAGGCCGTGGCACCATAACCTCACTTAAGACAAGACATTGCTCTCATTGAGGGAGATTTTTTTCTGCCTTAAGGGAGGCCATGGTGCCATGGTCTCATTTGACAGAGAAATTTTGTGCATCAATTGAGTATGTGGTACCATGACCTCCTTTAATGACAAAAACATTTCCTTGAAAGGTTGTTGAGCCACGGCCTCAATCATGAGAAAACCAATTTTCTCTCATGGGGGATTTTCTTTTGGCCTTAAGAAAGACTGTGGCTCCACGGTCTCACATCTGAGAGAAAAAAATTGTGCCTCAAATGAAACCGTGGTGCCACGGCCCCTCTTAATGACAAAAAAATCCTTGAGAGAGAAAAGTTTTTGTCTCAAGGGAGACCATGGTGCCACGGTCTCATTTGAGGCACAAAATTTCTCTCTCAAATGAGACCCTGGTGCAACAGCCTCCCTCAAGGCAAAAAAAAAAAGAAAAACCCTCATGGTTTTTTGTCATTAAGGGAGGCCATGGTGCCACGGTATCATTTAGGGCAAAAAATATCTCATGTGACACCATTTTTTTCACTCATAAGTGACATTGTGGCACCATGGTCTCATTTGAGGCACAAAATTTTTCTCATGGGAGAAAATCCCGTGTTGCCATTCCATCACTTAAGGCAAAAAGTTAAATTACTCTTAAGGCAATTTGTTTTGGATTAAGGAAGACTAAACTGCCACGATATCATTCAAGGCATAAAAAAGTCTCATCAAATTAGTTTTGTTATAAGTGAGGCCATGGCATTGCGATCTCACTTAAGGAAAATAATTGTTAGAGAGGTTTCTTTTTTAGCATTAAGGGAGGGGATGTTGTGGCACCACGTTCTCATTTAAGGCAACAAAAGAAATCTCTCATGAAGATAATTGCTCGTCATAACCTTGGTTGTGCTACCATGGCGTTACTTAAGGCAAAAAACTGCTCTCATAGAGGATTTCTTTTCACCTTGAGACCATGGTGCTATGGTCTCATTTGAGGCAACAATTATGTCTCATGTGGGAAATTGTTTTTGATGTAGGTGAGGCTGTGGCATCATGTCCCCAATTAAGGAAAAAAATTATTTTAAAAAATGTCCAATATAAATCCATTTCATTGGGTTGTTGAACCATCTTGTGATAGAGAATTCCTAGGTATTGATTATGGAGTACGTCAGTCATGCAAGCAACATATAAAACTGGACAATTTATGTATGTTTCTATATGGAAATAAATATATATCTATGTGTGAGTGTAAGTGTGTTTGTGTGTGTGTGCACGCATATATGTGCATGTGTGCGTGCGTATTTCTTAACTTGTAGTGAGCTTAAACAATGTTTTTTTTTAAAAGCTCTACATAATTTAGAGTTCTATATCTTGCAAGGATCACTAGCATCAAATGTTGAAATGATCAAATCATCAAGGGATCACCGCTCCACCTTGATGTGGATAAATTTTTAGATACGCATCATTAGACATCTTCAGAAGTGGACTGACTAACTCATGGAGGGAATTGTAGAATGCAATGATGAGACAAATCAACAATTTTTAGCAAACCTCATAGACATCACATTTACAACTAATCCAATATATATGCATGAGTATATGTCAGAACAAACTTTCATGCGTTCATATACTTAGTAATCACTACGATCAAGGGGTCACCACTCCACCTTGCATATGTGTGTGTAACCTATCTAAGCACTATTTCAAGTTCATGTATTTTCCTTTAAAAAATCGACCAAATTCTTGTTTGTATAATGGCGGCTAGATTCTTGTTTGTATAATGGACTATTTTACAAAAAACATTCTCTCCTTATGAGAGACCTCACATTAGGATTTTGAAGCAATTATACAATTATACTAGATATGCCTTTTCAATTTGACATCTAGTGTTACAAGGCCATGAGTTCACAAATCCCATGCCATAATAAATAGCTCCAAAACTTGTGATACCCACACATTACAAATGAACTTTACACGACTGTCAAGCATGATATCATAAAAAGAGACCGAGAATGGAAGGAGGCATTTTTGAGGGGAAATATGCACCCATGCACACACAAACAATACTTATAATTTATTTGAAGTAGACCCTAATGTCATCCCAATTTTGAGCACTCAATAATGAGTGACAAAAAAAAAGTACATTTTGCAATAAACAATTAACTAGTGTCATCTTACTATTGAGCAATCATCAATGAATGAAAAGAAGATTGACAATAATGATATTGTCCACTAGTCTCGGCATTGTTATGCCCATATATGTAACATCTTTATAAGGCTTCAAAGAAAACATTGCTCTATAAGGCTTCAAAGAAAACATTGCTCTACACCAAATGACAATAGAATATGGCAAGCCCATAATCAATTGTTTGCATAGACAAAACAAGCTTAATGTAGTCCAAAAGCCTAGGTAATGTTTTGCCCAAATACATATTTCTTAAAGTTTAAAAGTCAATAAAACTAAAAGACAATAGTAGTTGCATGGCTAGAATCAAGTTTTTGCACACCCAAAAAAAAGCTAACCGATCATGCAAAATAAGATCCACTCTAAAGAAGACTACTCGAAATCTGCGTGGTCATCAATGAAGATACAGCTTCGCCTTTGCCCCTTGCGCACAAGTGATTGGTCATATGAATAGGTGGTTGCCATGTGCCTTGCCATTGCCTCTGCATAGCAAGTATCTCACTATCAATGACAATGAGATCATAATGTCATCAAAATTAAAAATTAGGTGCTATAAAATAATGAATAAAGCAAACTCACTAGTCTGAAGGCACATCATTAACAATCAAATCATTCCCCACATCATCAATGCTATCCCCCACATCATCAATGCTATCATCACTATCTCCAAGCTCGGCAACCTGTGGAGCACCATAATATTCTTGTACAAAAGGAGACAAGTATCCCTCACATATCTCTAGATCACTCTCCACGACCAAGCAACCACGAGAAATAAAGGCCCTGTACCACCACCAAGCTCCAAACATGTACCTATTTTAGGGCACAAGGCCTCTACAAACAATAGCATATAGGCAACACTCCTCTCTTACATGCCTCTCCACCCACCACTCTTGCCATTACGTGTTGTGCGAGCAGACGATGGCAAGTAGTGACTCATAATCTCCATTGAGAGATCTTGTTGCAAGACTCTCCCCACCTACCCCGTACAAGAAAATGAGGCAACTATGCATTAACATTTAAGAATTTTAGTGCAAAACAATCACATTGAATAATAAACAATGACACACAAACCTTTTGAGCACTCTCATGATCAAATGAAGGATTACTTCCAACCTTGTGAAATGCCAAAGCATAGAATACATTCATCTATCATAGCCAGGGAAACAACACATAAAAACGTCAATTTTGCATGTATAAAATTTCTTTTAAAGAACTGTTCATGTTCTTTGAAGGATGCTTTATTACCTTTTGTGTATGCCCATTCTTTGTTTGTGATAAAAATGGCTCAGAGCTCTCCATGATCCACCTAAAACTCAGCTCTAGGCCTGTGTGTGTGGACAAGCGCTCCACAAGACTAAGAGCAGTGCTAGGATAAAGAACAAGCACCCAACCCATGTCATCCATCACTGTAGATGCAACCACCAATGAAAA
Organism: Adiantum capillus-veneris; assembly: GCF_014529385.1. Lineage (NCBI taxonomy): Eukaryota > Viridiplantae > Streptophyta > Polypodiopsida > Polypodiales > Pteridaceae > Adiantum > Adiantum capillus-veneris. The sequence goes on along the minus strand of NC_140951.1, from coordinate 142,824,574 downwards.
CTTGACATGGTCATCTGTTAGCTCATTCCATGTAGGAATTCCATCAAAACCTTGAACAAGCGCAACTACAAGAAAAATTATTGTATTTGAGTGTTAAGAATTTGAGCTAAGTATATGCATGGTGTATAAAAGATAGCATTGAAATTTCTCTTATCAGTAGGAAGATCAATAACATTAAGATCAACACTCCATGCACTAGGTTTTCCATTTCTTATCTTCTCATGTTCACCCAAGCCAACAAAAAACTCTCGCATCCATCCTTGAAGTTTCTTGCAATGAATTGCTTGCCAAGCTCAATGTAATCATAAATCCAAACCTTTGACTGTTTTATATCTCCTTTCTTTTGAATGGAATGGAAACTAGCCAAAGGTGCATGAATCAAAGCTCCCTTTCCAACATTATTTTGGGTATGAGAACTTCCTAAGTTTCTTGTATCTAACACTAGCCAAAACAATTACACATTTTTCTTTAAATCAATCCATGCCATAATGAGTAGCATAAGACATAACAAAAGAGAGAATAGCAAGAACATATTGTTCCCACCAACAATTTAACTTACTTACCCTTGATTGACATCCCACCCTTGCTTGATGGTGGACGGCCTCCATGATTCTTGCCTTGCTCTTGTCTTTCTTGATCTTGTTTTTCTTTGTGAGCTTTCAACTCTTCCTCCATCTTCTTCCTTTGCTCAACAGTCATCTCTCCTGAGGACCCTGAGTTGGACTTACATTCACCCTTCAAATGACGAAGATAATTCTCCTTCTCCTCTTCTAGACACTCACCTTTACTCATATCAATCCACCAAGGGCAGTGCTTACGCTCCCAATCCGTGAGAAGAAAGGCTCCACCAGAATCATTGTTCTCTCTGAAGATAGTGGAGGTGTACATACTATATGTAAGAGAACACATAACTATCATGCTTTACATATGTCATGCATGCAAGTGATCTTCTTACTTCTTATGAGATACATCAAGAACCTACAACAATATGATTGCATAAACCTTAAATAAAACAAACTTATATAATACAACAATAGTCACTTAGCAAAAAAGATAGGAATTATCTATAGACCAATCGACGGGAAGAATTTTTCAAGTCCACATGCTTTGATGGTGGAGTAGCCACATTCATCTCCTTTTGAAATTCGTAAAAAAATACTCCTCTATATCTACTAACAATGTCTTCAAAATATGACTCCAAGTGAACATCTGAACACAAAACCACCTTGTGAACTCCATGTGTGGAATCTACAACCTGTTGTAAAAGCCTTCTTGTATCCTCCAAGACTTGATTGATCCATCCATACTTCCTTGGCCAACCAAGGGATATAGAAATGATCTCCCAAAGGCATTCCAAAACTTTGGCAAAAGTTCTCATCTGTTCCCAAAAGCTTTAGCGTTTTTATCTTTAGCTCTTGAGAACATGTAGCACAAGATATAGAGTAGAGTTTCTCTATTGTAATCTTGAATTTTTCATCCTCAAAAAGAAGACTCCATAAAATTAGAAACCATTCTTTTCCATTAAGCAGGATTCACCACAGATAGATTATACAATAACCAAACATAATAAACAAAAAAAATCTTTTTATTATACTTTTAATAGAGTGTCGTACTCACCCGAGTCATGCGTCTATTGTAAGCGTTAACAACATTCCTCTTTGCTTGAATCTCAGTCCTCACACGCTCATCTTGTGACAAAGTAAGAGGTATCTTATTTAATGCTACCTGTAAATTAGACTTCCATTTATTCTACATACACCATTTCAAAAAAATGTATCAAGAACTAAAAAGATTATTAGAATCTTACCAAATCTTAATAATTTAAGTATATACCCCATAAACCATGGGACCAAGGATAGATTGAGTAAGAGGATACCAAACCCTCTTTCCTGATTGTTCTTCTTGAGCCCTTGCTTTCTCCATTGACACTCATTCAGCCTCGGTAAATTTTTTAGTGATTTGAGACCCATCTAAAGAACAAATGGTACTTATATAATACAAGTAGTCTTTGAAATTGGTCTTAATGATTGCTTCTTCATTAATTCTACATAAACAATAAACCATAAAACATTTACCTCAAGATGTATCATTAGAACAAAGACAAAGCAAAATTTAATGTACAAATGACTACAAGACTTACATGTTCAATCTTTGAAGAGCGGCAATTAATCTTAACTCCTCTTGCTGGGTAGGGACAATAAATTGTGCCAAAATTCTCACATGTTTCTTCTTGTCATTACATGAGACCTCGCTTATGCTCTCCATCCAAGAGGCCACTTGATGATTCCCTTCCCAGACAAAGAACATCTTTCCCTTCAACATGGAGCATTGATCGTTGTTTTCAAGCTCATCCTCAAACTCATCCTTTATTCAGGGTTAAACTGTCTATAAACTCGGAGCCTTGAGGCCTAATAATAGCTTGTGGGATGACCTCCTCAACCTCTTTGTCATCTGTCACCTTCTCATTGTCCTTGATACTCCCATCTACATCCTTATCATTGGTGGTCTCTTTATCTCCTTGATCATTTTGAATGTTTTCTACTTCTACTTGTTGATTAGCAAGAGCATTTTCAGCATTATCAATTGATTTCTCGCTACTCTCGCTGCTAGCAACAGATTTCCTCTTCTTGCGTATGACTTTGGATGAACCTTTTGTCCTCTTTCCAAAGCTAAAAGCCTTTCATAAAGAACAAATAAACGAATATCAACAAAAATATCACAAATCTTAAATGAATATCAACAAATAAATGAATATCAACAAATGTCAGCTCAATTTGATGAGGGTGGAGCCAAGGGTATCTTATTGAACAGTTTGAGTGTCTACAATGGATGCAAACTAGTGTTTGATTCAAGCGATGTTCCAACAAGATATGTCAAAGCTAACACTGGCTTAAATGGATCAGTCATGATTGATTTAACATCAATGAAAGGTGAGCGGAATTGTATACATAATGATAACCTCTGATGACATGTGCTATTTGAGCTTTTACTATCTCTAACTTTTCTGTACATATTTCTTAAGCAAACTACATATGACAGCTCAAATTGGACATGAAAAGAGAGACTAAGATGCTGAATGATCCATATTGAAAAGCAGCTAAGATGGATGGACCAAAATAGTAGGTAGAGACTGCCGAAGATTCTGTTGATGACGAGAGTAATATTTATGTCGGGGAAGTTTCTGATAATGATGGTGATGACAATCCATTCGAACAGCATGATTAGACTAGCAAAAGGAAATCATTGGGATTCGAAAGCATTTAGTCAGGGAAATGCAACATGGGATTTTGATTTTGAGAGGCAGGGTGATGGAGAGGTTTATGATCAGGTTTGAGGATATCTTTAGTGCTTCCAAATATCTAGGGAATTGATTTGAACAGAGAGAACTTGTCATTCGCATGTCACCCACCCTCACAAAAGCATCATCAGCGCACACAAGTAGTCTGAAGTTGTCTGTTCTACTTGGCATGCATCAGCAGCCCACGGTTCTTTGAGAGAGAAAGAGAGTGACACAGAAAGAGAGAGAGAGAGAGAGAGAGAGAGAGAGAGAGAGAGAGAGAGAGAGAGAGAGAGAGAGAGAGAGAGAGAGAGAGTGGCCTACAACATCTGATCTCTGCAGTTGAAAAGTAATCGGCATGTTGGTGAGGTTCTTACGCATCCTCAACTAAGTTCCAATATGCATCCTCACAGGGATTTCGCCGGCAAAACCCCTAGAATGGCACACTCCAATCCTGCTTTGTCAACATCCCAAGAGCTCACAATCTGGATTCGACATCATCACAAGAGCTCCTAGAGCCACCTGATAGGAGTTTCACCGCCAAAATCCCTCCAGCAGACAACATGGAGCCTGTTGAGTCGACGTGCCTGTCTTCAAACATAGGGCAGAGAGCACTATCGGTGGACGTAGCAAAGAAGACCTTGCGTTGATGAGTTGTGCTTCGTGACACCAGTACTATCGAGGATTCCATTCGCGCTGTAGAGGAGGGGGGCCGAGAGGCTAAAGAGGGCTGGGGGATGAGGAAGTAGACACAGTCGGACTGAAGGGAGAGGGTGGAGGTGAGAGGGCGGGCATGGCTGCGGAGAGAGTGGACGCTATCGGAGAGGAAGAGCACATGGCCAAGGTGCTCCATCAGAATCTCCTTCACGATAATTGGAGTGTGGAATCTCATGCATTTTCCCTCCACTGTCAAGACCTTGATGGAGGATGGGCTTGTGCTGCAAGCTTTCAGCAAATGCAGAGAGAAGCAACCCATTCTGTAAGCGATCCACAAACACTAGAGAGAGGATATAAATAGAAAGGTTGAGAGCTCGACGATGGCCTGTCTAGTGAGAGGGGGGTTCATTCGGAGAGAGATTTGGGTGAATGTAGGTTGATCGGCCTATTATAATGCTATTTGGCGACACTACACAGACAGTAGCAAATGATTCAAGCTTGCTAGCTTGTTGTTGGAGGCGTCTTCTTATTGTGTCGTCTGTGTACCTGGTCAGACACGCGTTTTTATATTATGGAAAATCAGGGGAAATTGCTACTTGCAGGCCATGATGCATACACATGTGTACAATGCAGCTCCTTTCCGTGATGCATACACCTATGTCCTATGCAGCTCCTTTGGTGCTCGTGTAGGCCATACGCGCACCTAATGTACAGATTTGTTGAGAAACAAAGGAGTTTCGCCGCCGAAACCCCTACAGGACTTTGTCACGTTTTTGCTAATAAACAACCTATGCTGATAGGAAGCTGAGAAAGAGGAGTACCTGATCATGTTTGATTGGTTGCATTGTTTCATTCTATGTTGTAGGGATCGCAGAGGAGGATACAAAGCTGCGTTTTCAAGTGGTCCACACAATCAAATACCACAACGTGTAGGATGAATCTATTTTAAATCTATTTTTCAATTTATTGAATATATGTAGTGTGGAAACTATAAAAATGATAATACATGAATGTTCATGGGCCATGTGGTCCTTTGAACCCAAGTTCTCCATGTATGGTTGATGGAAAGTGTAGATTCAAGTTTCCACGAACAATTTCTGCGTATACAAATGTAAACGGAAGTGGATATCATGTGTATATGAGACGAGATGATGGAAGGTTTGTTCCATCTAAAAAATTACAATTTAGATAATTAATGGGTTGTACCTTATAGCCTCTCTTATCACTAAGATACCAAGCCCATATTAATGTGGAGATCTGCTCAACTATCTCACTGCCATGAAATATCTTTATAAGTATGTCTACAAGGGACATGATCGAGCCACTGTTGTTCTTCAAGATTGTGAAGGAGCTACTGATGAGATCAAGATTTATCTCAATGCAAGTTATGTTTCTACATCTGAGGCTATGTAGAGAATATTTGGCTTCAACATGCATAGTGAAAGGCCAACTATTCAACGATTTCAAGTACACCTTCCATTCCAGAATATGGTTACATTTCAAGATGGTGATGATGTATCGCATTTGCTGGATAATGAGCAAAATAAAAAAACTACCTTGACAGAATGGTTTGTTGTAAATCAAAACTATCCAGATAGCTTCACATACATTGACTTTCCAAATGGTTGGGTATAGAATAAAAGTCGAAAGGCATGGTCTCCATGACAATAGGGTGTTTCTATTGGAAGAATGTATAATATTATACCTATTGCTGGTGAGGTTTATTACCTACAAATGCTTCTCAATATTTGCAAAGGATGTAAGTCTTTTGAAGACTTGCGCATGTATGATGGTCACATTTATGAACGTACAAGGAGGCATGTATAGCTAGAGGATTATTGCAAGATGATTAAGAATGGTCACTTTGCCTCCAAGAGGCATCTTTTTTTCAAAATGGAATGTAGTTTGACAACTCTTTGCAATCATATTAGTCTTTTGTGAGCCACTTCATCCGGCTACCCTTTGGGACAAGTTTTGTACCGAATTTTGTGAGGACTATGTTTATGCCCTAAGGATGCGTATTTCAGATGCAAGTGTGTGATTTGATGTGGCAAAAAATCAAGATTTTCTTCATATAGAATGATTTTTGCAACAACATGGCAAGAGGCTTTGCGATTATATATTGCCTGCAATAGACTCAATAATGGTATCCTTAAGTGAAAATAGTGCTATGGCTGAAGAAACAATGTTCAACATTGATGAACAGTGTAGTATAGCAGATTGTATGGAGACTTTCTTAAATGAGGATCAGGAGATGCTTACCACCAAGTGCTACAAGCTGTTAACACGCATTCAGGCAAAGGTATTTTTCCTAGATGGTCTTGGTGGCTCAGAAAAAACTTACTTATATAATGTGAGGAAGTTGTAGAGTTGCTCTTGCATGTGCATCCTCGGGTATTGCAGCTTTGCTTTTGAGTAATGGAAGAACTGCTCATTCTAGGTTTAAGATACCTTTGGAGCTTCACTCTGAAGCAACAAGCAATATAAAGGTAAATACAACTTGCAGAACTTCTAAGGAATTCAACTTTACTTATAGAGGATGAAGCTCCCATGACACATCGCTATGCATTTGAAGCAGTGGACAGAGATATTATGCAGCGAGATACTTTGTTTGGTGGAAATGTCATTTTACTTGGAGGTGACTTTAGACAAATACTACCTGTTGTACCAAAAGGTAGTCGTACAGACATTGTAAATGCTTCTTTGTGTCATTCTCACATATGGAAATATACGAAGATACTGAGGCTTACTAGAAATATTCGTATACTTGATTGTGGTTCAAATCCACTTCAACAAAGTTTTTTGCATTGGGTGCTTGATATTGGCAATGGGGTTATGGATGATAGAGGAGACTTAGACAGAGTCAAAATACCTTCACACATGATGCTTCCAGAAAATAGTTTGGCAGATCTTCTAAGCTTTATATATGGAGATTTGTGTCATGTGCAAGATCATGCAAGTTTTTTTAGAGATCGAATAATACTTGCTCCGCGGAATAAAGAGGTTGATTTAATTAATGACTATGCATTGCAAAGAATGCATGGAGATTGCAAAGAGTATTTGAGTGTAGATTCAATTTGTATGTTAGAGGAAAACACACATTTGTACACAATTGAATATTTAAATCGCCTTACTCTTGGTGGTGGTTTTCCACCTCATGCTTTAGTCTTGAAAGAAAATGCTCCTATCATGTTGCTACAAAATTTCGATCCAAGACGTGGATTATGCAATGGAACGAGATTGATATGCAAGCAATTTCATCATAAGGTAATTGAGGCAGAGATAGTTATAGGATCGAATATTGGAGAGAGAGTTTTTCTTCCAAGGATTGACTTTATTATTGAAAACAATCAGGGGCTTCCATTTCAAATGAAGCGTCGTCAGTTTCGAATCAGGCTTGCTTTTCGGATGACTATCAACAAAGCACAAGAGCAAACACTCAAAATTCTTGGTCTATATCTTGCATCATCGATCTTCTCTCATGAACAATTGTATGTTGCAATGTTACGTGTACAACGTGCAGCTTCTATAAGGATTGTTGTTAATACTGAAAACACTCAAGCGGAGTGTTACTACACTCTGCAAACATTGTATTCAAGGAAATATTACAACTAGTGAACGCATAACAATAAGTTAGAATTGGCATTGTGGCTCTCACTTAAAGTCAGACACACTTGATGTTAAATTTTATTTATATCTCTTAGATCAAAGTATTGCCCACAGATAGATCCTCGATGCAGTGCCTCCTATGTAGTGGGTCACATCACTGAATTCATTCGAGGTATTTATCTTCTTTTTAAATTAGTTTATTAACTTGACCTATTATTTTCTTGAGAATGTCTTATACATTGACTTACTCTGTTGAAGATCCACCGCAATAGAGCGGAAGAGTTCCTGCTATGTTTTTGGTGATCTTATTTGATACAACTTATATTATATTGTAAGAGTTTTTATATATGGTATATTGGTAGCTTTAAGCTTTTATTGCTCTACATAATTCATGGATGCCTTTGCAGAGATCACTCCCATCGAGGATTTATCATCGTAGGTGTTTATGAAATGCTATACTTAGGTAGAGATATGTCTATGGAAGTTCTTGGATACTACTATGTTGCCTTTTCTTTGGACCATGAGCATCGTCAAATTCAAGTTAATATTTGGTTTGTGAGTGACGAGAGGCCAGTCAATGCACAACAGGTGAAAATGCTGGAGACCGCACTACACCATATCGATTGAGGATATTTACTCAAGTTGAAACACCACCCTATATCTTGCAAAATGTATATAACATAGGTCCTTGGACTTATAGAATTCCTAATGTGGTCTCTCGAAGGCTACACTTTGAATAACTATTTTGTATCGTCTCTACTACATTCAAAATATTCAAATAATCTTTGTGAAGTTGTGAAATATCAAAGTCTTTTGAATTGCTTTCATTCTCCTCTCTCTCTCTCTCTCTCTCTCTCTCTCTCTCTCTCAAATCCTTCATTAAAACAAAAGAAAAAAGGACATGATTTTCTACAGCATGATTGTTAAAGTCTTCTATATTCTATTTCATTTTTGTTCCTCTTAAACTTTTGAATCTATGCTGTTAGAGCAGATAAAAAACTTGGTTTCGTACACCCTCAATGATGTACCTACTTATATTAATGATGTACCTACTTATATTAGAGGTACATAAATTTAAAATCTTATCTTTGATACTTACTTTTACCATGAATGAGAACTTTGTGGCCTTGTATGTTTACACGCATTACATTTATCTAGATCCTCCATTGTGGAGGGGTCCTGCACATGCTGAGGATATTGTTCATATTATCGAGGATTTTGAGATCCTTCGATGCGTATAGCTTGAACTTGAATCCATATGACGTTAAATGTGTTGTTACTTTTTATGTCTAAATGGTTGCTTGTTATCTTCATTGCAGGCTTCAATATTATTGCAGACATTCTATCTTGGCACTATATGAAGCACGATATTCTAGAAGTGTTGTAGGTTATTATCACATAGAGTTTGATATAGATGATGTGCAAATCATTGTACGAGAGTTAGGTATGCAACAACCTCTCAATTGCAACTTTTCATACGGTCTCTATGGAGTGAATGAATGAATGTTTAGAATCTATTCTTTGGGTGAATCACCTCGACGCCTCAAGTGCAGTGTTCGACGTGTCAGACCTTGGACTTGAGAGTTCCAAGTAGAGTGTGTCGTAGGCTCAACTTCTCTAGATAATTGAACACTTTGATCCATTGTCTATGCATTCTAAGTACCATTCTTTTTTAGTTATTGTTGGCTTATTGAAGTGAGAGAGAGAGAGAGAGAGAGAGAGAAATTTGAGAATTGCTAATGTCGATTAACATGGGTCATGATGTATTGGCTATTCTCTCAATACATATAAGGATGATTATATATTTGAAAGTTAAGGAAGAGTACATTTGTCAAGGATATGGTACATGGTGTTTGTGGCATCATTGGGTGTATTCATATGCTGATGGGTGGTATGGAAATTGTGGAGCTTAAGCATTTCACTATGCAAAGTGTCACAAATATTGAGCGAAATAAAATTGATGAGAGTTCTATAAGAACTACATATGGTTGATATTTATTATATCAATGTTTGTGGTTGTGATATTCAGTTGAGAAAGATATATCACAATCACAAATCTTACATTTCAGATGAAGAGTTTGACATTTTGAAATTAATTGTGAAGTTTATCAATGGGGTATATTGGAACGATCCTCAATTGTCCAATTATAGAGTAGAATATGAGTCATTGTAAACAAAAACATTGAGGTTGTTGCAAAGACTTTGACCTAATGAACCTCTTGACACTTTTTGGCATGACAATTAGTAATTGAAGTGTTCGTATTGCGCTTATACTTTATTTAAGTGTTTAACTGGCCATGTTGATCATCTCTCTCTCTCTCTCTCTCTCTCTCTCTCTCTCTCTCTCTCTCTCTCTCTCTCTCTCTCTCATTTTAAGCTTTGAGTACTAATGTTGTCTTCTTTTCTTGCAGCCAATTAAATGGCCCACGAAATTGTGAATATTTTTCCAAGTGTAAAAGAACTTAATGTTGATACATTTGAAGAAAAGTTGTTACATGCTGGACAGGGATGGCAATTGGCATGGAAAGTGATCGAGAAAAAATACATTGTTTGGGGGTCATATGTAGATGAAGAGTTGGACACGATTTCCATCAAGTTGCTTGATCTCTATTTTTTTTCCCAGCATTAGGCTCATGCCCTTAAAGCAGAGCTTGGGTTGATTCATCATTATAAGATTTACTTGAGCTGGATTCAAAAAATAGATATAAGAGAAGTTTGTAGAGCTCCAGCTCAATATCTTGATCCTATTGAAATAGCACGACTAAGAGTGTAATACAGATATGTTCCTGAGCTTTTTTTTGGCAATAATGTAAACCTTTTTGTTTTGAAATATGTCTCTTTAGTCATGTGATTTTATGTAATCTCTCTCTCTCTCTCTCTCTCTCTCTCTCTCTCTCTCTCTCTCTCTCTCTCTCTCTCTCTCTCTCTCTCTGTGTGTGTGTGTGTGTGTGTGTGCAAAAGGAGTCAAATGTACCAGGAGTAGTCTAAAAGGATCAAAGACTAAAAGTGTCGATCGTGTTTGTGTCATGGAGAGATGTATAAACATGCACACACACACAAACACATACAGAATGAGCTGGTAAGAGTGAGTGAGGCCCGCTAGTAGGCGGGGCGCGCGAGCTAGTATTATTTAAGTCCAAGTCCCTTGGAGCCATGTGGCTTGTAATCTAAAGTCATGGGACTTGAGATTACAAACCCCCTAAAATAAAAGGTTTAAAATTTACTTATCCTTTGTGGCTTGGGAGAGGAGTTGGGGTCAAGTTAATAGATTGAGTATGAGTGGTTGGGATTGCCAATAAATGGAGTATGGACCAATGGTCTAGTCAAGGGCATTATTGAGCACTAATCCATCCGATTTCCATAATAATAGCCATTGCCGATTGCCTTTAGAGGAGCCACATCACATGATGGCAATTCCACTTTGAGTTGTATACCATAGGGTGCAAGCAATGATGTCACAAGAAAGGATGTCGTGTTTTTGCCACATCACACTTCTCTACTTACCAAGAGCCATCATAACATCAAATCTCAAGGTGGGCTTGCCTCCCTCCCCCCCCCTCTCTCTCTCTCTCTCTCTCCCTCTCCCTCCCCCACAATTATTGAGCTGGTTATCTTTCTTCTAAACTAGTGATTGAGAAATCATAATCATTTAGCCAACCGAGATTGAGAGATGTTGTACTTTCATGCTCACTACTATCAACATACATGTAGCCATCTCCACTCATTGTAGTAAGGAATCGGGTAGCCTATTGTAATAGAGAAACATGTTTCCACCAATGTTGCACATATATCAATATCAGTGTCATAAGGTTGATACACTCATTGTGCCAAGGGCTAGTATCGGCCTTCAGCATAACGTGATTGCTACTTTTGATAAGCAAGAGGCATGAGCTGCAATCCAAGAGATGGGGAAGCATAGTAATAGCCCAAGAGCAAGAGAAATAGTGTGTGAGCAAGAGGGCTTGGGTGAGAGCAAGAACTTGGGGAATGAGAGCAACAAATAGGTGGCCATTGGTTGGGGTTGCTTTAAGGTAGCTAGGATGCAAGGCATGAAGCTTGAGCCCAAAGAGGGAGGGACCCGGGTGGGAAGTGATAGTATGTGTGCATAGCCATAGCTTAAGAGCTTGAGGATTGTTAGTAGGATCCCGCAACACAAGGGTCGAGAAGGAGAGTCCATCGACTAGAGAAGGCTGGAGGAAGTCCATCATGGTTGCATGCATTTCTAGCCATGTGGACCTCCACCCCTAAGATTTTCTTTTATTTTTTATTTTTTATCATAAGCGCAGAGAGATTGTATTAGATAAGCAAAAAAATTACAAAACGATCGTTCCAGCAAGCTTATCACATATACATCATACTTCATGTCCTTTAGATCCTTATTACAATCAACCATTACAATTAACCTAAGGAGACTACTCCTAAGCAAAAAGAGACTAAGTCCCATGTCACATGCCCTAAGCATCCACCTCTTTAATCTCTACTTGAAGCCTTTCCAAGTAAAAGTTCTCATCTCGGATCCGCGACTCTAGATGAGCTATATCAATATTCAGTTTCTTCTCCCACTCGTCCCTAGTGAGCTCTTTGTCTTCAAAAAGGATTCCACTTGAGGAACCCGCCTTGAGCTGGTTATAAAAGTATTGAGAATCCTTTAGAATATGCTTCTTTGTTCTGTACAGGGTCACCTGATCATTAGCAATCTATATGTCTTGCACATTAAGAGATGAGAAAAGGGTTTTTAGACTAGGAGATTGGTAATATTCTTCAAACAAAGTGCAGTTACGCAGCCACCAGATCATCCAGAGAAATTATGCCCTTGCTTTGTTCCAACATACACTGATGATCCCCACATAATCACCTAGAATCACTTGTTTCCATGATGGGGCAAAACCTAGGGACTTTGCTAAGGTGGCAAGTAACCTTTTATTAGAGGGACATGCTACAAACAGATGGCCAGTGTCCTCCATGTTTATAACATCTACAACAAATACATGTTCCTAGATTAGCTTGGAGCATTCTCTTGCCAGTCCATATAGCCTTATGCAGTAGAAGCCAGAGAAGAACGGATTTCTTCGGTTCTATAGCAGAAAATATTTGTGAACTTGTATTCACAGTTGTTTGGGGGAGTAATTGACTTGCCACCGCTTGTTCATCGTTAAATAAAGAGAATATTGCATGGAGGAATAATTCCAAGATGGATCTATAATTTGAACCTGCTTGGCCAAATAAAGTCTCTAAGATCAAGGGGAGAAGGCGTTTGAAGGGTCCAAGTGAGTTCATATGGGAATAAGTTGATCCTGGAACGGATTAACTGGAAATCCCAAGGTTGGACTCTGAACTTGAGAGACACGGTAGTGTTAGACAACCAATCCCAAGACTCAGTATCCCAAAGTTGAGACCAAGTCTTTAAACCTTTTTTGTGAAGGATAAGAGCTTTCCTCTACTCCTGCTGATTGACAGAGGGGAGTTCCATACAAGGCCACCAGATTGAATCGTGGGGGGAAGTGAGTACCTATGTTTGGACAGAGAGTTAAGAGCGAGCTTGCTCCTATGCTGGTTCCAAGCCTGGAATATAGATCTGAGTAGGTCTGAACCGGCTGGGAGGACTCTTATTTTCCCAAAAAAAATGACTAAAGGGGGCAGATGAGACCAACCTTTGGCATCTTCTAACCTGAATTGATTGGCCTTTCTAAGTAAAAGTCTTGCCCATTCTTCCTCCGATTGTTGGAGAGCTGCCACCAGTAATTTGGCTCCCATCTTATCAGCTATTAGGTTGAGGCTTGAATGCCCAACCCTCCTTTGTGTTTAGGAAGAGTGCCCACATCCCATGCAACCTTAGCATTCTTGCAAACAAAGGGGTCGCCTACCCATAAAAAATTCCTACAAATTTTGGATATCCGTTGTAGATGACAGTCGGCAGGCCTCCAACAACAAAAGAAAAACAAGACATAGGCATTGAGAAAATGGTTCATGACAACCACACTTCCAGCCAAAGAATGTTGGAATCCTATCCATCTATTCAATTTGGCTTGGAACTTGTTGCAGACCCAGTCCCACCTGGTTTTAAGTGAGACACCAAATCCCATAGGAATTCCTAGGAGCCTGAATATCTCCCCTTCTTTCAATATTTTACACCCTATGTTATCCAGCCACCTAGTTAGAGATTGAGTTGAGAAGACCCCTGTCTTGTTGTGATTAACCTGCAAACCTGAATCCAAACAGAAAGTCTTCATAATATTCCAAAATTCAAAAAGTAAGGACTCATCATTAACTAGCAGAGCATTCGTGTCGTCGACAAATTGAGACAAGCATTGTTCGTCCATAGTACCAGGGAGAGTGATACCTTTAATGAGCCCCTTACTCATCCTATCTTTAACCAAGCAGTTTAGGGAATCTGCAAGAATAGAAAATAGTAAAGGGATCAGTGGGCAGCCTTGACGGACTGATCTAGCCAAATCAAATAGTCCCGACAGGGTTCCATTCAGAGACACCCTAGCTCTTGCATTACCAAGCAGCGTGTGGACAAAGAGGACCATCATCTTGCCAAAGCCCATTGCTTCCAAACACCTTAAGATAAAGGACCACTCCAGTCGGTCATAGGCTTTGTCAAAGTTGACTTTGATGAAGATGAAGTCTTGTCCAAACTCTGTAGCATGTTCAAAGCCCTCCCATAACGCAATAATAGCCTCCATAATCTTCTTGCCTTTGATGAATCCTTTTTGGTGAGCTGAGATCCATTTAATCAGGAGGACACTTTTCGGTTAGCCACTGCCTTGGCAAAAATCTTGTATGTTGTGTTGAGCATGGTTAACGGTCTCCAATTGAAGAGATCTGCCTTGACTCTGTTAAGTATGGAGCCTAATTTACCCTTGTAATTTTCTGTGATAAAAGTGCACATTTGTAAGGCCCCCATTATGAGGAGAAGCCATTGTGCGCGAAGGAAAATCACTCGTCGAAAACCAAAATTTTCACAGCCAAAAATCAGGGGCAACTTTAGGGGCCTCGGGGGCTTCCGCCCCCGAGACTTTTTTTTTTCTCTCGCCGGAATATTATGGCCGAAAGGCAGCTGGAAAGTGGTCGAAAAACAACCGGTCGGTTGGTCGGTGGCCGATGATCGGAAGTCAATGGCTAGTGGCCGAATTCAAAAGCGGACTTGTCTTCTCAAGGGCGGCCACACATGGGCGGATTGGAGGGTCCGATTTGGACTTATTCACACAAGGGCGGCTACACATGGCTGCCTCTCATAAGAGAGGGTAGCCCTTTTGGCCTATAAAAGGGGATCATTTCTACACACATTTCATAGTGTGAAGTTGATGCAACAAGGTGAGTGTGAGGTGGTGAGAGTGAAGCAAGGCGGAAGCTCCATTAAGGGTATAATCCCTTTGTAAACTACTTCTTGTTTTAAAGTACTAAAGCCATTGAGTGGCTGCTTTCTCGTGGACATAGCCCACATTGGGTGAACCACGTATATCGTGTGTACTCTCTCTCTCTCTCTCTACTCTACAATCTCGTGTATGTAAATTTGTCTCTCTCCATTAAGTAATCTACTTATTTATCTATTTAGCTACGTCTTATTTCCTAACAGACTCTCTCTTGTGGAGAAGTTTGATGACCCCAATGTTGATGGAACAGGGGAGAGCTTTGTGGGTTAGAGATTCCTCCCATACCAATAGAAGGAATGGAGAGAGCACTTCTTTGAATTGTTGATAGAATTCAGTTGGAAGACCATCTAGCCCTAGAGTCTTGTGTGGCTTCAACCCTTCAATGGTTACGTAGATGTCTGAGATAGATAGAGGAGACTCTGCTAAGGAAGCAGCCTGTTCAAGGATAACTTTGACTCTACAAGCGAGAATTTCAATTAAGGCTTCCACTGCTTCTAGAGCGAGCTTCTTGGGAGAGCTGAAGAGGGTAGAAAAGTGGCTCCTTACTAACTCGAGATGTTGAGAGTCGGAGGTTATTGGGATGGGGGAAGAGAAGAAGGGGACTTTTTCTCGGACATTCTTCTTTCTCAGGGATTTGAACATTTCTTTGGTAGTTTGATCCACTTTCCTAGCATCAATGTTTGAAGAAGGTTGTTGAGTGTTGAATGATCACATCCTCCTCGTGTCAAAGTTTTTGGTGAGCAGTAACTATGAGACTCTGGATGCCCTCATTCAAGGGAGAGGCTTCAAGAATAGAAAATTCTTCATAAAGCGAGTTTCTACGTTTTCTCCTGATTAGAGCCACTTCCTTACGTATCTGGATAAGCTTGCTTTGTGTGTGTCCTTTACAGCTTTGCTCCAGGCTTGGGCAGGCTTAGAATGGGCCCATATTCGACTAATGTCTTCGTGGACTGAAGATAATTTGAAAAGACTCGAATCCGTGTGGAACCATTTATTTCTAGCTTTGGAGTCTTTGTCATCAATGGTTACTGTCAAGGGATAGTGGTCAGAGATGCAGGTGTTGTACCTGGGTTTAGCTTTAACCTTAGTAAAGGAGTTGATAAGAGAGATATCTATGTAGCATCGATTAAGTCGGGCTTTCCTTGCTAAATTTCCTGAAGCATAGTTTTGTCGAGTGAAGTCACCCGAGGATCCCACATCCCAAAGTTGGAGCTTTTGTTTGGGGGCTTCCCATTTCAGAAGCTCAACCCCTCGAATGATTTGACCTAAGGCCAAGAATCGGCCATCCAGTGTTTCAACCATGTTAAAATCACCCACTAGAAGAGTAGGTCCTTGAAGGAGAGCTGCCTTGGTCTGCCCCCCAATACCCTTCCTAGCTTGCCCACTATAGGCCCCAAGTGTTGATACAGGTGAAGAGGAAGGTTTGGGAACTCTACCCATACCGGATATCCTCTAGCCGTAGAGTCTTCTAGGTTAAAGGCCTTTCTCCATCAAAACAGACACAGTGGGGAGTTCCTTATGATCCACTGACCTGAGCTCAGGGCTTGAAAAGCCATGGCAGCCTCTCTAAACAAGAACAAAAAATGATTGCACGGCAAGCACTATATTGACTCTATCTCTATACCTCTAGAGGCCCATTGGTGCTTTAGCCAGGTTTTCAAAGTGTCAAAAAGGGGGCGAGGCCCCGCAAGTAGCCCTATTAACACCCTTCTCTCAAGATCCCTTTCTACCTTTTTGACAGTGGAGGGTAAGATGATCGAAGGCCTACCTTCTAGAGATTGTCCATCACCTACATGAGTAGTCTTTGGACAGTGGCCTTGTTGAAAGTCTGGGGCAGGGAAACATAGGCTTCCTCTGGTAGTTCCTCCAGCAACTGTAGGACCCGAGCTTGATGCTGGACCAGGCTCGGTGGACCAGGCTCGGGCCATGCCGATGTTGAGTGGATATGAGCTGCTGCCTCGCTGAAATAGCTTGGAGGAGTTTGTCAGCAAGTTCAGGCGGGAGAATTTTGCCTATGAGTGGGTCTGAGGAAGATTAAAAAGGTTGAGGTCCTACATACCCTATAGGGGATGGCTGGTAGAAAGGAGTGTTGGGGAGGAGGAGGAAAGTACAATGAGGGAGCACATTCGTTGGGTCCCATGCATTGGTTGCATGAGGCTGTGTAGAGAGAGAGAGAGAGAGAGAGAGAGAGAGAGAGAGCTGTCTTTTCTAAGAATCCATGGCATAGCTCACCCGTGTCTCTTGTACCTTCCCACTTCAGGGCGGGATGTTCTCGCCATCATGCATAGTCACCCCCTAAGATTTTTATAAAGACATAAGATGTATCTAAATTTATGGTCCAGATTGCATAGTATGATTATGTTTATTGAGCAATATTGTTCCCTTTTTATGTTAAAAGAAAACATGCAAGTTTCCTTGCATTAGGGAGTTTTCACATTCCTCCCCAATTTTTATGATACATGGCAATGTACCATTGCCGTTGTAGTATGAAAATTTCAGCGCATTCATTTCACATGTTGTTTGAAGAGGAGTAAAAAACTCAAAAATTTTATGTATCCTTCTCTTTCTTTATTTTTTTAAATGTCAAAACCAATGTAATGTTGTTAGATAAACCATTATCAATGAACTGTTGCTAACATGCTTCCTAGCGTTCTCCCATTGGTATATCCAGCAATCAATGCATTCCAAGAGATTTATCTTTAAACATATTTGCCAATCAAAATGTGGCCAACATGACATCCTATTTTGAGGAGCCCATGAGCCCTTGAGTAACAATCTTATGGAATGCAAACATAGCTGACACACCTTGCTTTGCAACTAGTTAAAATATACCTTAAGTTCCTTATTGTGCAGGTGTTTGCATCATTGACCTGTATTTTATGCTTCTCTAATTTTTTTTAATGGTGAGGTAGCAGCATGGTAGTTTGGGCATTCCCACATGTGTGTGGTACATCAATCCTCAACCGCACCCACACATACACACCTAAAGGGGCGGGTGACTACAAACATAGGCTTACATGACAACAACCTACCTCTTCAATTGCCTTGCCACAACTACGGGATTGTCTACTTTGTTACCTCGCCTTCAAACCCCTCATCGCTAGCACTATTTTTAAGGCTTATGCTAATCTAATGAATGTATCCCCATTGATAATTTGACTCTTTTGGCTTTAGTTTTTAACAGATTAGGCATTGGCTTATGAATTTGAGTGCAGCCATCGCAAAAGAGAAAGAAATTGAATGCAAACAAAAAAGGTTACTTTGAGCTGCAAACAAAAACTTTTAGATTCACATCTCACATGTACAGATACAAAAATAAAGTCCATATATATATATATATGGGTCTTTCTCCTCGTAGGTATGAGTGGGCACACGTCATTCCCATAGAGAAATCATTCAGATGAACTAAGATATCCACCAATGGACTATGAGGCTCCAAATGCATGACCAAAATTATGACTAAAAACCTGGAGAGAGTTGCTATTGGGACCAATGATGTAACTAGCACGGATGGTTAGGGGGTTACTATTGCCTTTGCAAGCTGGATACAAATAGTGGAGTCAAAGAAGGAGCCCTACTCTCCATCATCCTGCTCACGTGGCCACTGCCACTCATGCACACCTAAATATGACATTGCATTTATATGAGATAACCTCTTTAATCACAAAGTAAAATGAGTTACGATGCAAGGAAAGTAGTTCTCTTGAAACGATAGTGAAGTAAAAATTCACTAGTTTGGATGGATATGTTATTGATGTCCTTGTTTCAAAAAGGTTTTAGTGCAGTTGTGGTTATACTAAAATGCTAATCAAGGTTTCTCATTTGATTCTATCCAGCATAACCTTAGAATTCAATGGTATGGATGGATATGTTATTGGTCTACTTCTTGTTCAAAAGAGTGGTGGCTATATTAAAATGCAAATGATTTCATCTAGCACAATCTTCAATACAATAGATACCATTCTTCTTGATTAAAGAAAGTTTTAACCTCCACACTCTTCTCAAAATATTCTCTAGTAATCATGATAATAAACTTTCTTCTTGAGGCTTTTGTTGTGCTCTTTTTTAGGCCCTTAGAGGGGACCCACACACAAGAAGGGGGCTGGGAGGGGGACAACTGAACGTTGAGTTACCCCCTTTCCCCTTCAGTAACTGCACCCCAAAAGGGTGCAATTAGTTTCAAATGTGTTCCCCCCTTCCATTTGGCATGTGCATGAGGTGTTCAGTCTTTTCAACATGTCAAATCCACCTTTCTTTTACAATTGTAGTCTCATCACAACCAAGGTTTTGTGGTAGCTTTAGCCTTTTCAAACGTTAGCATCAGGCTAGAAGTTCAAAACACATTTTTAGGATAGGAGCTTCAAAAGGCACTCAAGATCTCAAAATAGAGATGGTGAATGTTTTTATAGAGATCAATGGACCTCAAGATCTCAAAATGCAAGCAATCACACTAAAACCAGTCTGCATTCAATGCCAAAAAGAAGCAACATTTCATAGGTAGTTTCAAAATGCTCAGTACCACATATTGGGGCCTTGTGAGATCATTACGGTAATTCAGTGGTCAAGGGTATATGCTAAGACTATCCCTCAAATTAAGCTCTCTGAGGTATTTTATGCTTGTTTATTCAAAATCTATGAATCAAACCTCAATAATAATCTTGACAAATCCAAATGGTCTAACATTCAAAACTCCCCCCCCCCCCCCCCCCCCCCCCCCCCCCCCCCCCTCTCTCTCTCTCTCTCTCTCTCTCTCTCTCTCTCTCTCTCTCTCTCTCTCTCTCTCTCTCCTTTTCAATATTTATTTCTTTTCCTTATTTATGTGGCGTAAAATTTACAGCAAAGAATTTGAATATAAATCAAGTAGATGCATAAGAGTGAGGATAAATGTCAAGGTATAAGCGCTCTCTCTCTCTCTCTCCACTGCTCTATTGCCACCCCTCATTCATGACTTTATCTACCTCTCTCCCCATTGCTCTATTGCCCTCACTCAAGTCTTCACCAGTCTCTCTCCCCACTGATAGTTGTTAATCCTCTCTCTTGGTTTGTCACTTTCTCTCACTTGTGCTCCTAGTTTATCACCTACAATCTTGGTTCATCACCTCCACTCCTAGTTTGTTACCTACACTTGTCCTTGGTGTTGCTACTACTAGTCAACCACCTGGAATTGTTGCACCAACTGGTGTTGCTATTGATGTCCGTTGATGGCACGATCCACCCTCTTGGCAATGGCAAGGGGTTTTTGATGATGGGCTTATGCTATGAGGTGAGCTTCCACTTACTTAAGACTCTGAAACACACAAAAAATTGCATGCTTTGCACGCGCGCATGCACACATACACACACAAGCTCACACACACACACACACACACACACACACACACACACACACACACACACACACACACACACACACACACACACACACACACACACAGACACACACATAGATGGGCATTCTGCTAGATTTTGACATGGACTATTAGTTTTGAAGCTTGGGTTTTTAGTGTCAAAGCAGAAGTATACATTAACTTTGTCTTTGATTGTGGGTTACGATAGAGGGACTATCATCAACAATGTCATGCTTGGCAATGCTTTGAGTTTTCTATATATATTAGATCTATTGAATGGGCATACGATAAAAAGTATAGAAGGAGGACTTCATATTAGTTAGGGAATAATGAAAAAGAGCTTTGTTTGGCACGACTTTGGTTCACATCGATGCCAAGAATGCTCTATTAATGAATCCATCAATATAGCTCAAAGATCTCCATGTCCAGGATGTTGTTTCTTTGGACTATATTGGTTACAAGATATACGAGACAATGATATCATTGGGCTAATTTCCTTTAGTGCAAAGGGAGAGAAAGAGATAGAGAGAGGATTCTAGATGACATGTTGAGCCGGAGAGTGGAAAACCCACAAAGGTGCAAGTAAGATGACAGGTGCCATCCCCCGGGGGTGCACCATTGACCAACCACGATCTTCTGTGAAAGGTTTGAGTGGGAGCACACCTACTAGGACCCAAAAGATGGTGAACAATGCTTGAGCAAGGTGAAGCTAGAGGAAACTCTAGTGGAGGTTGGAGCAATACTGACATGCTTGGGTATAGGGACAAAAAACTAATTGAATCAGGTAGTAGTTGGTTTCATCCAAATTCTTCCTTAGGATAGCTGAAGCTCTGTGTAGTTTTATCAGGTAACCTGAATAATTAGAGGCATTGGGTGTGAAACACCCTCAACCTATTCTTAAAATTTAAATAGGTAAGTAGCTG
The DNA here is from genome assembly GCF_014529385.1 of Adiantum capillus-veneris. Classification (NCBI taxonomy): domain Eukaryota; kingdom Viridiplantae; phylum Streptophyta; class Polypodiopsida; order Polypodiales; family Pteridaceae; genus Adiantum; species Adiantum capillus-veneris. The sequence continues at coordinate 142,803,381 of NC_140951.1, read as the reverse complement.
GGGTTGCTATGTTGAACCCCAATGCGAAATGGGAGCTCCAAGTGAGCCATTTTTGGTATGCAAAACTAGCAATGTGAGATGAACCGAAAGTCGGGTTAAGGTGTCAAACTATGTGCTAACCTAGATCCCACAAGGCTGTTGATTGATAACAATAGTAGGATCGTGGTGTGGAATAGGAGGGATTGGGGATCATGGTGCATCTTCGGGCATGAGCCTAAGTGAAACGACCCCCATTGCAAATCTTGGTGGTAGTAGCAAATATTCAAATGAGAATTTTAAAGACAAAGTGGAGAAAGGTTCCATGTGAGCAGAATTTGGACATGGGTTAGTCAATCCTAAGAGATGGAGCTAGATGGGGTAGTCCTGTGTCAAGGGCACTGCACACTATTCATTGGGAATCGGGTTAATATTCTCAAATCGGGACATGACGTTGGACGACAATGTGATGAAATCTAGAGACATCGATGGGCCCCCCGAGGAGAGTTCTCTTTTCCTTTTAAAACAAAGAGCATAATTTTACTTTACCTTGATGCAACTGTGAGGATATTTGTATATATAGATGCATTGAGGATATTAAGAAAAGTTTATTTCATAGAAAGATGGGTAGTTTCTTGGAGATACCATCCTCTTGCATCCATTGAAACGAATTAATAGGTTCCTTTGTTGGTCCTTGCTATGATTTTTTTTTTTAACGTACACTATAAGAGATTACATGTTTAGAGTAGTGCTTGCTCTGCTTTTGCCGGAAATAGCCTAGAGCTTCATAGATGCCAAGGCCAACTTTATTCCAGCACATAATTGGCAAGTGATGAAAGAAAATGTTTGGATTGATTGTGGATACACAAAACATTGCTAAGCGGTGATTGCATGTAAGCAAATGTTGGGTTACTGCATCCATAAAAATATAACCCAATGCTATCTTGGATACCTCTTACTCAGCATATCCTTTCTTTAAGTGCATTCCAAGACAAGACCACATATGGAGAGAAGCTCTCTCTTTGCATCTGCTTAAAACAACCAAGAGCTTCCTAGATTTACCCATATGGTTATATCTTGCAATCAAAATAGGCAAATAAATTATGTTGTGCATAGAAAATGCATCCTAGCATTGCATTGGTGGAAAATGATCTAACTATTGTTAGTCATCCCCTCCTAGGAATAACTTTCTTATAGTTCCTTCCAAGTGATCACTTCTAAGAAGAAACTCTTGCTTCATATCATGCTAAGGATAGCCCACAACTTCTTGACTCTTCCCATGTTGGGCTTCTATTGTGATGAAAGTAGTCCAAGAGATTATGTTGTGCACAAGAAGCACATCAACAGAACTTTGTGATTGCAAGAGACTCATTTTTCATACATGTCACCTTGCATGTTTAGAGTGTGAATCAGTAGCCTAGTTTATTCTTTGCTGCAAAGACTTAATTTATATGCATGGTTTAAAATCCATTAGACCTCATCCAATGACCTAGGCAACTAGATGCATCTAGTACATTGAAAAAAGTGAACCGATTAGGAAATCTTCTCTCATGCTACATCCATTAAGAATAGTCCGTAGCTTATCATCCTATACCTAGGTGCACGCCAAGATATGTGTTTGCCAATGGTTTGATTGACAATCCAGCTATTTTTGTGTACTTTTGAAAGAAGCAATAGTTTTTGAGAGATTTGCTAGGCAAAATAATGTGTCTTGGTGCCCTTAGGTACCTCGGTGTACCAACATTGTATTTTTAGGATGTGTTGAGCTCTTTTGGCAAATGCAAATGCCAAGATTCTCCCATATGTAGCCACCTATGTGTGACTTTTGAGTAGATTTGGCATATTATAATAGGTCTATCCCCACCGAGGGTGTTGCCAAGAATTTTTTGAGTGAATACTAAGCTAAGATTTGTTTGCAATTTGCATAAGCCATTTTCATGGGAAACAAATTCAATCTTGGCATTACCTACTTGTATTTAATGGGCTTACAATACGCCCGATTACTCGGTTTGATTAGTTATCTTAAACTCAATATTGTGTTAAATAATTTGAAAAGGTGCATTTGTAAGTGTGCAATATAATGCTGTGGACTTCTAACTATTAATTTAGCTCCTTGGATTTGAAAGTTTAGGATCTCTCTCTCTCTCTCTCTCTCTCTCTCTCTCTCTCTCTCTCTCTCCTTCTCTCCTTTTCAATATTTATTTCTTTTCCTTATTTATGTGGCGTAAAATTTACAGCAAAGAATTTGAATATAAATCAAGTAGATGCATAAGAGTGAGGATAAATGTCAAGGTATAAGCGCTCTCTCTCTCTCTCTCTCTCTCTCTCTCTCTCTCTCTCTCCACTGCTCTATTGCCACCCCTCATTCATGACTTTATCTACCTCTCTCCCCATTGCTCTATTGCCCTCACTCAAGTCTTCACCAGTCTCTCTCCCCACTGATAGTTGTTAATCCTCTCTCTTGGTTTGTCACTTTCTCTCACTTGTGCTCCTAGTTTATCACCTACAATCTTGGTTCATCACCTCCACTCCTAGTTTGTTACCTACACTTGTCCTTGGTGTTGCTACTACTAGTCAATCACCTTGGACTTACTCAATGGATTTTCAAAAGTAGAGTGTTTATATATCTTCTATCTAAATGCTACATTTCAATTTTACAAAGGTGACATTTCATGCTCAAAATTATTATTATTCCTTTTCTAGGTGATCAATAGACATCCAAAAATTAGCTTCAGGTTGGAAATGACACCTGAGAAAGCATATACAATTCTAAGTTTTTTTCAATGATATGTATCATTAATCTGTTACTAATCTAAAATAAGATACACTACTATGCCTTATAATTACATAAAACTTTTGTGTCTACCAAATAATTATTTTTGCTATATCTTACCAAAAGTATGGTAGAGTACTTCCACAAGGATCCTTTGATTGTGTAAACTTGGCCAAGCTACACAATTGGCTTGCCCACAAGCATCCATAGTTGAAGCATTAGTAGACGATCACGGGTAATCCAACTACATTGTTTGCCAACATGATATTTTCTTACTTTTCTTTCAAAACACCTGCACACGAGCTACACAATTGGCTTGCCCACAAGCATCCAAGTTGAAGCATTAGCAAACGATCACGGGTAATCCAACTACATTGTTTGCCAAAATGCTATTTTCTTACTTTTCTTTCAAAACACCTGCGCACGAGATACACAACGAGCATTCCCAAGTGAAACCGAGTGGACCTCTATTTCAATTCGAACATCATGTATTTAGGAGATGAGGTTTTGAGTGATGATTGCAAAATGGTTGGTTTGGTGATAAGGGACATGCTTCTTCAATTGTTTCCACGTGCATTACAACTTGGGTCTAGATTCAACCTTGCCATCCATGTCCATCATGTGCACAACACCATATCTGATTGCACCTCTCTAAGACTTTTTAAGCTTTAGTTTGGTACTAGAGTGGGATGGACTTGCAAGTGTATGTCCGCCACTAGCAAAATCCCATGCATGGAATGGTTATTTGTCTAGACCTATTAAACCAGACAAACTGGCATGGGCACCCACCATTTCAAAGTCTTTTAGAGGTGAGAAGTGTTCATGGCATATTCTAGAATAGGAACAAAGATTTATTAACATTGTAACTCTTATGTAACGTTGTCTCTCTCTCTCTCTCATGTGCAGATGGAAATCAACGATCATAAGCATTACATGAAATGGTTTAGAAGGACTACTCAAGGAAGGGAGACGTGTTCATGGAGCTGTTTGATGAGCTTAGAGTGTTTGCCAATGGAACATGGACATTGGATCGATATATACCAATGGTCGACTTACAAATGCCATCCCATTAGGTTCTGTCCTTGATCCCATCTTGACATCTCTCTTCTAGTACAACCATGGGCCAAAACTCTTTATCTCATACGAAAACAAAACGTCCTAACAACACTACGCTACTTTATTTTTCTCAAGTACGTCTTTAAAAGTTATCTTATCTTATGGAATACCATTTTTTAATTCTTTAATAACTATTTTGCCAAAGCGTACTGACAATGCTACATTACTTTGTTTTATTTCAACATGTGATGTTGCATTTGATGTCACATGTGTTTTGCATCATTTTCATGTTCAAAGTATCTTATTATAGTCAATGTCAATGGCGTTCTCTTGAAGTGTTGGTTGCAGTTTCCTCTAATGAATTCGTGGACTAGAAACCATGCTATGTATTTAAGAATATATAATTAAACATTTGATGTTGCATTTGATGTTATATGTGTTTTGCACTATTTTCATGTTTGAAGAATTTCATTATAGTCAATGTCAATAGTGTTCTCCTGAAGTGTTGGTTGTAGTTTCGTCTAGTGAACTATAGTGGTAGCCTAATAGACTACCCACGAACTTAGCGAGCAAAAATAAGCAATTTTGCCAAATTAAGAAGAGATGAGAGAAATGGCGAGCCAAAAAGTGGAAGGGAGGAGGGAAAGGGAGAATTTTATGCAAAAGGGTTAACACCAAACGCGTTTCGCATTAAGCTCATCAGTGGTGTAACCCAAACAAGAGGTGTAAGGAGGTTTTAAATAGGCATCCAGTAGAGAGAGGGGTGGAGGGTTTCCCAAGGAAACAAGTACATGGCATAAAGAGGAGGAGGCCTCTTCAATGGGGAAAAAATCCACTATTAAAGAGGTAGGACAAAAAAGGGAGAGCTTTAAAGAGGTAGGACAAAAAATGGGGGAGGTTTAAAGAATACAAAATACAAGGGGGTATAAAGAAAAGAGGACTATGATTCCAATTTAATGGAGGAAATGGGGGGGGGGGGGGGGGGGGGGGGGGGGGGGGGGGGGGGGGGGGGGGGGGGGGGGGGGGGGGGGGGGGGGGGAGAGAGGAAATTCGTATGCTTAGCATCTTTAGAATAGGGGCAAGGGGGAGAAGTAGGAGGGGGAGGGCGAAGGGGGGAGAAAGGCTCTAACTTGAGAGAAGGTCGCCGAGGTTGGGAGCATTCAACCAACAAGTAATGGGTTTAGGAAATGGAGGGAGTTCCGAGTTGAATTCCAAAATCTTGGAGAGAGGTTGGTTGATGGAACGGGCTAGATTGAGTTGGTGGGTAGTGGTTACTTTTGACAAGGAAAGAGGGCCTGGAAGCATAGGAAACATAGAGGCAACAAGCTTTTAAGAGCGGTGAAGGGTAGCCTTTGGCCCTAAGTGTTGAGCTATTTTAGCAAATGCAAATGCCAAGATTGTATTTTTAGGATGTGTTGAGCTCTTTTGGCAAATGCAAATGCCAAGATTCTCCCATATGTAGCCTATATTGTGCATGGGCAATTTTATTATGAAAACTCATATAGGTCACACTAGGATGAACAACTTTGTATGGACAACGTTTTTCTACTTGAAGGGCTATAAATCTTAAAGGAATCATATACATGAGAATGAGATGCATGCTTGATAGATATTAAATGTCATATTTGGAAAACAGTTTACACCTTTGTCTGTAGGTATTAGGGATTTTTGTATAATAAATGACATTTGTAGTATGCTATATACTTTTCTTTGTTTTTTTTGCATCTAAATATGAACATACATGTGTGACCATAAAAGTAGAGTGTTTACATATCTTCTATCTAAATGCTAAATTTCAATTCTACAAAGGTGACATTTGATGCTCAAAATTATTATTATTCCTTTTCTAGGTGATCAATAGACATCCAAAAATTAGCTTCAGGTTGGAAATGACACATGAGAAAGCATATATAATTCTAAGTTTTTTTCAATGATATGTGTCATTAATCTATTACTAATCTAAGATAATATACTACAAGCACTACTATGCCTTATAATTACATAGAACTTTTCTGTGTACCAAAATAATTATTTTTGCTATATCTTATCGAAAGTACGGTAGAGTACTTCCACAAGGATCCTTTGATTGTGTAAACTTGGCCAAGCTACACAATTGGCTTGCCCACAAGCATCCAGAGTTGAAGCATTAGCAGACGATCACGGGTAATCCAACTACATTGTTTGCCGACATGCTATTTTCTTACTTTTCTTTCAAAACACCTGCGCACGAGATACACAACGAGCATTCCCAAGTGAAACCGAGTGGACCTCTATTTCAATTAGAATATCATGTATTTAGGAGATGAGGTTTTGAGTGATGATTGCAAAATGGTTGGTTTGGTGATAAGGGACATGCTTCTTCCATTGTTTCCACGTGCATTACAACTTGGGTCTAGATTCAACCTTGCCATCCATGTCCATCATGTGCACAACACCGTATCTGATTGCACCTCTCTAAGAATTTTTAAGGTTTAGTTTGGTACTGGAGTGGGATGGACTTGCAAGCGTATGTCCGCCACTAGCAAAGTCCCATGCATGGAATGGGTATTTGTCTAGACCAATTAAACCAGACAAACTGGCATGGGCACCCACCATTTCAAAGTCTTTTAGAGGTGAGAAGTGTTCATGGCATAGTCTAGAATAGGAACAAAGATTTATTAACATTGTAACTCTTATGTAACGTTGTCTCTCTCTCATGTGCAGATGGAAATCAACGATCATAAGCATTTCATGAAATGGTTTAGAAGGACTACTCAAGGAAGGGAGACGTGTTCATGGAGCTGATTGATGAGCTTAGAGTGTTTTCCAATGTAACATGGACATTGGATCGATATATACCAATGGTCGACTTACAAATGCCATCCCATTAGGTTCTCTCCTTGATGCCATCTCGACATCTCTCTTCTAGTACAACCATGGGCCAAAACTCTTTATCTCATACTAAAACAAAACGTCCTAACAACACTACGCTACTTTATTTTTCTCAAGTACGTCTTTAAAAGTTATCTTATCTTATGGAATACCATTTTTTAATTCTTTAATAACTATTTTGCCAAAGCGTACTGGCAATTTTGTTTTATTTCAACGTGTGATGTTGCATTTGATGTCACATGTGTTTTGTATCATTTATCAATGGTGTTCTCTTGAAGCGTTGGTTGCAGTTTCCTCTAGTGAATTTGAGAATATCTAATTAAACATTTGATGTTAACACATGTGTTTTGCACTACTTTCATGTTTGAAGAATTTCATTATATTCAATGTCAATAGTGTTCTCCTGAAGTGTTGGTTGTAGTTTCCTCTAGTGAACTATAGCGGTAGCCTCATAGACTACCCACGAACTTAGCGAGCGAAAATAATCAATTTTGCCAAATTAGGAAGAGATGAGAGAAATGGAGAACCAAAAAGTGGAAGGGAGGAGGGAAAGGGGGAATTTTATGCAAAAGGGTTAACACCAAACGCGTTTCGCATTAAGCTCATCAGTGGTGTAACCCAAACAAGAGGTGTAGGGAGGTTTTAAATAGGGTGGAGGGTTTCCCAAGGGAGCAAGTACATGGCATAAAGAGGAGGAGGCCTCTTCAATGGGAAAAAAATCCACTATTAAAGAGGTAGGACAAAAAAGGGGGGAGGTTTAAAGAGTGCAAATTACAAGGGGGGGGTATAAAGAGAAGAGGACTATGACTCCAATTTAATGGAGGAAAGGGAGAGGGGGGGGGGGGGGGAGAAGAGGAAATTCGTATGGTTAGCATCTTCAGAATAGGGGCAAGGGGGAGAAGTAGGAGGGGGAGGGCGAAGGGGGGATAAAGGCTCTAACTTGAGAGAAGGTCGCCGAGGTTGGGAGCATTCAACCAACAAGTAATGGGTTTAGGAAAGGGAGGGAGTTCCGAGTTGAATTCCAAAAGCTTGGAGAGAGGTTGGCTGATGGAACGGGCTAGATTGAGTTGGCGGGTAAAAGGAGAAAAAGGGATTTTGACAATAGAAGGCGGGGCAATCTTGTGGTTACTTTTGACAAGGAAAGAGGGCCTGGAAGCATAGGAAACATAGAGGCAACAAGCTTTTAAGAGCGGTGAAGGGTAGCCTTTCGCCCTAAGTATTGAGCTATTTTGGCAAATGCAAATGCCAAGATTGTATTTTTAGGATGTGTTGAGCTATTTTGGCAAATGCAAATGCCAAGATTCTCCCATATATAGCCACCTATGTATGACTTTTGAGTAGATTTGGCATATTATAATAGGTCTATCGCCACCGAGGGTGTTACCAAGAATTTTTTGAGTGAATACTAAGCTAAGGTTTGTTTGCAATTTGCATAAGCCATTTTCATGGGAAACAAATTCAATCTTGGCATTACCTACTTGTATTTAATGGGCTTACAAAACACTCAATTTTTAGCACCCTCAATACTCGATTTGATTAGTTATCTTAAACTCAATATTGTGTTAAATAATTTGGTGCATTTGTAAGTGTGCAATATAATGATGTGGTCTTATAACTATCAATTTAGCTCCTTGGATTTGAAAATTTAGGATCTCTCTCTCTCTCTCAAAAGGGGTGTTCATATACATTCACCCATTCATGCACATTTAAGAGTAACAATAATTGCTAGGTACCCCCTCCCCTGGGTGTCATTTGGCTCATGGTTTATATTCCAGGCTATGTCAGGCATGAGAATTCACTCGCCTATGCTCTTGCTTCTATACTTTCATGTATTATAATCGTTGAAATATACATCCACTTTGACTCAGGCTACAATAGCCTCCATTATTTTAAAAGCGGAGAGAAATAAAAAATAGTAATTTCACTCCTTTGAACACCATGATTACATTTGAAGCACCCAAAATTCCTGCACGTTAAATTTATCCTGTGCAAATCTATCCATTTGGGCATTTTTTAAAATGTTTCTCCCTCATCAAGTGTTAAAAGGAGGCAAGCCAAGAGTTTTTCCTATGGTTTTTGGGTGCTTTATATGCAATGGTATATTGAAATAATCAGATTTTGAGATAAATCATCACCTTGGACTTAATCAAGGGATTTTCAAGATATGTTTAGCAAATATGGTAGGTCTTGTGCAAAGCTTTAGGAATATAAAGTGAGCCTGCTCAGTCCCCTCCAAAAACAAGACTTAGAGGATGATGATTTCATGAAAAAATTCTACCAAGGAGGAAAATCGGCATAGGAAACTAGTAACAATACATGAACAAATGTTGTTAGAGAATAGTGGATTGCATGATCTACTCTCTTGGGTTTATAGAGGGCATAGATGTAAACATTGATGATGAAATTTTTTACAAGGATCGTGGAATTCAAAATCATCAATGTTTACATCTATGCCCTCTATAAATGAGTGTGCCTTATATCTCTACTCAAGAACCCTAATAGAATATCTCAATGCAGACTCTAGTGTATCTAACACAATTCAAAATAGCCCTCTACACAGAAAAGTATATATTTATAGCTTGAATTTTGATGGTGGATTTCCTTCACATTAATTGGTGTTAAAGCAGTATGCACCTATTATGTTGCTTACAAATTGAAGTTCATACAATGACACCAGGTTGATCTACAAAAAAAAAAACAATCATTGAAAGGTGATACATAGATAATAGCAAGGGCTATGTGTGGGGATAGAGTCTTCCTCCCGCAATTTACATTTATTCCACCATTGCATCAACTTGCTTTTGGCATAAGACAATGGTATTTTTCTATATGCTTGGCTTTTGTCATGACCATGACCAAAGCTCAAGGAGAGACTCCCAATGTATTTGCTTACTCCTATACTTATGCATAGATAGTGATATGCATAGTCATTGGGCTTCCTCTTGTACTTTTGCATAGATAGCTATTGGTACGCATAGATATTGGGTCTTTATCTGCTTACTCTTGTACTTTTGCATAGATAGTGATATGTTGCTTTTTCTCGAGTAAGATCATGCATAGCTTTGAAGGTGCATATAAGAAACGATGCAACAGTAGTAGGTCATAGTGCTCCAACACATAGATTGCTTGTTACCCAAAATAATGTATACACCGAGGTTTTATAGATGTCTATGTAGGCTAAGATGGAAGAATTGTGACCTCATGTATGATAAATCACTGCATAGAAATATACATATTACTTTGATGGAGCAGGTTTTACTCAAAAGAAAAAACCTATATTGTGCATGGGCAATTTTATTATGAAAACTCATATAGGTCACACTAGGATGAACAACTTTGTATGGACAACGTTTTTCTACTTGAAGGGCTATAAATCTTAAAGGAATCATATACATGAGAATGAGATGCATGCTTGATAGATATTAAATGTCATATTTGGAAAACAGTTTACACCTTTGTCTGTAGGTATTAGGGATTTTTGTATAATAAATGACATTTGTAGTATGCTATATACTTTTCTTTGTTTTTTTTGCATCTAAATATGAACATACATGTGTGACCATAAAAGTAGAGTGTTTACATATCTTCTATCTAAATGCTAAATTTCAATTCTACAAAGGTGACATTTGATGCTCAAAATTATTATTATTCCTTTTCTAGGTGATCAATAGACATCCAAAAATTAGCTTCAGGTTGGAAATGACACATGAGAAAGCATATATAATTCTAAGTTTTTTTCAATGATATGTGTCATTAATCTATTACTAATCTAAAATAATATACTACAAGCACTACTATGCCTTATAATTACATAAAACTTTTGTGTCTACCAAAATAATTATTTTTGCTATATCTTACCGAAAGTACGGTAGAGTACTTCCACAAGGATCCTTTGATTGTGTAAACTTGGCCAAGCTACACAATTGGCTTGCCCACAAGCATCCAGAGTTGAAGCATTAGCAGACGATCACGGGTAATCCAACTACATTGTTTGCCGACATGCTATTTTCTTACTTTTCTTTCAAAACACCTGCGCACGAGATACACAACGAGCATTCCCAAGTGAAACCGAGTGGACCTCTATTTCAATTAGAATATCATGTATTTAGGAGATGAGGTTTTGAGTGATGATTGCAAAATGGTTGGTTTGGTGATAAGGGACATGCTTCTTCCATTGTTTCCACGTGCATTACAACTTGGGTCTAGATTCAACCTTGCCATCCATGTCCATCATGTGCACAACACCGTATCTGATTGCACCTCTCTAAGAATTTTTAAGCTTTAGTTTGGTACTGGAGTGGGATGGACTTGCAAGTGTATGTCCGCCACTAGCAAAGTCCCATGCATGGAATGGGTATTTGTCTAGACCAATTAAACCAGACAAACTGGCATGGGCACCCACCATTTCAAAGTCTTTTAGAGGTGAGAAGTGTTCATGGCATAGTCTAGAATAGGAACAAAGATTTATTAACATTGTAACTCTTATGTAACGTTGTCTCTCTCTCATGTGCAGATGGAAATCAACGATCATAAGCATTTCATGAAATGGTTTAGAAGGACTACTCAAGGAAGGGAGACGTGTTCATGGAGCTGATTGATGAGCTTAGAGTGTTTTCCAATGTAACATGGACATTGGATCGATATATACCAATGGTCGACTTACAAATGCCATCCCATTAGGTTCTCTCCTTGATGCCATCTCGACATCTCTCTTCTAGTACAACCATGGGCCAAAACTCTTTATCTCATACTAAAACAAAACGTCCTAACAACACTACGCTACTTTATTTTTCTCAAGTACGTCTTTAAAAGTTATCTTATCTTATGGAATACCATTTTTTAATTCTTTAATAACTATTTTGCCAAAGCGTACTGGCAATTTTGTTTTATTTCAACGTGTGATGTTGCATTTGATGTCACATGTGTTTTGTATCATTTATCAATGGTGTTCTCTTGAAGCGTTGGTTGCAGTTTCCTCTAGTGAATTTGAGAATATCTAATTAAACATTTGATGTTAACACATGTGTTTTGCACTACTTTCATGTTTGAAGAATTTCATTATATTCAATGTCAATAGTGTTCTCCTGAAGTGTTGGTTGTAGTTTCCTCTAGTGAACTATAGCGGTAGCCTCATAGACTACCCACGAACTTAGCGAGCGAAAATAATCAATTTTGCCAAATTAGGAAGAGATGAGAGAAATGGAGAGCCAAAAAGTGGAAGGGAGGAGGGAAAGGGGGAATTTTATGCAAAAGGGTTAACACCAAACGCGTTTCGCATTAAGCTCATCAGTGGTGTAACCCAAACAAGAGGTGTAGGGAGGTTTTAAATAGGGTGGAGGGTTTCCCAAGGGAGCAAGTACATGGCATAAAGAGGAGGAGGCCTCTTCAATGGGGAAAAAAATCCACTATTAAAGAGGTAGGACAAAAAGTGGGGAGGTTTAAAGAGTGCAAATTACAAGGGGGGGGTATAAAGAGAAGAGGACTATGACTCCAATTTAATGGAGGAAAGGGAGAGGGGGGGGGGGGGAGAAGAGGAAATTCGTATGGTTAGCATCTTCAGAATAGGGGCAAGGGGGAGAAGTAGGAGGGGGAGGGCGAAGGGGGGATAAAGGCTCTAACTTGAGAGAAGGTCGCCGAGGTTGGGAGCATTCAACCAACAAGTAATGGGTTTAGGAAAGGGAGGGAGTTCCGAGTTGAATTCCAAAAGCTTGGAGAGAGGTTGGCTGATGGAACGGGCTAGATTGAGTTGGCGGGTAAAAGGAGAAAAAGGGATTTTGACAATAGAAGGCGGGGCAATCTTGTGGTTACTTTTGACAAGGAAAGAGGGCCTGGAAGCATAGGAAACATAGAGGCAACAAGCTTTTAAGAGCGGTGAAGGGTAGCCTTTCGCCCTAAGTATTGAGCTATTTTGGCAAATGCAAATGCCAAGATTGTATTTTTAGGATGTGTTGAGCTATTTTGGCAAATGCAAATGCCAAGATTCTCCCATATATAGCCACCTATGTATGACTTTTGAGTAGATTTGGCATATTATAATAGGTCTATCGCCACCGAGGGTGTTGCCAAGAATTTTTTGAGTGAATACTAAGCTAAGGTTTGTTTGCAATTTGCATAAGCCATTTTCATGGGAAACAAATTCAATCTTGGCATTACCTACTTGTATTTAATGGGCTTACAAAACGCTCAATTTTTAGCACCCTCAATACTCGATTTGATTAGTTATCTTAAACTCAATATTGTGTTAAATAATTTGGTGCATTTGTAAGTGTGCAATATAATGATGTGGTCTTATAACTATCAATTTAGCTCCTTGGATTTGAAAATTTAGGATCTCTCTCTCTCTCTCTCTCTCTCTCTCTCTCTCTCTCTCTCTCTCAAAAGGGGTGTTCATATACATTCACCCATTCATGCACATTTAAGAGTAACAATAATTGCTAGGTACCCCCTCCCCTGGGTGTCATTTGGCTCATGGTTTATATTCCAGGCTATGTCAGGCATGAGAATTCACTCGCCTATGCTCTTGCTTCTATACTTTCATGTATTATAATCGTTGAAATATACATCCACTTTGACTCAGGCTACAATAGCCTCCATTATTTTAAAAGCGGAGAGAAATAAAAAATAGTAATTTCACTCCTTTGAACACCATGATTACATTTGAAGCACCCAAAAATCCTGGACGTTAAATTTATCCTGTGCAAATCTATCCATTTGGGCATTTTTTAAAATGTTTCTCCCTCATCAAGTGTTAAAAGGAGGCAAGCCAAGAGTTTTTCCTATGGTTTTTGGGTGCTTTATATGCAATGGTATATTGAAATAATCAGATTTTGAGATAAATCATCACCTTGGACTTAATCAAGGGATTTTCAAGATATGTTTAGCAAATATGGTAGGTCTTGTGCAAAGCTTTAGGAATATAAAGTGAGCCTGCTCAGTCCCCTCCAAAAACAAGACTTAGAGGATGATGATTTCATGAAAAAATTCTACCAAGGAGGAAAATCGGCATAGGAAACTAGTAACAATACATGAACAAATGTTGTTAGAGAATAGTGGATTGCATGATCTACTCTCTTGGGTTTATAGAGGGCATAGATGTAAACATTGATGATGAAATTTTTTACAAGGATCGTGGAATTCAAAATCATCAATGTTTACATCTATGCCCTCTATAAATGAGTGTGCCTTATATCTCTACTCAAGAACCCTAATAGAATATCTCAATGCAGACTCTAGTGTATCTAACACAATTCAAAATAGCCCTCTACACAGAAAAGTATATATTTATAGCTTGAATTTTGATGGTGGATTTCCTTCACATTAATTGGTGTTAAAGCAGTATGCTCCTATTATGTTGCTTACAAATTGAAGTTCATACAATGACACCAGGTTGATCTACAAAAAAAAAAACAATCATTGAAAGGTGATACATAGATAATAGCAAGGGCTATGTGTGGGGATAGAGTCTTCCTCCCGCAATTTACATTTATTCCACCATTGCATCAACTTGCTTTTGGCATAAGACAATGGTATTTTTCTATATGCTTGGCTTTTGTCATGACCATGACCAAAGCTCAAGGAGAGACTCCCAATGTATTTGCTTACTCCTATACTTATGCATAGATAGTGATATGCATAGTCATTGGGCTTCCTCTTGTACTTTTGCATAGATAGCTATTGGTACGCATAGATATTGGGTCTTTATCTGCTTACTCTTGTACTTTTGCATAGATAGTGATATGTTGCTTTTCTCGAGTAAGATCATGCATAGCTTTGAAGGTGCATATAAGAAACGATGCAACAGTAGTAGGTCATAGTGCTCCAACACATAGATTGCTTGTTACCCAAAATAATGTATACACCGAGGTTTTATAGATGTCTATGTAGGCTAAGATGGAAGAATTGTGACCTCATGTATGATAAATCACTGCATAGAAATATACATATTACTTTGATGGAGCAGGTTTTACTCAAAAGAAAAAACCTATATTGTGCATGGGCAATTTTATTATGAAAACTCATATAGGTCACACTAGGATGAACAACTTTGTATGGACAACGTTTTTCTACTTGAAGGGCTATAAATCTTAAAGGAATCATATACATGAGAATGAGATGCATGCTTGATAGATATTAAATGTCATATTTGGAAAACAGTTTACACCTTTGTCTGTAGGTATTAAGGATTTTTGTATAATAAATGACATTTGTAGTATGCTATATACTTTTCTTTGTTTTTTTTGCATCTAAATATGAACATACATGTGTGACCATAAAAGTAGAGTGTTTACATATCTTCTATCTAAATGCTAAATTTCAATTCTACAAAGGTGACATTTGATGCTCAAAATTATTATTATTCCTTTTCTAGGTGATCAATAGACATCCAAAAATTAGCTTCAGGTTGGAAATGACACATGAGAAAGCATATATAATTCTAAGTTTTTTTCAATGATATGTGTCATTAATCTATTACTAATCTAAAATAATATACTACAAGCACTACTATGCCTTATAATTACATAAAACTTTTGTGTCTACCAAAATAATTATTTTTGCTATATCTTACCGAAAGTACGGTAGAGTACTTCCACAAGGATCCTTTGATTGTGTAAACTTGGCCAAGCTACACAATTGGCTTGCCCACAAGCATCCAGAGTTGAAGCATTAGCAGACGATCACGGGTAATCCAACTACATTGTTTGCCGACATGCTATTTTCTTACTTTTCTTTCAAAACACCTGCGCACGAGATACACAACGAGCATTCCCAAGTGAAACCGAGTGGACCTCTATTTCAATTAGAATATCATGTATTTAGGAGATGAGGTTTTGAGTGATGATTGCAAAATGGTTGGTTTGGTGATAAGGGACATGCTTCTTCCATTGTTTCCACGTGCATTACAACTTGGGTCTAGATTCAACCTTGCCATCCATGTCCATCATGTGCACAACACCGTATCTGATTGCACCTCTCTAAGAATTTTTAAGCTTTAGTTTGGTACTGGAGTGGGATGGACTTGCAAGTGTATGTCCGCCACTAGCAAAGTCCCATGCATGGAATGGGTATTTGTCTAGACCAATTAAACCAGACAAACTGGCATGGGCACCCACCATTTCAAAGTCTTTTAGAGGTGAGAAGTGTTCATGGCATAGTCTAGAATAGGAACAAAGATTTATTAACATTGTAACTCTTATGTAACGTTGTCTCTCTCTCATGTGCAGATGGAAATCAACGATCATAAGCATTTCATGAAATGGTTTAGAAGGACTACTCAAGGAAGGGAGACGTGTTCATGGAGCTGATTGATGAGCTTAGAGTGTTTTCCAATGTAACATGGACATTGGATCGATATATACCAATGGTCGACTTACAAATGCCATCCCATTAGGTTCTCTCCTTGATGCCATCTCGACATCTCTCTTCTAGTACAACCATGGGCCAAAACTCTTTATCTCATACTAAAACAAAACGTCCTAACAACACTACGCTACTTTATTTTTCTCAAGTACGTCTTTAAAAGTTATCTTATCTTATGGAATACCATTTTTTAATTCTTTAATAACTATTTTGCCAAAGCGTACTGGCAATTTTGTTTTATTTCAACGTGTGATGTTGCATTTGATGTCACATGTGTTTTGTATCATTTATCAATGGTGTTCTCTTGAAGCGTTGGTTGCAGTTTCCTCTAGTGAATTTGAGAATATCTAATTAAACATTTGATGTTAACACATGTGTTTTGCACTACTTTCATGTTTGAAGAATTTCATTATATTCAATGTCAATAGTGTTCTCCTGAAGTGTTGGTTGTAGTTTCCTCTAGTGAACTATAGCGGTAGCCTCATAGACTACCCACGAACTTAGCGAGCGAAAATAATCAATTTTGCCAAATTAGGAAGAGATGAGAGAAATGGAGAGCCAAAAAGTGGAAGGGAGGAGGGAAAGGGGGAATTTTATGCAAAAGGGTTAACACCAAACGCGTTTCGCATTAAGCTCATCAGTGGTGTAACCCAAACAAGAGGTGTAGGGAGGTTTTAAATAGGGTGGAGGGTTTCCCAAGGGAGCAAGTACATGGCATAAAGAGGAGGAGGCCTCTTCAATGGGAAAAAATCCACTATTAAAGAGGTAGGACAAAAAGTGGGGAGGTTTAAAGAGTGCAAATTACAAGGGGGGGGTATAAAGAGAAGAGGACTATGACTCCAATTTAATGGAGGAAAGGGAGAGGGGGGGGGAGAAGAGGAAATTCGTATGGTTAGCATCTTCAGAATAGGGGCAAGGGGGAGAAGTAGGAGGGGGAGGGCGAAGGGGGGATAAAGGCTCTAACTTGAGAGAAGGTCGCCGAGGTTGGGAGCATTCAACCAACAAGTAATGGGTTTAGGAAAGGGAGGGAGTTCCGAGTTGAATTCCAAAAGCTTGGAGAGAGGTTGGCTGATGGAACGGGCTAGATTGAGTTGGCGGGTAAAAGGAGAAAAAGGGATTTTGACAATAGAAGGCGGGGCAATCTTGTGGTTACTTTTGACAAGGAAAGAGGGCCTGGAAGCATAGGAAACATAGAGGCAACAAGCTTTTAAGAGCGGTGAAGGGTAGCCTTTCGCCCTAAGTATTGAGCTATTTTGGCAAATGCAAATGCCAAGATTGTATTTTTAGGATGTGTTGAGCTATTTTGGCAAATGCAAATGCCAAGATTCTCCCATATATAGCCACCTATGTATGACTTTTGAGTAGATTTGGCATATTATAATAGGTCTATCGCCACCGAGGGTGTTGCCAAGAATTTTTTGAGTGAATACTAAGCTAAGGTTTGTTTGCAATTTGCATAAGCCATTTTCATGGGAAACAAATTCAATCTTGGCATTACCTACTTGTATTTAATGGGCTTACAAAACGCTCAATTTTTAGCACCCTCAATACTCGATTTGATTAGTTATCTTAAACTCAATATTGTGTTAAATAATTTGGTGCATTTGTAAGTGTGCAATATAATGATGTGGTCTTATAACTATCAATTTAGCTCCTTGGATTTGAAAATTTAGGATCTCTCTCTCTCTCTCTCTCTCTCTCTCTCTCTCTCTCTCTCAAAAGGGGTGTTCATATACATTCACCCATTCATGCACATTTAAGAGTAACAATAATTGCTAGGTACCCCCTGGGTGTCATTTGGCTCATGGTTTATATTCCAGGCTATGTCAGGCATGAGAATTCACTCGCCTATGCTCTTGCTTCTATACTTTCATGTATTATAATCGTTGAAATATACATCCACTTTGACTCAGGCTACAATAGCCTCCATTATTTTAAAAGCGGAGAGAAATAAAAAATAGTAATTTCACTCCTTTGAACACCATGATTACATTTGAAGCACCCAAAAATCCTGGACGTTAAATTTATCCTGTGCAAATCTATCCATTTGGGCATTTTTTAAAATGTTTCTCCCTCATCAAGTGTTAAAAGGAGGCAAGCCAAGAGTTTTTCCTATGGTTTTTGGGTGCTTTATATGCAATGGTATATTGAAATAATCAGATTTTGAGATAAATCATCACCTTGGACTTAATCAAGGGATTTTCAAGATATGTTTAGCAAATATGGTAGGTCTTGTGCAAAGCTTTAGGAATATAAAGTGAGCCTGCTCAGTCCCCTCCAAA
The DNA here is from genome assembly GCF_014529385.1 of Adiantum capillus-veneris. Classification (NCBI taxonomy): domain Eukaryota; kingdom Viridiplantae; phylum Streptophyta; class Polypodiopsida; order Polypodiales; family Pteridaceae; genus Adiantum; species Adiantum capillus-veneris. Next base: position 142,785,066 of record NC_140951.1, on the reverse strand, counting down.
AACAAGACTTAGAGGATGATGATTTCATGAAAAAATTCTACCAAGGAGGAAAATCGGCATAGGAAACTAGTAACAATACATGAACAAATGTTGTTAGAGAATAGTGGATTGCATGATCTACTCTCTTGGGTTTATAGAGGGCATAGATGTAAACATTGATGATGAAATTTTTTACAAGGATCGTGGAATTCAAAATCATCAATGTTTACATCTATGCCCTCTATAAATGAGTGTGCCTTATATCTCTACTCAAGAACCCTAATAGAATATCTCAATGCAGACTCTAGTGTATCTAACACAATTCAAAATAGCCCTCTACACAGAAAAGTATATATTTATAGCTTGAATTTTGATGGTGGATTTCCTTCACATTAATTGGTGTTAAAGCAGTATGCTCCTATTATGTTGCTTACAAATTGAAGTTCATACAATGACACCAGGTTGATCTACAAAAAAAAAACAATCATTGAAAGGTGATACATAGATAATAGCAAGGGCTATGTGTGGGGATAGAGTCTTCCTCCCGCAATTTACATTTATTCCACCATTGCATCAACTTGCTTTTGGCATAAGACAATGGTATTTTTCTATATGCTTGGCTTTTGTCATGACCATGACCAAAGCTCAAGGAGAGACTCCCAATGTATTTGCTTACTCCTATACTTATGCATAGATAGTGATATGCATAGTCATTGGGCTTCCTCTTGTACTTTTGCATAGATAGCTATTGGTACGCATAGATATTGGGTCTTTATCTGCTTACTCTTGTACTTTTGCATAGATAGTGATATGTTGCTTTTTCTCGAGTAAGATCATGCATAGCTTTGAAGGTGCATATAAGAAACGATGCAACAGTAGTAGGTCATAGTGCTCCAACACATAGATTGCTTGTTACCCAAAATAATGTTTTATAGATGTCTATGTAGGCTAAGATGGAAGAATTGTGACCTCATGTATGATAAATCACTGCATAGAAATATACATATTACTTTGATGGAGTAGGTTTTACTCAAAAGAAAAAACCTATATTGTGCATGGGCAATTTTATTATGAAAACTCATATAGGTCACACTAGGATGAACAACTTTGTATGGACAACGTTTTTCTACTTGAAGGGCTATAAATCTTAAAGGAATCATATACATGAGAATGAGATGCATGCTTGATAGATATTAAATGTCATATTTGGAAAACAGTTTACACCTTTGTCTGTAGGTATTAAGGATTTTTGTATAATAAATGACATTTGTAGTATGCTATATACTTTTCTTTGTTTTTTTTGCATCTAAATATGAACATACATGTGTGACCATAAAAGTAGAGTGTTTACATATCTTCTATCTAAATGCTAAATTTCAATTCTACAAAGGTGACATTTGATGCTCAAAATTATTATTATTCCTTTTCTAGGTGATCAATAGACATCCAAAAATTAGCTTCAGGTTGGAAATGACACATGAGAAAGCATATATAATTCTAAGTTTTTTTCAATGATATGTGTCATTAATCTATTACTAATCTAAAATAATATACTACAAGCACTACTATGCCTTATAATTACATAAAACTTTTGTGTCTACCAAAATAATTATTTTTGCTATATCTTACCGAAAGTACGGTAGAGTACTTCCACAAGGATCCTTTGATTGTGTAAACTTGGCCAAGCTACACAATTGGCTTGCCCACAAGCATCCAGAGTTGAAGCATTAGCAGACGATCACGGGTAATCCAACTACATTGTTTGCCGACATGCTATTTTCTTACTTTTCTTTCAAAACACCTGCGCACGAGATACACAACGAGCATTCCCAAGTGAAACCGAGTGGACCTCTATTTCAATTAGAATATCATGTATTTAGGAGATGAGGTTTTGAGTGATGATTGCAAAATGGTTGGTTTGGTGATAAGGGACATGCTTCTTCCATTGTTTCCACGTGCATTACAACTTGGGTCTAGATTCAACCTTGCCATCCATGTCCATCATGTGCACAACACCGTATCTGATTGCACCTCTCTAAGAATTTTTAAGCTTTAGTTTGGTACTGGAGTGGGATGGACTTGCAAGTGTATGTCCGCCACTAGCAAAGTCCCATGCATGGAATGGGTATTTGTCTAGACCAATTAAACCAGACAAACTGGCATGGGCACCCACCATTTCAAAGTCTTTTAGAGGTGAGAAGTGTTCATGGCATAGTCTAGAATAGGAACAAAGATTTATTAACATTGTAACTCTTATGTAACGTTGTCTCTCTCTCATGTGCAGATGGAAATCAACGATCATAAGCATTTCATGAAATGGTTTAGAAGGACTACTCAAGGAAGGGAGACGTGTTCATGGAGCTGATTGATGAGCTTAGAGTGTTTTCCAATGTAACATGGACATTGGATCGATATATACCAATGGTCGACTTACAAATGCCATCCCATTAGGTTCTCTCCTTGATGCCATCTCGACATCTCTCTTCTAGTACAACCATGGGCCAAAACTCTTTATCTCATACTAAAACAAAACGTCCTAACAACACTACGCTACTTTATTTTTCTCAAGTACGTCTTTAAAAGTTATCTTATCTTATGGAATACCATTTTTTAATTCTTTAATAACTATTTTGCCAAAGCGTACTGGCAATTTTGTTTTATTTCAACGTGTGATGTTGCATTTGATGTCACATGTGTTTTGTATCATTTATCAATGGTGTTCTCTTGAAGCGTTGGTTGCAGTTTCCTCTAGTGAATTTGAGAATATCTAATTAAACATTTGATGTTAACACATGTGTTTTGCACTACTTTCATGTTTGAAGAATTTCATTATATTCAATGTCAATAGTGTTCTCCTGAAGTGTTGGTTGTAGTTTCCTCTAGTGAACTATAGCGGTAGCCTCATAGACTACCCACGAACTTAGCGAGCGAAAATAATCAATTTTGCCAAATTAGGAAGAGATGAGAGAAATGGAGAGCCAAAAAGTGGAAGGGAGGAGGGAAAGGGGGAATTTTATGCAAAAGGGTTAACACCAAACGCGTTTCGCATTAAGCTCATCAGTGGTGTAACCCAAACAAGAGGTGTAGGGAGGTTTTAAATAGGGTGGAGGGTTCCCAAGGGAGCAAGTACATGGCATAAAGAGGAGGAGGCCTCTTCAATGGGGAAAAAATCCACTATTAAAGAGGTAGGACAAAAAGTGGGGAGGTTTAAAGAGTGCAAATTACAAGGGGGGGGTATAAAGAGAAGAGGACTATGACTCCAATTTAATGGAGGAAAGGGAGAGGGGGGGGGGAGAAGAGGAAATTCGTATGGTTAGCATCTTCAGAATAGGGGCAAGGGGGAGAAGTAGGAGGGGGAGGGCGAAGGGGGGATAAAGGCTCTAACTTGAGAGAAGGTCGCCGAGGTTGGGAGCATTCAACCAACAAGTAATGGGTTTAGGAAAGGGAGGGAGTTCCGAGTTGAATTCCAAAAGCTTGGAGAGAGGTTGGCTGATGGAACGGGCTAGATTGAGTTGGCGGGTAAAAGGAGAAAAAGGGATTTTGACAATAGAAGGCGGGGCAATCTTGTGGTTACTTTTGACAAGGAAAGAGGGCCTGGAAGCATAGGAAACATAGAGGCAACAAGCTTTTAAGAGCGGTGAAGGGTAGCCTTTCGCCCTAAGTATTGAGCTATTTTGGCAAATGCAAATGCCAAGATTGTATTTTTAGGATGTGTTGAGCTATTTTGGCAAATGCAAATGCCAAGATTCTCCCATATATAGCCACCTATGTATGACTTTTGAGTAGATTTGGCATATTATAATAGGTCTATCGCCACCGAGGGTGTTGCCAAGAATTTTTTGAGTGAATACTAAGCTAAGGTTTGTTTGCAATTTGCATAAGCCATTTTCATGGGAAACAAATTCAATCTTGGCATTACCTACTTGTATTTAATGGGCTTACAAAACGCTCAATTTTTAGCACCCTCAATACTCGATTTGATTAGTTATCTTAAACTCAATATTGTGTTAAATAATTTGGTGCATTTGTAAGTGTGCAATATAATGATGTGGTCTTATAACTATCAATTTAGCTCCTTGGATTTGAAAATTTAGGATCTCTCTCTCTCTCTCTCTCTCTCTCTCTCTCTCTCTCTCTCTCAAAAGGGGTGTTCATATACATTCACCCATTCATGCACATTTAAGAGTAACAATAATTGCTAGGTACCCCCTCCCCTGGGTGTCATTTGGCTCATGGTTTATATTCCAGGCTATGTCAGGCATGAGAATTCACTCGCCTATGCTCTTGCTTCTATACTTTCATGTATTATAATCGTTGAAATATACATCCACTTTGACTCAGGCTACAATAGCCTCCATTATTTTAAAAGCGGAGAGAAATAAAAAATAGTAATTTCACTCCTTTGAACACCATGATTACATTTGAAGCACCCAAAAATCCTGGACGTTAAATTTATCCTGTGCAAATCTATCCATTTGGGCATTTTTTAAAATGTTTCTCCCTCATCAAGTGTTAAAAGGAGGCAAGCCAAGAGTTTTTCCTATGGTTTTTGGGTGCTTTATATGCAATGGTATATTGAAATAATCAGATTTTGAGATAAATCATCACCTTGGACTTAATCAAGGGATTTTCAAGATATGTTTAGCAAATATGGTAGGTCTTGTGCAAAGCTTTAGGAATATAAAGTGAGCCTGCTCAGTCCCCTCCAAAAACAAGACTTAGAGGATGATGATTTCATGAAAAAATTCTACCAAGGAGGAAAATCGGCATAGGAAACTAGTAACAATACATGAACAAATGTTGTTAGAGAATAGTGGATTGCATGATCTACTCTCTTGGGTTTATAGAGGGCATAGATGTAAACATTGATGATGAAATTTTTTACAAGGATCGTGGAATTCAAAATCATCAATGTTTACATCTATGCCCTCTATAAATGAGTGTGCCTTATATCTCTACTCAAGAACCCTAATAGAATATCTCAATGCAGACTCTAGTGTATCTAACACAATTCAAAATAGCCCTCTACACAGAAAAGTATATATTTATAGCTTGAATTTTGATGGTGGATTTCCTTCACATTAATTGGTGTTAAAGCAGTATGCTCCTATTATGTTGCTTACAAATTGAAGTTCATACAATGACACCAGGTTGATCTACAAAAAAAAAAAACAATCATTGAAAGGTGATACATAGATAATAGCAAGGGCTATGTGTGGGGATAGAGTCTTCCTCCCGCAATTTACATTTATTCCACCATTGCATCAACTTGCTTTTGGCATAAGACAATGGTATTTTTCTATATGCTTGGCTTTTGTCATGACCATGACCAAAGCTCAAGGAGAGACTCCCAATGTATTTGCTTACTCCTATACTTATGCATAGATAGTGATATGCATAGTCATTGGGCTTCCTCTTGTACTTTTGCATAGATAGCTATTGGTACGCATAGATATTGGGTCTTTATCTGCTTACTCTTGTACTTTTGCATAGATAGTGATATGTTGCTTTTTCTCGAGTAAGATCATGCAGAGCTTTGAAGGTGCATATAAGAAACGATGCAACAGTAGTAGGTCATAGTGCTCCAACACATAGATTGCTTGTTACCCAAAATAATGTTTTATAGATGTCTATGTAGGCTAAGATGGAAGAATTGTGACCTCATGTATGATAAATCACTGCATAGAAATATACATATTACTTTGATGGAGTAGGTTTTACTCAAAAGAAAAAACCTATATTGTGCATGGGCAATTTTATTATGAAAACTCATATAGGTCACACTAGGATGAACAACTTTGTATGGACAACGTTTTTCTACTTGAAGGGCTATAAATCTTAAAGGAATCATATACATGAGAATGAGATGCATGCTTGATAGATATTAAATGTCATATTTGGAAAACAGTTTACACCTTTGTCTGTAGGTATTAGGGATTTTTGTATAATAAATGACATTTGTAGTATGCTATATACTTTTCTTTGTTTTTTTTGCATCTAAATATGAACATACATGTGTGACCATAAAAGTAGAGTGTTTACATATCTTCTATCTAAATGCTAAATTTCAATTCTACAAAGGTGACATTTGATGCTCAAAATTATTATTATTCCTTTTCTAGGTGATCAATAGACATCCAAAAATTAGCTTCAGGTTGGAAATGACACATGAGAAAGCATATATAATTCTAAGTTTTTTTCAATGATATGTGTCATTAATCTATTACTAATCTAAAATAATATACTACAAGCACTACTATGCCTTATAATTACATAAAACTTTTGTGTCTACCAAAATAATTATTTTTGCTATATCTTACCGAAAGTACGGTAGAGTACTTCCACAAGGATCCTTTGATTGTGTAAACTTGGCCAAGCTACACAATTGGCTTGCCCACAAGCATCCAGAGTTGAAGCATTAGCAGACGATCACGGGTAATCCAACTACATTGTTTGCCGACATGCTATTTTCTTACTTTTCTTTCAAAACACCTGCGCACGAGATACACAACGAGCATTCCCAAGTGAAACCGAGTGGACCTCTATTTCAATTAGAATATCATGTATTTAGGAGATGAGGTTTTGAGTGATGATTGCAAAATGGTTGGTTTGGTGATAAGGGACATGCTTCTTCCATTGTTTCCACGTGCATTACAACTTGGGTCTAGATTCAACCTTGCCATCCATGTCCATCATGTGCACAACACCGTATCTGATTGCACCTCTCTAAGAATTTTTAAGCTTTAGTTTGGTACTGGAGTGGGATGGACTTGCAAGTGTATGTCCGCCACTAGCAAAGTCCCATGCATGGAATGGGTATTTGTCTAGACCAATTAAACCAGACAAACTGGCATGGGCACCCACCATTTCAAAGTCTTTTAGAGGTGAGAAGTGTTCATGGCATAGTCTAGAATAGGAACAAAGATTTATTAACATTGTAACTCTTATGTAACGTTGTCTCTCTCTCATGTGCAGATGGAAATCAACGATCATAAGCATTTCATGAAATGGTTTAGAAGGACTACTCAAGGAAGGGAGACGTGTTCATGGAGCTGATTGATGAGCTTAGAGTGTTTTCCAATGTAACATGGACATTGGATCGATATATACCAATGGTCGACTTACAAATGCCATCCCATTAGGTTCTCTCCTTGATGCCATCTCGACATCTCTCTTCTAGTACAACCATGGGCCAAAACTCTTTATCTCATACTAAAACAAAACGTCCTAACAACACTACGCTACTTTATTTTTCTCAAGTACGTCTTTAAAAGTTATCTTATCTTATGGAATACCATTTTTTAATTCTTTAATAACTATTTTGCCAAAGCGTACTGGCAATTTTGTTTTATTTCAACGTGTGATGTTGCATTTGATGTCACATGTGTTTTGTATCATTTATCAATGGTGTTCTCTTGAAGCGTTGGTTGCAGTTTCCTCTAGTGAATTTGAGAATATCTAATTAAACATTTGATGTTAACACATGTGTTTTGCACTACTTTCATGTTTGAAGAATTTCATTATATTCAATGTCAATAGTGTTCTCCTGAAGTGTTGGTTGTAGTTTCCTCTAGTGAACTATAGCGGTAGCCTCATAGACTACCCACGAACTTAGCGAGCGAAAATAATCAATTTTGCCAAATTAGGAAGAGATGAGAGAAATGGAGAACCAAAAAGTGGAAGGGAGGAGGGAAAGGGGGAATTTTATGCAAAAGGGTTAACACCAAACGCGTTTCGCATTAAGCTCATCAGTGGTGTAACCCAAACAAGAGGTGTAGGGAGGTTTTAAATAGGGTGCTTTATATGCAATGGTATATTGAAATAATCAGATTTTGAGATAAATCATCACCTTGGACTTAATCAAGGGATTTTCAAGATATGTTTAGCAAATATGGTAGGTCTTGTGCAAACCTTTAGGAATATAAAGTGAGCCTGCTCAGTCCCCTCCAACACATAGATTGCTTGTTACCCAAAATAATGTATACACCGAGGTTTTATAGATGTCTATGTAGGCTAAGATGGAAGAATTGTGACCTCATGTATGATAAATCACTGCATAGAAATATACATATTACTTTGATGGAGCAGGTTTTACTCAAAAGAAAAAACCTATATTGTGCATGGGCAATTTTATTATGAAAACTCATATAGGTCACACTAGGATGAACAACTTTGTATGGACAACGTTTTTCTACTTGAAGGGCTATAAATCTTAAAGGAATCATATACATGAGAATGAGATGCATGCTTGATAGATATTAAATGTCATATTTGGAAAACAGTTTACACCTTTGTCTGTAGGTATTAGGGATTTTTGTATAATAAATGACATTTGTAGTATGCTATATACTTTTCTTTGTTTTTTTTGCATCTAAATATGAACATACATGTGTGACCATAAAAGTAGAGTGTTTACATATCTTCTATCTAAATGCTAAATTTCAATTCTACAAAGGTGACATTTGATGCTCAAAATTATTATTATTCCTTTTCTAGGTGATCAATAGACATCCAAAAATTAGCTTCAGGTTGGAAATGGACACATGAGAAAGCATATATAATTCTAAGTTTTTTTCAATGATATGTGTCATTAATCTATTACTAATCTAAAATAATATACTACAAGCACTACTATGCCTTATAATTACATAGAACTTTTCTGTGTACCAAAATAATTATTTTTGCTATATCTTATCGAAAGTACGGTAGAGTACTTCCACAAGGATCCTTTGATTGTGTAAACTTGGCCAAGCTACACAATTGGCTTGCCCACAAGCATCCAGAGTTGAAGCATTAGCAGACGATCACGGGTAATCCAACTACATTGTTTGCCGACATGCTATTTTCTTACTTTTCTTTCAAAACACCTGCGCACGAGATACACAACGAGCATTCCCAAGTGAAACCGAGTGGACCTCTATTTCAATTAGAATATCATGTATTTAGGAGATGAGGTTTTGAGTGATGATTGCAAAATGGTTGGTTTGGTGATAAGGGACATGCTTCTTCCATTGTTTCCACGTGCATTACAACTTGGGTCTAGATTCAACCTTGCCATCCATGTCCATCATGTGCACAACACCGTATCTGATTGCACCTCTCTAAGAATTTTTAAGCTTTAGTTTGGTACTGGAGTGGGATGGACTTGCAAGTGTATGTCCGCCACTAGCAAAGTCCCATGCATGGAATGGGTATTTGTCTAGACCAATTAAACCAGACAAACTGGCATGGGCACCCACCATTTCAAAGTCTTTTAGAGGTGAGAAGTGTTCATGGCATAGTCTAGAATAGGAACAAAGATTTATTAACATTGTAACTCTTATGTAACGTTGTCTCTCTCTCATGTGCAGATGGAAATCAACGATCATAAGCATTTCATGAAATGGTTTAGAAGGACTACTCAAGGAAGGGAGACGTGTTCATGGAGCTGATTGATGAGCTTAGAGTGTTTTCCAATGTAACATGGACATTGGATCGATATATACCAATGGTCGACTTACAAATGCCATCCCATTAGGTTCTCTCCTTGATGCCATCTCGACATCTCTCTTCTAGTACAACCATGGGCCAAAACTCTTTATCTCATACTAAAACAAAACGTCCTAACAACACTACGCTACTTTATTTTTCTCAAGTACGTCTTTAAAAGTTATCTTATCTTATGGAATACCATTTTTTAATTCTTTAATAACTATTTTGCCAAAGCGTACTGGCAATTTTGTTTTATTTCAACGTGTGATGTTGCATTTGATGTCACATGTGTTTTGTATCATTTATCAATGGTGTTCTCTTGAAGCGTTGGTTGCAGTTTCCTCTAGTGAATTTGAGAATATCTAATTAAACATTTGATGTTAACACATGTGTTTTGCACTACTTTCATGTTTGAAGAATTTCATTATATTCAATGTCAATAGTGTTCTCCTGAAGTGTTGGTTGTAGTTTCCTCTAGTGAACTATAGCGGTAGCCTCATAGACTACCCACGAACTTAGCGAGCGAAAATAATCAATTTTGCCAAATTAGGAAGAGATGAGAGAAATGGAGAGCCAAAAAGTGGAAGGGAGGAGGGAAAGGGGGAATTTTATGCAAAAGGGTTAACACCAAACGCGTTTCGCATTAAGCTCATCAGTGGTGTAACCCAAACAAGAGGTGTAGGGAGGTTTTAAATAGGCATCCAATAGAGAGGGGGGTGGAGGGTCCCAAGGGAGCAAGTACATGGCATAAAGAGGAGGAGGCCTCTTCAATGGGGAAAAAATCCACTATTAAAGAGGTAGGACAAAAAGTGGGGAGGTTTAAAGAGTGCAAATTACAAGGGGGGGGAGAAGAGGACTATGACTCCAATTTAATGGAGGAAAGGGAGAGGGGGGGGGGAGAAGAGGAAATTCGTATGGTTAGCATCTTCAGAATAGGGGCAAGGGGGAGAAGTAGGAGGGGGAGGGCGAAGGGGGGATAAAGGCTCTAACTTGAGAGAAGGTCGCCGAGGTTGGGAGCATTCAACCAACAAGTAATGGGTTTAGGAAAGGGAGGGAGTTCCGAGTTGAATTCCAAAAGCTTGGAGAGAGGTTGGCTGATGGAACGGGCTAGATTGAGTTGGCGGGTAAAAGGAGAAAAAGGGATTTTGACAATAGAAGGCGGGGCAATCTTGTGGTTACTTTTGACAAGGAAAGAGGGCCTGGAAGCATAGGAAACATAGAGGCAACAAGCTTTTAAGAGCGGTGAAGGGTAGCCTTTCGCCCTAAGTATTGAGCTATTTTGGCAAATGCAAATGCCAAGATTGTATTTTTAGGATGTGTTGAGCTATTTTGGCAAATGCAAATGCCAAGATTCTCCCATATATAGCCACCTATGTATGACTTTTGAGTAGATTTGGCATATTATAATAGGTCTATCGCCACCGAGGGTGTTGCCAAGAATTTTTTGAGTGAATACTAAGCTAAGGTTTGTTTGCAATTTGCATAAGCCATTTTCATGGGAAACAAATTCAATCTTGGCATTACCTACTTGTATTTAATGGGCTTACAAAACGCTCAATTTTTAGCACCCTCAATACTCGATTTGATTAGTTATCTTAAACTCAATATTGTGTTAAATAATTTGGTGCATTTGTAAGTGTGCAATATAATGATGTGGTCTTATAACTATCAATTTAGCTCCTTGGATTTGAAAATTTAGGATCTCTCTCTCTCTCTCTCTCTCTCTCTCAAAAGGGGTGTTCATATACATTCACCCATTCATGCACATTTAAGAGTAACAATAATTGCTAGGTACCCCCTGGGTGTCATTTGGCTCATGGTTTATATTCCAGGCTATGTCAGGCATGAGAATTCACTCGCCTATGCTCTTGCTTCTATACTTTCATGTATTATAATCGTTGAAATATACATCCACTTTGACTCAGGCTACAATAGCCTCCATTATTTTAAAAGCGGAGAGAAATAAAAAATAGTAATTTCACTCCTTTGAACACCATGATTACATTTGAAGCACCCAAAAATCCTGGACGTTAAATTTATCCTGTGCAAATCTATCCATTTGGGCATTTTTTAAAATGTTTCTCCCTCATCAAGTGTTAAAAGGAGGCAAGCCAAGAGTTTTTCCTATGGTTTTTGGGTGCTTTATATGCAATGGTATATTGAAATAATCAGATTTTGAGATAAATCATCACCTTGGACTTAATCAAGGGATTTTCAAGATATGTTTAGCAAATATGGTAGGTCTTGTGCAAAGCTTTAGGAATATAAAGTGAGCCTGCTCAGTCCCCTCCAAAAACAAGACTTAGAGGATGATGATTTCATGAAAAAATTCTACCAAGGAGGAAAATCGGCATAGGAAACTAGTAACAATACATGAACAAATGTTGTTAGAGAATAGTGGATTGCATGATCTACTCTCTTGGGTTTATAGAGGGCATAGATGTAAACATTGATGATGAAATTTTTTACAAGGATCGTGGAATTCAAAATCATCAATGTTTACATCTATGCCCTCTATAAATGAGTGTGCCTTATATCTCTACTCAAGAACCCTAATAGAATATCTCAATGCAGACTCTAGTGTATCTAACACAATTCAAAATAGCCCTCTACACAGAAAAGTATATATTTATAGCTTGAATTTTGATGGTGGATTTCCTTCACATTAATTGGTGTTAAAGCAGTATGCTCCTATTATGTTGCTTACAAATTGAAGTTCATACAATGACACCAGGTTGATCTACAAAAAAAAAAACAATCATTGAAAGGTGATACATAGATAATAGCAAGGGCTATGTGTGGGGATAGAGTCTTCCTCCCGCAATTTACATTTATTCCACCATTGCATCAACTTGCTTTTGGCATAAGACAATGGTATTTTTCTATATGCTTGGCTTTTGTCATGACCATGACCAAAGCTCAAGGAGAGACTCCCAATGTATTTGCTTACTCCTATACTTATGCATAGATAGTGATATGCATAGTCATTGGGCTTCCTCTTGTACTTTTGCATAGATAGCTATTGGTACGCATAGATATTGGGTCTTTATCTGCTTACTCTTGTACTTTTGCATAGATAGTGATATGTTGCTTTTCTCGAGTAAGATCATGCATAGCTTTGAAGGTGCATATAAGAAACGATGCAACAGTAGTAGGTCATAGTGCTCCAACACATAGATTGCTTGTTACCCAAAATAATGTATACACCGAGGTTTTATAGATGTCTATGTAGGCTAAGATGGAAGAATTGTGACCTCATGTATGATAAATCACTGCATAGAAATATACATATTACTTTGATGGAGCAGGTTTTACTCAAAAGAAAAAACCTATATTGTGCATGGGCAATTTTATTATGAAAACTCATATAGGTCACACTAGGATGAACAACTTTGTATGGACAACGTTTTTCTACTTGAAGGGCTATAAATCTTAAAGGAATCATATACATGAGAATGAGATGCATGCTTGATAGATATTAAATGTCATATTTGGAAAACAGTTTACACCTTTGTCTGTAGGTATTAAGGATTTTTGTATAATAAATGACATTTGTAGTATGCTATATACTTTTCTTTGTTTTTTTTGCATCTAAATATGAACATACATGTGTGACCATAAAAGTAGAGTGTTTACATATCTTCTATCTAAATGCTAAATTTCAATTCTACAAAGGTGACATTTGATGCTCAAAATTATTATTATTCCTTTTCTAGGTGATCAATAGACATCCAAAAATTAGCTTCAGGTTGGAAATGACACATGAGAAAGCATATATAATTCTAAGTTTTTTTCAATGATATGTGTCATTAATCTATTACTAATCTAAAATAATATACTACAAGCACTACTATGCCTTATAATTACATAAAACTTTTGTGTCTACCAAAATAATTATTTTTGCTATATCTTACCGAAAGTACGGTAGAGTACTTCCACAAGGATCCTTTGATTGTGTAAACTTGGCCAAGCTACACAATTGGCTTGCCCACAAGCATCCAGAGTTGAAGCATTAGCAGACGATCACGGGTAATCCAACTACATTGTTTGCCGACATGCTATTTTCTTACTTTTCTTTCAAAACACCTGCGCACGAGATACACAACGAGCATTCCCAAGTGAAACCGAGTGGACCTCTATTTCAATTAGAATATCATGTATTTAGGAGATGAGGTTTTGAGTGATGATTGCAAAATGGTTGGTTTGGTGATAAGGGACATGCTTCTTCCATTGTTTCCACGTGCATTACAACTTGGGTCTAGATTCAACCTTGCCATCCATGTCCATCATGTGCACAACACCGTATCTGATTGCACCTCTCTAAGAATTTTTAAGCTTTAGTTTGGTACTGGAGTGGGATGGACTTGCAAGTGTATGTCCGCCACTAGCAAAGTCCCATGCATGGAATGGGTATTTGTCTAGACCAATTAAACCAGACAAACTGGCATGGGCACCCACCATTTCAAAGTCTTTTAGAGGTGAGAAGTGTTCATGGCATAGTCTAGAATAGGAACAAAGATTTATTAACATTGTAACTCTTATGTAACGTTGTCTCTCTCTCATGTGCAGATGGAAATCAACGATCATAAGCATTTCATGAAATGGTTTAGAAGGACTACTCAAGGAAGGGAGACGTGTTCATGGAGCTGATTGATGAGCTTAGAGTGTTTTCCAATGTAACATGGACATTGGATCGATATATACCAATGGTCGACTTACAAATGCCATCCCATTAGGTTCTCTCCTTGATGCCATCTCGACATCTCTCTTCTAGTACAACCATGGGCCAAAACTCTTTATCTCATACTAAAACAAAACGTCCTAACAACACTACGCTACTTTATTTTTCTCAAGTACGTCTTTAAAAGTTATCTTATCTTATGGAATACCATTTTTTAATTCTTTAATAACTATTTTGCCAAAGCGTACTGGCAATTTTGTTTTATTTCAACGTGTGATGTTGCATTTGATGTCACATGTGTTTTGTATCATTTATCAATGGTGTTCTCTTGAAGCGTTGGTTGCAGTTTCCTCTAGTGAATTTGAGAATATCTAATTAAACATTTGATGTTAACACATGTGTTTTGCACTACTTTCATGTTTGAAGAATTTCATTATATTCAATGTCAATAGTGTTCTCCTGAAGTGTTGGTTGTAGTTTCCTCTAGTGAACTATAGCGGTAGCCTCATAGACTACCCACGAACTTAGCGAGCGAAAATAATCAATTTTGCCAAATTAGGAAGAGATGAGAGAAATGGAGAGCCAAAAAGTGGAAGGGAGGAGGGAAAGGGGGAATTTTATGCAAAAGGGTTAACACCAAACGCGTTTCGCATTAAGCTCATCAGTGGTGTAACCCAAACAAGAGGTGTAGGGAGGTTTTAAATAGGGTGGAGGGTTCCCAAGGGAGCAAGTACATGGCATAAAGAGGAGGAGGCCTCTTCAATGGGGAAAAAATCCACTATTAAAGAGGTAGGACAAAAAGTGGGGAGGTTTAAAGAGTGCAAATTACAAGGGGGGGGTATAAAGAGAAGAGGACTATGACTCCAATTTAATGGAGGAAAGGGAGAGGGGGGGGGAGAAGAGGAAATTCGTATGGTTAGCATCTTCAGAATAGGGGCAAGGGGGAGAAGTAGGAGGGGGAGGGCGAAGGGGGGATAAAGGCTCTAACTTGAGAGAAGGTCGCCGAGGTTGGGAGCATTCAACCAACAAGTAATGGGTTTAGGAAAGGGAGGGAGTTCCGAGTTGAATTCCAAAAGCTTGGAGAGAGGTTGGCTGATGGAACGGGCTAGATTGAGTTGGCGGGTAAAAGGAGAAAAAGGGATTTTGACAATAGAAGGCGGGGCAATCTTGTGGTTACTTTTGACAAGGAAAGAGGGCCTGGAAGCATAGGAAACATAGAGGCAACAAGCTTTTAAGAGCGGTGAAGGGTAGCCTTTCGCCCTAAGTATTGAGCTATTTTGGCAAATGCAAATGCCAAGATTGTATTTTTAGGATGTGTTGAGCTATTTTGGCAAATGCAAATGCCAAGATTCTCCCATATATAGCCACCTATGTATGACTTTTGAGTAGATTTGGCATATTATAATAGGTCTATCGCCACCGAGGGTGTTGCCAAGAATTTTTTGAGTGAATACTAAGCTAAGGTTTGTTTGCAATTTGCATAAGCCATTTTCATGGGAAACAAATTCAATCTTGGCATTACCTACTTGTATTTAATGGGCTTACAAAACGCTCAATTTTTAGCACCCTCAATACTCGATTTGATTAGTTATCTTAAACTCAATATTGTGTTAAATAATTTGGTGCATTTGTAAGTGTGCAATATAATGATGTGGTCTTATAACTATCAATTTAGCTCCTTGGATTTGAAAATTTAGGATCTCTCTCTCTCTCTCTCTCTCTCTCTCTCTCTCTCTCTCTCAAAAGGGGTGTTCATATACATTCACCCATTCATGCACATTTAAGAGTAACAATAATTGCTAGGTACCCCCTGGGTGTCATTTGGCTCATGGTTTATATTCCAGGCTATGTCAGGCATGAGAATTCACTCGCCTATGCTCTTGCTTCTATACTTTCATGTATTATAATCGTTGAAATATACATCCACTTTGACTCAGGCTACAATAGCCTCCATTATTTTAAAAGCGGAGAGAAATAAAAAATAGTAATTTCACTCCTTTGAACACCATGATTACATTTGAAGCACCCAAAAATCCTGGACGTTAAATTTATCCTGTGCAAATCTATCCATTTGGGCATTTTTTAAAATGTTTCTCCCTCATCAAGTGTTAAAAGGAGGCAAGCCAAGAGTTTTTCCTATGGTTTTTGGGTGCTTTATATGCAATGGTATATTGAAATAATCAGATTTTGAGATAAATCATCACCTTGGACTTAATCAAGGGATTTTCAAGATATGTTTAGCAAATATGGTAGGTCTTGTGCAAAGCTTTAGGAATATAAAGTGAGCCTGCTCAGTCCCCTCCAAAAACAAGACTTAGAGGATGATGATTTCATGAAAAAATTCTACCAAGGAGGAAAATCGGCATAGGAAACTAGTAACAATACATGAACAAATGTTGTTAGAGAATAGTGGATTGCATGATCTACTCTCTTGGGTTTATAGAGGGCATAGATGTAAACATTGATGATGAAATTTTTTACAAGGATCGTGGAATTCAAAATCATCAATGTTTACATCTATGCCCTCTATAAATGAGTGTGCCTTATATCTCTACTCAAGAACCCTAATAGAATATCTCAATGCAGACTCTAGTGTATCTAACACAATTCAAAATAGCCCTCTACACAGAAAAGTATATATTTATAGCTTGAATTTTGATGGTGGATTTCCTTCACATTAATTGGTGTTAAAGCAGTATGCTCCTATTATGTTGCTTACAAATTGAAGTTCATACAATGACACCAGGTTGATCTACAAAAAAAAAAACAATCATTGAAAGGTGATACATAGATAATAGCAAGGGCTATGTGTGGGGATAGAGTCTTCCTCCCGCAATTTACATTTATTCCACCATTGCATCAACTTGCTTTTGGCATAAGACAATGGTATTTTTCTATATGCTTGGCTTTTGTCATGACCATGACCAAAGCTCAAGGAGAGACTCCCAATGTATTTGCTTACTCCTATACTTATGCATAGATAGTGATATGCATAGTCATTGGGCTTCCTCTTGTACTTTTGCATAGATAGCTATTGGTACGCATAGATATTGGGTCTTTATCTGCTTACTCTTGTACTTTTGCATAGATAGTGATATGTTGCTTTTCTCGAGTAAGATCATGCATAGCTTTGAAGGTGCATATAAGAAACGATGCAACAGTAGTAGGTCATAGTGCTCCAACACATAGATTGCTTGTTACCCAAAATAATGTATACACCGAGGTTTTATAGATGTCTATGTAGGCTAAGATGGAAGAATTGTGACCTCATGTATGATAAATCACTGCATAGAAATATACATATTACTTTGATGGAGCAGGTTTTACTCAAAAGAAAAAACCTATATTGTGCATGGGCAATTTTATTATGAAAACTCATATAGGTCACACTAGGATGAACAACTTTGTATGGACAACGTTTTTCTACTTGAAGGGCTATAAATCTTAAAGGAATCATATACATGAGAATGAGATGCATGCTTGATAGATATTAAATGTCATATTTGGAAAACAGTTTACACCTTTGTCTGTAGGTATTAAGGATTTTTGTATAATAAATGACATTTGTAGTATGCTATATACTTTTCTTTGTTTTTTTTGCATCTAAATATGAACATACATGTGTGACCATAAAAGTAGAGTGTTTACATATCTTCTATCTAAATGCTAAATTTCAATTCTACAAAGGTGACATTTGATGCTCAAAATTATTATTATTCCTTTTCTAGGTGATCAATAGACATCCAAAAATTAGCTTCAGGTTGGAAATGACACATGAGAAAGCATATATAATTCTAAGTTTTTTTCAATGATATGTGTCATTAATCTATTACTAATCTAAAATAATATACTACAAGCACTACTATGCCTTATAATTACATAAAACTTTTGTGTCTACCAAAATAATTATTTTTGCTATATCTTACCGAAAGTACGGTAGAGTACTTCCACAAGGATCCTTTGATTGTGTAAACTTGGCCAAGCTACACAATTGGCTTGCCCACAAGCATCCAGAGTTGAAGCATTAGCAGACGATCACGGGTAATCCAACTACATTGTTTGCCGACATGCTATTTTCTTACTTTTCTTTCAAAACACCTGCGCACGAGATACACAACGAGCATTCCCAAGTGAAACCGAGTGGACCTCTATTTCAATTAGAATATCATGTATTTAGGAGATGAGGTTTTGAGTGATGATTGCAAAATGGTTGGTTTGGTGATAAGGGACATGCTTCTTCCATTGTTTCCACGTGCATTACAACTTGGGTCTAGATTCAACCTTGCCATCCATGTCCATCATGTGCACAACACCGTATCTGATTGCACCTCTCTAAGAATTTTTAAGCTTTAGTTTGGTACTGGAGTGGGATGGACTTGCAAGTGTATGTCCGCCACTAGCAAAGTCCCATGCATGGAATGGGTATTTGTCTAGACCAATTAAACCAGACAAACTGGCATGGGCACCCACCATTTCAAAGTCTTTTAGAGGTGAGAAGTGTTCATGGCATAGTCTAGAATAGGAACAAAGATTTATTAACATTGTAACTCTTATGTAACGTTGTCTCTCTCTCATGTGCAGATGGAAATCAACGATCATAAGCATTTCATGAAATGGTTTAGAAGGACTACTCAAGGAAGGGAGACGTGTTCATGGAGCTGATTGATGAGCTTAGAGTGTTTTCCAATGTAACATGGACATTGGATCGATATATACCAATGGTCGACTTACAAATGCCATCCCATTAGGTTCTCTCCTTGATGCCATCTCGACATCTCTCTTCTAGTACAACCATGGGCCAAAACTCTTTATCTCATACTAAAACAAAACGTCCTAACAACACTACGCTACTTTATTTTTCTCAAGTACGTCTTTAAAAGTTATCTTATCTTATGGAATACCATTTTTTAATTCTTTAATAACTATTTTGCCAAAGCGTACTGGCAATTTTGTTTTATTTCAACGTGTGATGTTGCATTTGATGTCACATGTGTTTTGTATCATTTATCAATGGTGTTCTCTTGAAGCGTTGGTTGCAGTTTCCTCTAGTGAATTTGAGAATATCTAATTAAACATTTGATGTTAACACATGTGTTTTGCACTACTTTCATGTTTGAAGAATTTCATTATATTCAATGTCAATAGTGTTCTCCTGAAGTGTTGGTTGTAGTTTCCTCTAGTGAACTATAGCGGTAGCCTCATAGACTACCCACGAACTTAGCGAGCGAAAATAATCAATTTTGCCAAATTAGGAAGAGATGAGAGAAATGGAGAGCCAAAAAGTGGAAGGGAGGAGGGAAAGGGGGAATTTTATGCAAAAGGGTTAACACCAAACGCGTTTCGCATTAAGCTCATCAGTGGTGTAACCCAAACAAGAGGTGTAGGGAGGTTTTAAATAGGCATCCAATAGAGAGGGGGGTGGAGGTCCCAAGGGAGCAAGTACATGGCATAAAGAGGAGGAGGCCTCTTCAATGGGGAAAAAATCCACTATTAAAGAGGTAGGACAAAAAGTGGGGAGGTTTAAAGAGTGCAAATTACAAGGGGGGGGTATAAAGAGAAGAGGACTATGACTCCAATTTAATGGAGGAAAGGGAGAGGGGGGGGGGAGAAGAGGAAATTCGTATGGTTAGCATCTTCAGAATAGGGGCAAGGGGGAGAAGTAGGAGGGGGAGGGCGAAGGGGGGATAAAGGCTCTAACTTGAGAGAAGGTCGCCGAGGTTGGGAGCATTCAACCAACAAGTAATGGGTTTAGGAAAGGGAGGGAGTTCTGAGCTGAATTCCAAAAGCTTGGAGAGAGGTTGGCTGATGGAACGGGCTAGATTGAGTTGGCGGGTAAAAGGAGAAAAAGGGATTTTGACAATAGAAGGCGGGGCAATCTTGTGGTTACTTTTGACAAGGAAAGAGGGCCTGGAAGCATAGGAAACATAGAGGCAACAAGCTTTTAAGAGCGGTGAAGGGTAGCCTTTCGCCCTAAGTATTGAGCTATTTTGGCAAATGCAAATGCCAAGATTGTATTTTTAGGATGTGTTGAGCTATTTTGGCAAATGCAAATGCCAAGATTCTCCCATATATAGCCACCTATGTATGACTTTTGAGTAGATTTGGCATATTATAATAGGTCTATCGCCACCGAGGGTGTTGCCAAGAATTTTTTGAGTGAATACTAAGCTAAGGTTTGTTTGCAATTTGCATAAGCCATTTTCATGGGAAACAAATTCAATCTTGGCATTACCTACTTGTATTTAATGGGCTTACAAAACGCTCAATTTTTAGCACCCTCAATACTCGATTTGATTAGTTATCTTAAACTCAATATTGTGTTAAATAATTTGGTGCATTTGTAAGTGTGCAATATAATGATGTGGTCTTATAACTATCAATTTAGCTCCTTGGATTTGAAAATTTAGGATCTCTCTCTCTCTCTCTCTCTCTCTCTCTCTCTCTCAAAAGGGGTGTTCATATACATTCACCCATTCATGCACATTTAAGAGTAACAATAATTGCTAGGTACCCCCTGGGTGTCATTTGGCTCATGGTTTATATTCCAGGCTATGTCAGGCATGAGAATTCACTCGCCTATGCTCTTGCTTCTATACTTTCATGTATTATAATCGTTGAAATATACATCCACTTTGACTCAGGCTACAATAGCCTCCATTATTTTAAAAGCGGAGAGAAATAAAAAATAGTAATTTCACTCCTTTGAACACCATGATTACATTTGAAGCACCCAAAAATCCTGGACGTTAAATTTATCCTGTGCAAATCTATCCATTTGGGCATTTTTTAAAATGTTTCTCCCTCATCAAGTGTTAAAAGGAGGCAAGCCAAGAGTTTTTCCTATGGTTTTTGGGTGCTTTATATGCAATGGTATATTGAAATAATCAGATTTTGAGATAAATCATCACCTTGGACTTAATCAAGGGATTTTCAAGATATGTTTAGCAAATATGGTAGGTCTTGTGCAAAGCTTTAGGAATATAAAGTGAGCCTGCTCAGTCCCCTCCAAAAACAAGACTTAGAGGATGATGATTTCATGAAAAAATTCTACCAAGGAGGAAAATCGGCATAGGAAACTAGTAACAATACATGAACAAATGTTGTTAGAGAATAGTGGATTGCATGATCTACTCTCTTGGGTTTATAGAGGGCATAGATGTAAACATTGATGATGAAATTTTTTACAAGGATCGTGGAATTCAAAATCATCAATGTTTACATCTATGCCCTCTATAAATGAGTGTGCCTTATATCTCTACTCAAGAACCCTAATAGAATATCTCAATGCAGACTCTAGTGTATCTAACACAATTCAAAATAGCCCTCTACACAGAAAAGTATATATTTATAGCTTGAATTTTGATGGTGGATTTCCTTCACATTAATTGGTGTTAAAGCAGTATGCTCCTATTATGTTGCTTACAAATTGAAGTTCATACAATGACACCAGGTTGATCTACAAAAAAAAAAACAATCATTGAAAGGTGATACATAGATAATAGCAAGGGCTATGTGTGGGGATAGAGTCTTCCTCCCGCAATTTACATTTATTCCACCATTGCATCAACTTGCTTTTGGCATAAGACAATGGTATTTTTCTATATGCTTGGCTTTTGTCATGACCATGACCAAAGCTCAAGGAGAGACTCCCAATGTATTTGCTTACTCCTATACTTATGCATAGATAGTGATATGCATAGTCATTGGGCTTCCTCTTGTACTTTTGCATAGATAGCTATTGGTACGCATAGATATTGGGTCTTTATCTGCTTACTCTTGTACTTTTGCATAGATAGTGATATGTTGCTTTTCTCGAGTAAGATCATGCATAGCTTTGAAGGTGCATATAAGAAACGATGCAACAGTAGTAGGTCATAGTGCTCCAACACATAGATTGCTTGTTACCCAAAATAATGTATACACCGAGGTTTTATAGATGTCTATGTAGGCTAAGATGGAAGAATTGTGACCTCATGTATGATAAATCACTGCATAGAAATATACATATTACTTTGATGGAGCAGGTTTTACTCAAAAGAAAAAACCTATATTGTGCATGGGCAATTTTATTATGAAAACTCATATAGGTCACACTAGGATGAACAACTTTGTATGGACAACGTTTTTCTACTTGAAGGGCTATAAATCTTAAAGGAATCATATACATGAGAATGAGATGCATGCTTGATAGATATTAAATGTCATATTTGGAAAACAGTTTACACCTTTGTCTGTAGGTATTAAGGATTTTTGTATAATAAATGACATTTGTAGTATGCTATATACTTTTCTTTGTTTTTTTTGCATCTAAATATGAACATACATGTGTGACCATAAAAGTAGAGTGTTTACATATCTTCTATCTAAATGCTAAATTTCAATTCTACAAAGGTGACATTTGATGCTCAAAATTATTATTATTCCTTTTCTAGGTGATCAATAGACATCCAAAAATTAGCTTCAGGTTGGAAATGACACATGAGAAAGCATATATAATTCTAAGTTTTTTTCAATGATATGTGTCATTAATCTATTACTAATCTAAAATAATATACTACAAGCACTACTATGCCTTATAATTACATAAAACTTTTGTGTCTACCAAAATAATTATTTTTGCTATATCTTACCGAAAGTACGGTAGAGTACTTCCACAAGGATCCTTTGATTGTGTAAACTTGGCCAAGCTACACAATTGGCTTGCCCACAAGCATCCAGAGTTGAAGCATTAGCAGACGATCACGGGTAATCCAACTACATTGTTTGCCGACATGCTATTTTCTTACTTTTCTTTCAAAACACCTGCGCACGAGATACACAACGAGCATTCCCAAGTGAAACCGAGTGGACCTCTATTTCAATTAGAATATCATGTATTTAGGAGATGAGGTTTTGAGTGATGATTGCAAAATGGTTGGTTTGGTGATAAGGGACATGCTTCTTCCATTGTTTCCACGTGCATTACAACTTGGGTCTAGATTCAACCTTGCCATCCATGTCCATCATGTGCACAACACCGTATCTGATTGCACCTCTCTAAGAATTTTTAAGCTTTAGTTTGGTACTGGAGTGGGATGGACTTGCAAGTGTATGTCCGCCACTAGCAAAGTCCCATGCATGGAATGGGTATTTGTCTAGACCAATTAAACCAGACAAACTGGCATGGGCACCCACCATTTCAAAGTCTTTTAGAAGTGAGAAGTGTTCATGGCATAGTCTAGAATAGGAACAAAGATTTATTAACATTGTAACTCTTATGTAACGTTGTCTCTCTCTCATGTGCAGATGGAAATCAACGATCATAAGCATTTCATGAAATGGTTTAGAAGGACTACTCAAGGAAGGGAGACGTGTTCATGGAGCTGATTGATGAGCTTAGAGTGTTTTCCAATGTAACATGGACATTGGATCGATATATACCAATGGTCGACTTACAAATGCCATCCCATTAGGTTCTCTCCTTGATGCCATCTCGACATCTCTCTTCTAGTACAACCATGGGCCAAAACTCTTTATCTCATACTAAAACAAAACGTCCTAACAACACTACGCTACTTTATTTTTCTCAAGTACGTCTTTAAAAGTTATCTTATCTTATGGAATACCATTTTTTAATTCTTTAATAACTATTTTGCCAAAGCGTACTGGCAATTTTGTTTTATTTCAACGTGTGATGTTGCATTTGATGTCACATGTGTTTTGTATCATTTATCAATGGTGTTCTCTTGAAGCGTTGGTTGCAGTTTCCTCTAGTGAATTTGAGAATATCTAATTAAACATTTGATGTTAACACATGTGTTTTGCACTACTTTCATGTTTGAAGAATTTCATTATATTCAATGTCAATAGTGTTCTCCTGAAGTGTTGGTTGTAGTTTCCTCTAGTGAACTATAGCGGTAGCCTCATAGACTACCCACGAACTTAGCGAGCGAAAATAATCAATTTTGCCAAATTAGGAAGAGATGAGAGAAATGGAGAGCCAAAAAGTGGAAGGGAGGAGGGAAAGGGGGAATTTTATGCAAAAGGGTTAACACCAAACGCGTTTCGCATTAAGCTCATCAGTGGTGTAACCCAAACAAGAGGTGTAGGGAGGTTTTAAATAGGCATCCAATAGAGAGGGGGGTGGAGGGTCCCAAGGGAGCAAGTACATGGCATAAAGAGGAGGAGGCCTCTTCAATGGGGAAAAAATCCACTATTAAAGAGGTAGGACAAAAAGTGGGGAGGTTTAAAGAGTGCAAATTACAAGGGGGGGGTATAAAGAGAAGAGGACTATGACTCCAATTTAATGGAGGAAAGGGAGAGGGGGGGGGGAGAAGAGGAAATTCGTATGGTTAGCATCTTCAGAATAGGGGCAAGGGGGAGAAGTAGGAGGGGGAGGGCGAAGGGGGGATAAAGGCTCTAACTTGAGAGAAGGTCGCCGAGGTTGGGAGCATTCAACCAACAAGTAATGGGTTTAGGAAAGGGAGGGAGTTCCGAGTTGAATTCCAAAAGCTTGGAGAGAGGTTGGCTGATGGAACGGGCTAGATTGAGTTGGCGGGTAAAAGGAGAAAAAGGGATTTTGACAATAGAAGGCGGGGCAATCTTGTGGTTACTTTTGACAAGGAAAGAGGGCCTGGAAGCATAGGAAACATAGAGGCAACAAGCTTTTAAGAGCGGTGAAGGGTAGCCTTTCGCCCTAAGTATTGAGCTATTTTGGCAAATGCAAATGCCAAGATTGTATTTTTAGGATGTGTTGAGCTATTTTGGCAAATGCAAATGCCAAGATTCTCCCATATATAGCCACCTATGTATGACTTTTGAGTAGATTTGGCATATTATAATAGGTCTATCGCCACCGAGGGTGTTGCCAAGAATTTTTTGAGTGAATACTAAGCTAAGGTTTGTTTGCAATTTGCATAAGCCATTTTCATGGGAAACAAATTCAATCTTGGCATTACCTACTTGTATTTAATGGGCTTACAAAACGCTCAATTTTTAGCACCCTCAATACTCGATTTGATTAGTTATCTTAAACTCAATATTGTGTTAAATAATTTGGTGCATTTGTAAGTGTGCAATATAATGATGTGGTCTTATAACTATCAATTTAGCTCCTTGGATTTGAAAATTTAGGATCTCTCTCTCTCTCTCTCTCTCTCTCTCTCTCAAAAGGGGTGTTCATATACATTCACCCATTCATGCACATTTAAGAGTAACAATAATTGCTAGGTACCCCCTGGGTGTCATTTGGCTCATGGTTTATATTCCAGGCTATGTCAGGCATGAGAATTCACTCGCCTATGCTCTTGCTTCTATACTTTCATGTATTATAATCGTTGAAATATACATCCACTTTGACTCAGGCTACAATAGCCTCCATTATTTTAAAAGCGGAGAGAAATAAAAAATAGTAATTTCACTCCTTTGAACACCATGATTACATTTGAAGCACCCAAAAATCCTGGACGTTAAATTTATCCTGTGCAAATCTATCCATTTGGGCATTTTTTTAAAATGTTTCTCCCTCATCAAGTGTTAAAAGGAGGCAAGCCAAGAGTTTTTCCTATGGTTTTTGGGTGCTTTATATGCAATGGTATATTGAAATAATCAGATTTTGAGATAAATCATCACCTTGGACTTAATCAAGGGATTTTCAAGATATGTTTAGCAAATATGGTAGGTCTTGTGCAAAGCTTTAGGAATATAAAGTGAGCCTGCTCAGTCCCCTCCAAAAACAAGACTTAGAGGATGATGATTTCATGAAAAAATTCTACCAAGGAGGAAAATCGGCATAGGAAACTAGTAACAATACATGAACAAATGTTGTTAGAGAATAGTGGATTGCATGATCTACTCTCTTGGGTTTATAGAGGGCATAGATGTAAACATTGATGATGAAATTTTTTACAAGGATCGTGGAATTCAAAATCATCAATGTTTACATCTATGCCCTCTATAAATGAGTGTGCCTTATATCTCTACTCAAGAACCCTAATAGAATATCTCAATGCAGACTCTAGTGTATCTAACACAATTCAAAATAGCCCTCTACACAGAAAAGTATATATTTATAGCTTGAATTTTGATGGTGGATTTCCTTCACATTAATTGGTGTTAAAGCAGTATGCTCCTATTATGTTGCTTACAAATTGAAGTTCATACAATGACACCAGGTTGATCTACAAAAAAAAAAAACAATCATTGAAAGGTGATACATAGATAATAGCAAGGGCTATGTGTGGGGATAGAGTCTTCCTCCCGCAATTTACATTTATTCCACCATTGCATCAACTTGCTTTTGGCATAAGACAATGGTATTTTTCTATATGCTTGGCTTTTGTCATGACCATGACCAAAGCTCAAGGAGAGACTCCCAATGTATTTGCTTACTCCTATACTTATGCATAGATAGTGATATGCATAGTCATTGGGCTTCCTCTTGTACTTTTGCATAGATAGCTATTGGTACGCATAGATATTGGGTCTTTATCTGCTTACTCTTGTACTTTTGCATAGATAGTGATATGTTGCTTTTCTCGAGTAAGATCATGCATAGCTTTGAAGGTGCATATAAGAAACGATGCAACAGTAGTAGGTCATAGTGCTCCAACACATAGATTGCTTGTTACCCAAAATAATGTATACACCGAGGTTTTATAGATGTCTATGTAGGCTAAGATGGAAGAATTGTGACCTCATGTATGATAAATCACTGCATAGAAATATACATATTACTTTGATGGAGCAGGTTTTACTCAAAAGAAAAAACCTATATTGTGCATGGGCAATTTTATTATGAAAACTCATATAGGTCACACTAGGATGAACAACTTTGTATGGACAACGTTTTTCTACTTGAAGGGCTATAAATCTTAAAGGAATCATATACATGAGAATGAGATGCATGCTTGATAGATATTAAATGTCATATTTGGAAAACAGTTTACACCTTTGTCTGTAGGTATTAAGGATTTTTGTATAATAAATGACATTTGTAGTATGCTATATACTTTTCTTTGTTTTTTTTGCATCTAAATATGAACATACATGTGTGACCATAAAAGTAGAGTGTTTACATATCTTCTATCTAAATGCTAAATTTCAATTTACAAAGGTGACATTTGATGCTCAAAATTATTATTATTCCTTTTCTAGGTGATCAATAGACATCCAAAAATTAGCTTCAGGTTGGAAATGACACATGAAAAGCATATATAATTCTAAGTTTTTTTCAATGATATGTGTCATTAATCTATTACTAATCTAAAATTATATACTACAAGCACTACTATGCCTTATAATTACATAAAACTTTTGTGTCTACAAAATAATTATTTTTGCTATATCTTACCGAAAGTACGGTAGAGTACTCCACAAGGATCTTTGATTGTGTAAACTTGGCCAAGCTACACAATTGGCTTGCCACAAGCATCCAGAGTTGAAGCATTAGCAGACGATCACGGGTAATCCAACTACATTGTTTGCCGACATGCTATTTTCTTACTTTTCTTTCAAAACCCTGCGCACGAGATACACAACGAGCATTCCCAAGTGAAACCGAGTGGACCTCTATTTCAATTAGAATATCATGTATTTAGGAGATGAGGTTTTGAGTGATGATTGCAAAATGGTTGGTTTGGTGATAAGGGACATGCTTCTTCCATTGTTTCCACGTGCATTACAACTTGGTCTAGATTCAACCTTGCCATCCATGTCCATCATGTGCACAACACCGTATCTGATTGCACCTCTCTAAGAATTTTTAAGCTTTAGTTTGGTACTGGAGTGGGATGGACTTGCAAGTGTATGTCGCCACTAGCAAAGTCCCATGCATGGAATGGGTATTTGTCTAGACAATTAAAAACAGACAAATGGCATGGGCACCCAATTTTCAAGTTTTTAGAGGTGAGAAGTGTTCATGGCATAGTCTAGAATAGGAACAAGATTTATTAACATTGTAACTCTTATGTAACGTTGTCTCTCTCTCATGTGCAGATGGAAATCAACGATCATAAGCATTTCATGAAATGGTTTAGAAGGACTACTCAAGGAAGGGAGACGTGTTCATGGAGCTGATTGATGAGCTTAGAGTGTTTTCCAATGTAACATGGACATTGGATCGATATATACCAATGGTCGACTTACAAATGCCATCCCATTAGGTTCTCTCCTTGATGCCATCTCGACATCTCTCTTCTAGTACAACCATGGGCCAAAACTCTTTATCTCATACTAAAACAAAACGTCCTAACAACACTACGCTACTTTATTTTTCTCAAGTACGTCTTTAAAAGTTATCTTATCTTATGGAATACCATTTTTTAATTCTTTAATAACTATTTTGCCAAAGCGTACTGGCAATTTTGTTTTATTTCAACGTGTGATGTTGCATTTGATGTCACATGTGTTTTGTATCATTTATCAATGGTGTTCTCTTGAAGCGTTGGTTGCAGTTTCCTCTAGTGAATTTGAGAATATCTAATTAAACATTTGATGTTAACACATGTGTTTTGCACTACTTTCATGTTTGAAGAATTTCATTATATTCAATGTCAATAGTGTTCTCCTGAAGTGTTGGTTGTAGTTTCCTCTAGTGAACTATAGCGGTAGCCTCATAGACTACCCACGAACTTAGCGAGCGAAAATAATCAATTTTGCCAAATTAGGAAGAGATGAGAGAAATGGAGAGCCAAAAAGTGGAAGGGAGGAGGGAAAGGGGGAATTTTATGCAAAAGGGTTAACACCAAACGCGTTTCGCATTAAGCTCATCAGTGGTGTAACCCAAACAAGAGGTGTAGGGAGGTTTTAAATAGGCATCCAATAGAGAGGGGGGTGGAGGGTCCCAAGGGAGCAAGTACATGGCATAAAGAGGAGGAGGCCTCTTCAATGGGGAAAAAATCCACTATTAAAGAGGTAGGACAAAAAGTGGGGAGGTTTAAAGAGTGCAAATTACAAGGGGGGGTATAAAGAGAAGAGGACTATGACTCCAATTTAATGGAGGAAAGGGAGAGGGGGGGGAGAAGAGGAAATTCGTATGGTTAGCATCTTCAGAATAGGGGCAAGGGGGAGAAGTAGGAGGGGGAGGGCGAAGGGGGGATAAAGGCTCTAACTTGAGAGAAGGTCGCCGAGGTTGGGAGCATTCAACCAACAAGTAATGGGTTTAGGAAAGGGAGGGAGTTCCGAGTTGAATTCCAAAAGCTTGGAGAGAGGTTGGCTGATGGAACGGGCTAGATTGAGTTGGCGGGTAAAAGGAGAAAAAGGGATTTTGACAATAGAAGGCGGGGCAATCTTGTGGTTACTTTTGACAAGGAAAGAGGGCCTGGAAGCATAGGAAACATAGAGGCAACAAGCTTTTAAGAGCGGTGAAGGGTAGCCTTTCGCCATAAGTATTGAGCTATTTTGGCAAATGCAAATGCCAAGATTGTATTTTTAGGATGTGTTGAGCTATTTTGGCAAATGCAAATGCCAAGATTCTCCCATATATAGCCACCTATGTATGACTTTTGAGTAGATTTGGCATATTATAATAGGTCTATCGCCACCGAGGGTGTTGCCAAGAATTTTTTGAGTGAATACTAAGCTAAGGTTTGTTTGCAATTTGCATAAGCCATTTTCATGGGAAACAAATTCAATCTTGGCATTACCTACTTGTATTTAATGGGCTTACAAAACGCTCAATTTTTAGCACCCTCAATACTCGATTTGATTAGTTATCTTAAACTCAATATTGTGTTAAATAATTTGGTGCATTTGTAAGTGTGCAATATAATGATGTGGTCTTATAACTATCAATTTAGCTCCTTGGATTTGAAAATTTAGGATCTCTCTCTCTCTCTCTCTCTCTCTCTCTCTCTCTCAAAAGGGGTGTTCATATACATTCACCCATTCATGCACATTTAAGAGTAACAATAATTGCTAGGTACCCCCTGGGTGTCATTTGGCTCATGGTTTATATTCCAGGCTATGTCAGGCATGAGAATTCACTCGCCTATGCTCTTGCTTCTATACTTTCATGTATTATAATCGTTGAAATATACATCCACTTTGACTCAGGCTACAATAGCCTCCATTATTTTAAAAGCGGAGAGAAATAAAAAATAGTAATTTCACTCCTTTGAACACCATGATTACATTTGAAGCACCCAAAAATCCTGGACGTTAAATTTATCCTGTGCAAATCTATCCATTTGGGCATTTTTTAAAATGTTTCTCCCTCATCAAGTGTTAAAAGGAGGCAAGCCAAGAGTTTTTCCTATGGTTTTTGGGTGCTTTATATGCAATGGTATATTGAAATAATCAGATTTTGAGATAAATCATCACCTTGGACTTAATCAAGGGATTTTCAAGATATGTTTAGCAAATATGGTAGGTCTTGTGCAAAGCTTTAGGAATATAAAGTGAGCCTGCTCAGTCCCCTCCAAAAACAAGACTTAGAGGATGATGATTTCATGAAAAAATTCTACCAAGGAGGAAAATCGGCATAGGAAACTAGTAACAATACATGAACAAATGTTGTTAGAGAATAGTGGATTGCATGATCTACTCTCTTGGGTTTATAGAGGGCATAGATGTAAACATTGATGATGAAATTTTTTACAAGGATCGTGGAATTCAAAATCATCAATGTTTACATCTATGCCCTCTATAAATGAGTGTGCCTTATATCTCTACTCAAGAACCCTAATAGAATATCTCAATGCAGACTCTAGTGTATCTAACACAATTCAAAATAGCCCTCTACACAGAAAAGTATATATTTATAGCTTGAATTTTGATGGTGGATTTCCTTCACATTAATTGGTGTTAAAGCAGTATGCTCCTATTATGTTGCTTACAAATTGAAGTTCATACAATGACACCAGGTTGATCTACAAAAAAAAAAAACAATCATTGAAAGGTGATACATAGATAATAGCAAGGGCTATGTGTGGGGATAGAGTCTTCCTCCCGCAATTTACATTTATTCCACCATTGCATCAACTTGCTTTTGGCATAAGACAATGGTATTTTTCTATATGCTTGGCTTTTGTCATGACCATGACCAAAGCTCAAGGAGAGACTCCCAATGTATTTGCTTACTCCTATACTTATGCATAGATAGTGATATGCATAGTCATTGGGCTTCCTCTTGTACTTTTGCATAGATAGCTATTGGTACGCATAGATATTGGGTCTTTATCTGCTTACTCTTGTACTTTTGCATAGATAGTGA
The DNA here is from genome assembly GCF_014529385.1 of Adiantum capillus-veneris. Lineage (NCBI taxonomy): Eukaryota > Viridiplantae > Streptophyta > Polypodiopsida > Polypodiales > Pteridaceae > Adiantum > Adiantum capillus-veneris. Next base: position 142,753,744 of record NC_140951.1, on the reverse strand, counting down.
TATGTTGCTTTTCTCGAGTAAGATCATGCATAGCTTTGAAGGTGCATATAAGAAACGATGCAACAGTAGTAGGTCATAGTGCTCCAACACATAGATTGCTTGTTACCCAAAATAATGTATACACCGAGGTTTTATAGATGTCTATGTAGGCTAAGATGGAAGAATTGTGACCTCATGTATGATAAATCACTGCATAGAAATATACATATTACTTTGATGGAGCAGGTTTTACTCAAAAGAAAAAACCTATATTGTGCATGGGCAATTTTATTATGAAAACTCATATAGGTCACACTAGGATGAACAACTTTGTATGGACAACGTTTTTCTACTTGAAGGGCTATAAATCTTAAAGGAATCATATACATGAGAATGAGATGCATGCTTGATAGATATTAAATGTCATATTTGGAAAACAGTTTACACCTTTGTCTGTAGGTATTAAGGATTTTTGTATAATAAATGACATTTGTAGTATGCTATATACTTTTCTTTGTTTTTTTTGCATCTAAATATGAACATACATGTGTGACCATAAAAGTAGAGTGTTTACATATCTTCTATCTAAATGCTAAATTTCAATTCTACAAAGGTGACATTTGATGCTCAAAATTATTATTATTCCTTTTCTAGGTGATCAATAGACATCCAAAAATTAGCAGGTTGGAAATGACACATGAGAAAGCATATATAATTCTAAGTTTTTTTCAATGATATGTGTCATTAATCTATTACTAATCTAAAATAATATACTACAAGCACTACTATGCCTTATAATTACATAAAACTTTTGTGTCTACCAAAATAATTATTTTTGCTATATCTTACCGAAAGTACGGTAGAGTACTTCCACAAGGATCCTTTGATTGTGTAAACTTGGCCAAGCTACACAATTGGCTTGCCCACAAGCATCCAGAGTTGAAGCATTAGCAGACGATCACGGGTAATCCAACTACATTGTTTGCCGACATGCTATTTTCTTACTTTTCTTTCAAAACACCTGCGCACGAGATACACAACGAGCATTCCCAAGTGAAACCGAGTGGACCTCTATTTCAATTAGAATATCATGTATTTAGGAGATGAGGTTTTGAGTGATGATTGCAAAATGGTTGGTTTGGTGATAAGGGACATGCTTCTTCCATTGTTTCCACGTGCATTACAACTTGGGTCTAGATTCAACCTTGCCATCCATGTCCATCATGTGCACAACACCGTATCTGATTGCACCTCTCTAAGAATTTTTAAGCTTTAGTTTGGTACTGGAGTGGGATGGACTTGCAAGTGTATGTCCGCCACTAGCAAAGTCCCATGCATGGAATGGGTATTTGTCTAGACCAATTAAACCAGACAAACTGGCATGGGCACCCACCATTTCAAAGTCTTTTAGAGGTGAGAAGTGTTCATGGCATAGTCTAGAATAGGAACAAAGATTTATTAACATTGTAACTCTTATGTAACGTTGTCTCTCTCTCATGTGCAGATGGAAATCAACGATCATAAGCATTTCATGAAATGGTTTAGAAGGACTACTCAAGGAAGGGAGACGTGTTCATGGAGCTGATTGATGAGCTTAGAGTGTTTTCCAATGTAACATGGACATTGGATCGATATATACCAATGGTCGACTTACAAATGCCATCCCATTAGGTTCTCTCCTTGATGCCATCTCGACATCTCTCTTCTAGTACAACCATGGGCCAAAACTCTTTATCTCATACTAAAACAAAACGTCCTAACAACACTACGCTACTTTATTTTTCTCAAGTACGTCTTTAAAAGTTATCTTATCTTATGGAATACCATTTTTTAATTCTTTAATAACTATTTTGCCAAAGCGTACTGGCAATTTTGTTTTATTTCAACGTGTGATGTTGCATTTGATGTCACATGTGTTTTGTATCATTTATCAATGGTGTTCTCTTGAAGCGTTGGTTGCAGTTTCCTCTAGTGAATTTGAGAATATCTAATTAAACATTTGATGTTAACACATGTGTTTTGCACTACTTTCATGTTTGAAGAATTTCATTATATTCAATGTCAATAGTGTTCTCCTGAAGTGTTGGTTGTAGTTTCCTCTAGTGAACTATAGCGGTAGCCTCATAGACTACCCACGAACTTAGCGAGCGAAAATAATCAATTTTGCCAAATTAGGAAGAGATGAGAGAAATGGAGAGCCAAAAAGTGGAAGGGAGGAGGGAAAGGGGGAATTTTATGCAAAAGGGTTAACACCAAACGCGTTTCGCATTAAGCTCATCAGTGGTGTAACCCAAACAAGAGGTGTAGGGAGGTTTTAAATAGGCATCCAATAGAGAGGGGGGTGGCGGGGGGTCCCAAGGGAGCAAGTAATGGCATAAAGAGGAGGAGGCCTCTTCAATGGGGAAAAAATCCACTATTAAAGAGGTAGGACAAAAGTGGGGAGGTTTAAAGAGTGCAAATTACAAGGGGGGGGTATAAAGAGAAGAGGACTATGACTCCAATTTAATGGAGGAAAGGGAGAGGGGGGGGGGGGGAGGTAGAAGAGGAAATTCGTATGGTTAGCATCTTCAGAATAGGGGCAGGGGGGAGAAGTAGGAGGGGGAGGGCGAAGGGGGATAAAGGCTCTAACTTGAGAGAAGGTCGCCGAGGTTGGGAGCATTCAACCAACAAGTAATGGGTTTAGGAAAGGGAGGGAGTTCCGAGTTGAATTCAAAAGCTTGGAGAGAGGTTGGCTGATGGAACGGGCTAGATTGAGTTGGCGGGTAAAAAGGAGAAAAAGGGATTTTGACAATAGAAGGGGGGGGGCAATCTGTGGTTACTTTTGACAAGGAAAGAGGGGCCTGGAAGCATAGGAAACCTAGAGGCAACAAGCTTTTAAGAGCGGTGAAGGGTAGCTTTCGCCCTAAGTATTGAGCTATTTTGGCAAATGCAAATGCCAAGATTGTATTTTTAGGATGTGTTGAGCTATTTTGGCAAATGCAAATGCCAAGATTCTCCCATATATAGCCACCTATGTATGACTTTTGAGTAGATTTGGCATATTATAATAGGTCTATCGCCACCGAGGGTGTTGCCAAGAATTTTTTGAGTGAATACTAAGCTAAGGTTTGTTTGCAATTTGCATAAGCCATTTTCATGGGAAACAAATTCAATCTTGGCATTACCTACTTGTTTAATGGGCTTACAAAACGCTCAATTTTTAGCACCCTCAATACTCGATTTGATTAGTTATCTTAAACTCAATATTGTGTTAAATAATTTGGTGCATTTGTAAGTGTGCAATATAATGATGTGGTCTTATAACTATCAATTTAGCTCCTTGGATTTGAAAATTTAGGATCTCTCTCTCTCTCTCTCTCTCTCTCTCTCTCAAAAGGGGTGTTCATATACATTCACCCATTCATGCACATTTAAGAGTAACAATAATTGCTAGGTACCCCCTGGGTGTCATTTGGCTCATGGTTTATATTCCAGGCTATGTCAGGCATGAGAATTCACTCGCCTATGCTCTTGCTTCTATACTTTCATGTATTATAATCGTTGAAATATACATCCACTTTGACTCAGGCTACAATAGCCTCCATTATTTTAAAAGCGGAGAGAAATAAAAAATAGTAATTTCACTCCTTTGAACACCATGATTACATTTGAAGCACCAAAAATCCTGGACGTTAAATTTATCCTGTGCAAATCTATCCATTTGGGCATTTTTTAAATGTTTCTCCCTCATCAAGTGTTAAAAGGAGGCAAGCCAAGAGTTTTTCCTATGGTTTTTGGGTGCTTTATATGCAATGGTATATTGAAATAATCAGATTTTGAGATAAATCATCACCTTGGACTTAATCAAGGGATTTTCAAGATATGTTTAGCAAATATGGTAGGTCTTGTGCAAAGCTTTAGGAATATAAAGTGAGCCTGCTCAGTCCCCTCCAAAAACAAGACTTAGAGGATGATGATTTCATGAAAAAATTCTACCAAGGAGGAAAATCGGCATAGGAAACTAGTAACAATACATGAACAAATGTTGTTAGAGAATAGTGGATTGCATGATCTACTCTCTTGGGTTTATAGAGGGCATAGATGTAAACATTGATGATGAAATTTTTTACAAGGATCGTGGAATTCAAAATCATCAATGTTTACATCTATGCCCTCTATAAATGAGTGTGCCTTATATCTCTACTCAAGAACCCTAATAGAATATCTCAATGCAGACTCTAGTGTATCTAACACAATTCAAAATAGCCCTCTACACAGAAAAGTATATATTTATAGCTTGAATTTTGATGGTGGATTTCCTTCACATTAATTGGTGTTAAAGCAGTATGCTCCTATTATGTTGCTTACAAATTGAAGTTCATACAATGACACCAGGTTGATCTACAAAAAAAAAAACAATCATTGAAAGGTGATACATAGATAATAGCAAGGGCTATGTGTGGGGATAGAGTCTTCCTCCCGCAATTTACATTTATTCCACCATTGCATCAACTTGCTTTTGGCATAAGACAATGGTATTTTTCTATATGCTTGGCTTTTGTCATGACCATGACCAAAGCTCAAGGAGAGACTCCCAATGTATTTGCTTACTCCTATACTTATGCATAGATAGTGATATGCATAGTCATTGGGCTTCCTCTTGTACTTTTGCATAGATAGCTATTGGTACGCATAGATATTGGGTCTTTATCTGCTTACTCTTGTACTTTTGCATAGATAGTGATATGTTGCTTTTCTCGAGTAAGATCATGCATAGCTTTGAAGGTGCATATAAGAAACGATGCAACAGTAGTAGGTCATAGTGCTCCAACACATAGATTGCTTGTTACCCAAATAATGTATACACCGAGGTTTTATAGATGTCTATGTAGGCTAAGATGGAAGAATTGTGACCTCATGTATGATAAATCACTGCATAGAAATATACATATTACTTTGATGGAGCAGGTTTTACTCAAAAGAAAAAACCTATATTGTGCATGGGCAATTTTATTATGAAAACTCATATAGGTCACACTAGGATGAACAACTTTGTATGGACAACGTTTTTCTACTTGAAGGGCTATAAATCTTAAAGGAATCATATACATGAGAATGAGATGCATGCTTGATAGATATTAAATGTCATATTTGGAAAACAGTTTACACCTTTGTCTGTAGGTATTAAGGATTTTTGTATAATAAATGACATTTGTAGTATGCTATATACTTTTCTTTGTTTTTTTTGCATCTAAATATGAACATACATGTGTGACCATAAAAGTAGAGTGTTTACATATCTTCTATCTAAATGCTAAATTTCAATTCTACAAAGGTGACATTTGATGCTCAAAATTATTATTATTCCTTTTCTAGGTGATCAATAGACATCCAAAAATTAGCTTCAGGTTGGAAATGACACATGAGAAAGCATATATAATTCTAAGTTTTTTTCAATGATATGTGTCATTAATCTATTACTAATCTAAAATAATATACTACAAGCACTACTATGCCTTATAATTACATAAAACTTTTGTGTCTACCAAAATAATTATTTTTGCTATATCTTACCGAAAGTACGGTAGAGTACTTCCACAAGGATCCTTTGATTGTGTAAACTTGGCCAAGCTACACAATTGGCTTGCCCACAAGCATCCAGAGTTGAAGCATTAGCAGACGATCACGGGTAATCCAACTACATTGTTTGCCGACATGCTATTTTCTTACTTTTCTTTCAAAACACCTGCGCACGAGATACACAACGAGCATTCCCAAGTGAAACCGAGTGGACCTCTATTTCAATTAGAATATCATGTATTTAGGAGATGAGGTTTTGAGTGATGATTGCAAAATGGTTGGTTTGGTGATAAGGGACATGCTTCTTCCATTGTTTCCACGTGCATTACAACTTGGGTCTAGATTCAACCTTGCCATCCATGTCCATCATGTGCACAACACCGTATCTGATTGCACCTCTCTAAGAATTTTTAAGCTTTAGTTTGGTACTGGAGTGGGATGGACTTGCAAGTGTATGTCCGCCACTAGCAAAGTCCCATGCATGGAATGGGTATTTGTCTAGACCAATTAAACCAGACAAACTGGCATGGGCACCCACCATTTCAAAGTCTTTTAGAGGTGAGAAGTGTTCATGGCATAGTCTAGAATAGGAACAAAGATTTATTAACATTGTAACTCTTATGTAACGTTGTCTCTCTCTCATGTGCAGATGGAAATCAACGATCATAAGCATTTCATGAAATGGTTTAGAAGGACTACTCAAGGAAGGGAGACGTGTTCATGGAGCTGATTGATGAGCTTAGAGTGTTTTCCAATGTAACATGGACATTGGATCGATATATACAATGGTCGACTTACAAATGCCATCCCATTAGGTTCTCTCCTTGATGCCATCTCGACATCTCTCTTCTAGTACAACCATGGGCCAAAACTCTTTATCTCATACTAAAACAAAACGTCCTAACAACACTACGCTACTTTATTTTTCTCAAGTACGTCTTTAAAAGTTATCTTATCTTATGGAATACCATTTTTTAATTCTTTAATAACTATTTTGCCAAAGCGTACTGGCAATTTTGTTTTATTTCAACGTGTGATGTTGCATTTGATGTCACATGTGTTTTGTATCATTTATCAATGGTGTTCTCTTGAAGCGTTGGTTGCAGTTTCCTCTAGTGAATTTGAGAATATCTAATTAAACATTTGATGTTAACACATGTGTTTTGCACTACTTTCATGTTTGAAGAATTTCATTATATTCAATGTCAATAGTGTTCTCCTGAAGTGTTGGTTGTAGTTTCCTCTAGTGAACTATAGCGGTAGCCTCATAGACTACCCACGAACTTAGCGAGCGAAAATAATCAATTTTGCCAAATTAGGAAGAGATGAGAGAAATGGAGAGCCAAAAAGTGGAAGGGAGGAGGGAAAGGGGGAATTTTATGCAAAAGGGTTAACACCAAACGCGTTTCGCATTAAGCTCATCAGTGGTGTAACCCAAACAAGAGGTGTAGGGAGGTTTTAAATAGGCATCCAATAGAGAGGGGGGTGGAGGGTCCCAAGGGAGCAAGTACATGGCATAAAGAGGAGGAGGCCTCTTCAATGGGGAAAAAATCCACTATTAAAGAGGTAGGACAAAAAGTGGGGAGGTTTAAAGAGTGCAAATTACAAGGGGGGGGTATAAAGAGAAGAGGACTATGACTCCAATTTAATGGAGGAAAGGGAGAGGGGGGGGGAGAAGAGGAAATTCGTATGGTTAGCATCTTCAGAATAGGGGCAAGGGGGGGGAGAAGTAGGAGGGGGAGGGCGAAGGGGGGATAAAGGCTCTAACTTGAGAGAAGGTCGCCGAGGTTGGGAGCATTCAACCAACAAGTAATGGGTTTAGGAAAGGGAGGGAGTTCCGAGTTGAATTCCAAAAGCTTGGAGAGAGGTTGGCTGATGGAACGGGCTAGATTGAGTTGGCGGGTAAAAGGAGAAAAAGGGATTTTGACAATAGAAGGCGGGGCAATCTTGTGGTTACTTTTGACAAGGAAAGAGGGCCTGGAAGCATAGGAAACATAGAGGCAACAAGCTTTTAAGAGCGGTGAAGGGTAGCCTTTCGCCCTAAGTATTGAGCTATTTTGGCAAATGCAAATGCCAAGATTGTATTTTTAGGATGTGTTGAGCTATTTTGGCAAATGCAAATGCCAAGATTCTCCCATATATAGCCACCTATGTATGACTTTTGAGTAGATTTGGCATATTATAATAGGTCTATCGCCACCGAGGGTGTTGCCAAGAATTTTTTGAGTGAATACTAAGCTAAGGTTTGTTTGCAATTTGCATAAGCCATTTTCATGGGAAACAAATTCAATCTTGGCATTACCTACTTGTATTTAATGGGCTTACAAAACGCTCAATTTTTAGCACCCTCAATACTCGATTTGATTAGTTATCTTAAACTCAATATTGTGTTAAATAATTTGGTGCATTTGTAAGTGTGCAATATAATGATGTGGTCTTATAACTATCAATTTAGCTCCTTGGATTTGAAAATTTAGGATCTCTCTCTCTCTCTCTCTCTCTCTCTCTCTCAAAAGGGGTGTTCATATACATTCACCCATTCATGCACATTTAAGAGTAACAATAATTGCTAGGTACCCCCTGGGTGTCATTTGGCTCATGGTTTATATTCCAGGCTATGTCAGGCATGAGAATTCACTCGCCTATGCTCTTGCTTCTATACTTTCATGTATTATAATCGTTGAAATATACATCCACTTTGACTCAGGCTACAATAGCCTCCATTATTTTAAAAGCGGAGAGAAATAAAAAATAGTAATTTCACTCCTTTGAACACCATGATTACATTTGAAGCACCCAAAAATCCTGGACGTTAAATTTATCCTGTGCAAATCTATCCATTTGGGCATTTTTTAAAATGTTTCTCCCTCATCAAGTGTTAAAAGGAGGCAAGCCAAGAGTTTTTCCTATGGTTTTTGGGTGCTTTATATGCAATGGTATATTGAAATAATCAGATTTTGAGATAAATCATCACCTTGGACTTAATCAAGGGATTTTCAAGATATGTTTAGCAAATATGGTAGGTCTTGTGCAAAGCTTTAGGAATATAAAGTGAGCCTGCTCAGTCCCCTCCAAAAACAAGACTTAGAGGATGATGATTTCATGAAAAAATTCTACCAAGGAGGAAAATCGGCATAGGAAACTAGTAACAATACATGAACAAATGTTGTTAGAGAATAGTGGATTGCATGATCTACTCTCTTGGGTTTATAGAGGGCATAGATGTAAACATTGATGATGAAATTTTTTACAAGGATCGTGGAATTCAAAATCATCAATGTTTACATCTATGCCCTCTATAAATGAGTGTGCCTTATATCTCTACTCAAGAACCCTAATAGAATATCTCAATGCAGACTCTAGTGTATCTAACACAATTCAAAATAGCCCTCTACACAGAAAAGTATATATTTATAGCTTGAATTTTGATGGTGGATTTCCTTCACATTAATTGGTGTTAAAGCAGTATGCTCCTATTATGTTGCTTACAAATTGAAGTTCATACAATGACACCAGGTTGATCTACAAAAAAAAAAACAATCATTGAAAGGTGATACATAGATAATAGCAAGGGCTATGTGTGGGGATAGAGTCTTCCTCCCGCAATTTACATTTATTCCACCATTGCATCAACTTGCTTTTGGCATAAGACAATGGTATTTTTCTATATGCTTGGCTTTTGTCATGACCATGACCAAAGCTCAAGGAGAGACTCCCAATGTATTTGCTTACTCCTATACTTATGCATAGATAGTGATATGCATAGTCATTGGGCTTCCTCTTGTACTTTTGCATAGATAGCTATTGGTACGCATAGATATTGGGTCTTTATCTGCTTACTCTTGTACTTTTGCATAGATAGTGATATGTTGCTTTTCTCGAGTAAGATCATGCATAGCTTTGAAGGTGCATATAAGAAACGATGCAACAGTAGTAGGTCATAGTGCTCCAACACATAGATTGCTTGTTACCCAAAATAATGTATACACCGAGGTTTTATAGATGTCTATGTAGGCTAAGATGGAAGAATTGTGACCTCATGTATGATAAATCACTGCATAGAAATATACATATTACTTTGATGGAGCAGGTTTTACTCAAAAGAAAAAACCTATATTGTGCATGGGCAATTTTATTATGAAAACTCATATAGGTCACACTAGGATGAACAACTTTGTATGGACAACGTTTTTCTACTTGAAGGGCTATAAATCTTAAAGGAATCATATACATGAGAATGAGATGCATGCTTGATAGATATTAAATGTCATATTTGGAAAACAGTTTACACCTTTGTCTGTAGGTATTAAGGATTTTTGTATAATAAATGACATTTGTAGTATGCTATATACTTTTCTTTGTTTTTTTTGCATCTAAATATGAACATACATGTGTGACCATAAAAGTAGAGTGTTTACATATCTTCTATCTAAATGCTAAATTTCAATTCTACAAAGGTGACATTTGATGCTCAAAATTATTATTATTCCTTTTCTAGGTGATCAATAGACATCCAAAAATTAGCTTCAGGTTGGAAATGACACATGAGAAAGCATATATAATTCTAAGTTTTTTTCAATGATATGTGTCATTAATCTATTACTAATCTAAAATAATATACTACAAGCACTACTATGCCTTATAATTACATAAAACTTTTGTGTCTACCAAAATAATTATTTTTGCTATATCTTACCGAAAGTACGGTAGAGTACTTCCACAAGGATCCTTTGATTGTGTAAACTTGGCCAAGCTACACAATTGGCTTGCCCACAAGCATCCAGAGTTGAAGCATTAGCAGACGATCACGGGTAATCCAACTACATTGTTTGCCGACATGCTATTTTCTTACTTTTCTTTCAAAACACCTGCGCACGAGATACACAACGAGCATTCCCAAGTGAAACCGAGTGGACCTCTATTTCAATTAGAATATCATGTATTTAGGAGATGAGGTTTTGAGTGATGATTGCAAAATGGTTGGTTTGGTGATAAGGGACATGCTTCTTCCATTGTTTCCACGTGCATTACAACTTGGGTCTAGATTCAACCTTGCCATCCATGTCCATCATGTGCACAACACCGTATCTGATTGCACCTCTCTAAGAATTTTTAAGCTTTAGTTTGGTACTGGAGTGGGATGGACTTGCAAGTGTATGTCCGCCACTAGCAAAGTCCCATGCATGGAATGGGTATTTGTCTAGACCAATTAAACCAGACAAACTGGCATGGGCACCCACCATTTCAAAGTCTTTTAGAGGTGAGAAGTGTTCATGGCATAGTCTAGAATAGGAACAAAGATTTATTAACATTGTAACTCTTATGTAACGTTGTCTCTCTCTCATGTGCAGATGGAAATCAACGATCATAAGCATTTCATGAAATGGTTTAGAAGGACTACTCAAGGAAGGGAGACGTGTTCATGGAGCTGATTGATGAGCTTAGAGTGTTTTCCAATGTAACATGGACATTGGATCGATATATACCAATGGTCGACTTACAAATGCCATCCCATTAGGTTCTCTCCTTGATGCCATCTCGACATCTCTCTTCTAGTACAACCATGGGCCAAAACTCTTTATCTCATACTAAAACAAAACGTCCTAACAACACTACGCTACTTTATTTTTCTCAAGTACGTCTTTAAAAGTTATCTTATCTTATGGAATACCATTTTTTAATTCTTTAATAACTATTTTGCCAAAGCGTACTGGCAATTTTGTTTTATTTCAACGTGTGATGTTGCATTTGATGTCACATGTGTTTTGTATCATTTATCAATGGTGTTCTCTTGAAGCGTTGGTTGCAGTTTCCTCTAGTGAATTTGAGAATATCTAATTAAACATTTGATGTTAACACATGTGTTTTGCACTACTTTCATGTTTGAAGAATTTCATTATATTCAATGTCAATAGTGTTCTCCTGAAGTGTTGGTTGTAGTTTCCTCTAGTGAACTATAGCGGTAGCCTCATAGACTACCCACGAACTTAGCGAGCGAAAATAATCAATTTTGCCAAATTAGGAAGAGATGAGAGAAATGGAGAGCCAAAAAGTGGAAGGGAGGAGGGAAAGGGGGAATTTTATGCAAAAGGGTTAACACCAAACGCGTTTCGCATTAAGCTCATCAGTGGTGTAACCCAAACAAGAGGTGTAGGGAGGTTTTAAATAGGCATCCAATAGAGAGGGGGGTGGAGGGTCCCAAGGGAGCAAGTACATGGCATAAAGAGGAGGAGGCCTCTTCAATGGGGAAAAAATCCACTATTAAAGAGGTAGGACAAAAAGTGGGGAGGTTTAAAGAGTGCAAATTACAAGGGGGGGGTATAAAGAGAAGAGGACTATGACTCCAATTTAATGGAGGAAAGGGAGAGGGGGGGGGAGAAGAGGAAATTCGTATGGTTAGCATCTTCAGAATAGGGGCAAGGGGGAGAAGTAGGGGGGGGAGGGCGAAGGGGGGATAAAGGCTCTAACTTGAGAGAAGGTCGCCGAGGTTGGGAGCATTCAACCAACAAGTAATGGGTTTAGGAAAGGGAGGGAGTTCCGAGTTGAATTCCAAAAGCTTGGAGAGAGGTTGGCTGATGGAACGGGCTAGATTGAGTTGGCGGGTAAAAGGAGAAAAAGGGATTTTGACAATAGAAGGCGGGGCAATCTTGTGGTTACTTTTGACAAGGAAAGAGGGCCTGGAAGCATAGGAAACATAGAGGCAACAAGCTTTTAAGAGCGGTGAAGGGTAGCCTTTCGCCCTAAGTATTGAGCTATTTTGGCAAATGCAAATGCCAAGATTGTATTTTTAGGATGTGTTGAGCTATTTTGGCAAATGCAAATGCCAAGATTCTCCCATATATAGCCACCTATGTATGACTTTTGAGTAGATTTGGCATATTATAATAGGTCTATCGCCACCGAGGGTGTTGCCAAGAATTTTTTGAGTGAATACTAAGCTAAGGTTTGTTTGCAATTTGCATAAGCCATTTTCATGGGAAACAAATTCAATCTTGGCATTACCTACTTGTATTTAATGGGCTTACAAAACGCTCAATTTTTAGCACCCTCAATACTCGATTTGATTAGTTATCTTAAACTCAATATTGTGTTAAATAATTTGGTGCATTTGTAAGTGTGCAATATAATGATGTGGTCTTATAACTATCAATTTAGCTCCTTGGATTTGAAAATTTAGGATCTCTCTCTCTCTCTCTCTCTCTCTCTCTCTCAAAAGGGGTGTTCATATACATTCACCCATTCATGCACATTTAAGAGTAACAATAATTGCTAGGTACCCCCTGGGTGTCATTTGGCTCATGGTTTATATTCCAGGCTATGTCAGGCATGAGAATTCACTCGCCTATGCTCTTGCTTCTATACTTTCATGTATTATAATCGTTGAAATATACATCCACTTTGACTCAGGCTACAATAGCCTCCATTATTTTAAAAGCGGAGAGAAATAAAAAATAGTAATTTCACTCCTTTGAACACCATGATTACATTTGAAGCACCCAAAAATCCTGGACGTTAAATTTATCCTGTGCAAATCTATCCATTTGGGCATTTTTTAAAATGTTTCTCCCTCATCAAGTGTTAAAAGGAGGCAAGCCAAGAGTTTTTCCTATGGTTTTTGGGTGCTTTATATGCAATGGTATATTGAAATAATCAGATTTTGAGATAAATCATCACCTTGGACTTAATCAAGGGATTTTCAAGATATGTTTAGCAAATATGGTAGGTCTTGTGCAAAGCTTTAGGAATATAAAGTGAGCCTGCTCAGTCCCCTCCAAAAACAAGACTTAGAGGATGATGATTTCATGAAAAAATTCTACCAAGGAGGAAAATCGGCATAGGAAACTAGTAACAATACATGAACAAATGTTGTTAGAGAATAGTGGATTGCATGATCTACTCTCTTGGGTTTATAGAGGGCATAGATGTAAACATTGATGATGAAATTTTTTACAAGGATCGTGGAATTCAAAATCATCAATGTTTACATCTATGCCCTCTATAAATGAGTGTGCCTTATATCTCTACTCAAGAACCCTAATAGAATATCTCAATGCAGACTCTAGTGTATCTAACACAATTCAAAATAGCCCTCTACACAGAAAAGTATATATTTATAGCTTGAATTTTGATGGTGGATTTCCTTCACATTAATTGGTGTTAAAGCAGTATGCTCCTATTATGTTGCTTACAAATTGAAGTTCATACAATGACACCAGGTTGATCTACAAAAAAAAAAACAATCATTGAAAGGTGATACATAGATAATAGCAAGGGCTATGTGTGGGGATAGAGTCTTCCTCCCGCAATTTACATTTATTCCACCATTGCATCAACTTGCTTTTGGCATAAGACAATGGTATTTTTCTATATGCTTGGCTTTTGTCATGACCATGACCAAAGCTCAAGGAGAGACTCCCAATGTATTTGCTTACTCCTATACTTATGCATAGATAGTGATATGCATAGTCATTGGGCTTCCTCTTGTACTTTTGCATAGATAGCTATTGGTACGCATAGATATTGGGTCTTTATCTGCTTACTCTTGTACTTTTGCATAGATAGTGATATGTTGCTTTTCTCGAGTAAGATCATGCATAGCTTTGAAGGTGCATATAAGAAACGATGCAACAGTAGTAGGTCATAGTGCTCCAACACATAGATTGCTTGTTACCCAAAATAATGTATACACCGAGGTTTTATAGATGTCTATGTAGGCTAAGATGGAAGAATTGTGACCTCATGTATGATAAATCACTGCATAGAAATATACATATTACTTTGATGGAGCAGGTTTTACTCAAAAGAAAAAACCTATATTGTGCATGGGCAATTTTATTATGAAAACTCATATAGGTCACACTAGGATGAACAACTTTGTATGGACAACGTTTTTCTACTTGAAGGGCTATAAATCTTAAAGGAATCATATACATGAGAATGAGATGCATGCTTGATAGATATTAAATGTCATATTTGGAAAACAGTTTACACCTTTGTCTGTAGGTATTAAGGATTTTTGTATAATAAATGACATTTGTAGTATGCTATATACTTTTCTTTGTTTTTTTTGCATCTAAATATGAACATACATGTGTGACCATAAAAGTAGAGTGTTTACATATCTTCTATCTAAATGCTAAATTTCAATTCTACAAAGGTGACATTTGATGCTCAAAATTATTATTATTCCTTTTCTAGGTGATCAATAGACATCCAAAAATTAGCTTCAGGTTGGAAATGACACATGAGAAAGCATATATAATTCTAAGTTTTTTTCAATGATATGTGTCATTAATCTATTACTAATCTAAAATAATATACTACAAGCACTACTATGCCTTATAATTACATAAAACTTTTGTGTCTACCAAAATAATTATTTTTGCTATATCTTACCGAAAGTACGGTAGAGTACTTCCACAAGGATCCTTTGATTGTGTAAACTTGGCCAAGCTACACAATTGGCTTGCCCACAAGCATCCAGAGTTGAAGCATTAGCAGACGATCACGGGTAATCCAACTACATTGTTTGCCGACATGCTATTTTCTTACTTTTCTTTCAAAACACCTGCGCACGAGATACACAACGAGCATTCCCAAGTGAAACCGAGTGGACCTCTATTTCAATTAGAATATCATGTATTTAGGAGATGAGGTTTTGAGTGATGATTGCAAAATGGTTGGTTTGGTGATAAGGGACATGCTTCTTCCATTGTTTCCACGTGCATTACAACTTGGGTCTAGATTCAACCTTGCCATCCATGTCCATCATGTGCACAACACCGTATCTGATTGCACCTCTCTAAGAATTTTTAAGCTTTAGTTTGGTACTGGAGTGGGATGGACTTGCAAGTGTATGTCCGCCACTAGCAAAGTCCCATGCATGGAATGGGTATTTGTCTAGACCAATTAAACCAGACAAACTGGCATGGGCACCCACCATTTCAAAGTCTTTTAGAGGTGAGAAGTGTTCATGGCATAGTCTAGAATAGGAACAAAGATTTATTAACATTGTAACTCTTATGTAACGTTGTCTCTCTCTCATGTGCAGATGGAAATCAACGATCATAAGCATTTCATGAAATGGTTTAGAAGGACTACTCAAGGAAGGGAGACGTGTTCATGGAGCTGATTGATGAGCTTAGAGTGTTTTCCAATGTAACATGGACATTGGATCGATATATACCAATGGTCGACTTACAAATGCCATCCCATTAGGTTCTCTCCTTGATGCCATCTCGACATCTCTCTTCTAGTACAACCATGGGCCAAAACTCTTTATCTCATACTAAAACAAAACGTCCTAACAACACTACGCTACTTTATTTTTCTCAAGTACGTCTTTAAAAGTTATCTTATCTTATGGAATACCATTTTTTAATTCTTTAATAACTATTTTGCCAAAGCGTACTGGCAATTTTGTTTTATTTCAACGTGTGATGTTGCATTTGATGTCACATGTGTTTTGTATCATTTATCAATGGTGTTCTCTTGAAGCGTTGGTTGCAGTTTCCTCTAGTGAATTTGAGAATATCTAATTAAACATTTGATGTTAACACATGTGTTTTGCACTACTTTCATGTTTGAAGAATTTCATTATATTCAATGTCAATAGTGTTCTCCTGAAGTGTTGGTTGTAGTTTCCTCTAGTGAACTATAGCGGTAGCCTCATAGACTACCCACGAACTTAGCGAGCGAAAATAATCAATTTTGCCAAATTAGGAAGAGATGAGAGAAATGGAGAGCCAAAAAGTGGAAGGGAGGAGGGAAAGGGGGAATTTTATGCAAAAGGGTTAACACCAAACGCGTTTCGCATTAAGCTCATCAGTGGTGTAACCCAAACAAGAGGTGTAGGGAGGTTTTAAATAGGCATCCAATAGAGAGGGGGGTGGAGGGTCCCAAGGGAGCAAGTACATGGCATAAAGAGGAGGAGGCCTCTTCAATGGGGAAAAAATCCACTATTAAAGAGGTAGGACAAAAAGTGGGGAGGTTTAAAGAGTGCAAATTACAAGGGGGGGGTATAAAGAGAAGAGGACTATGACTCCAATTTAATGGAGGAAAGGGAGAGGGGGGGGGAGAAGAGGAAATTCGTATGGTTAGCATCTTCAGAATAGGGGCAAGGGGGAGAAGTAGGAGGGGGAGGGCGAAGGGGGGATAAAGGCTCTAACTTGAGAGAAGGTCGCCGAGGTTGGGAGCATTCAACCAACAAGTAATGGGTTTAGGAAAGGGAGGGAGTTCCGAGTTGAATTCCAAAAGCTTGGAGAGAGGTTGGCTGATGGAACGGGCTAGATTGAGTTGGCGGGTAAAAGGAGAAAAAGGGATTTTGACAATAGAAGGCGGGGCAATCTTGTGGTTACTTTTGACAAGGAAAGAGGGCCTGGAAGCATAGGAAACATAGAGGCAACAAGCTTTTAAGAGCGGTGAAGGGTAGCCTTTCGCCCTAAGTATTGAGCTATTTTGGCAAATGCAAATGCCAAGATTGTATTTTTAGGATGTGTTGAGCTATTTTGGCAAATGCAAATGCCAAGATTCTCCCATATATAGCCACCTATGTATGACTTTTGAGTAGATTTGGCATATTATAATAGGTCTATCGCCACCGAGGGTGTTGCCAAGAATTTTTTGAGTGAATACTAAGCTAAGGTTTGTTTGCAATTTGCATAAGCCATTTTCATGGGAAACAAATTCAATCTTGGCATTACCTACTTGTATTTAATGGGCTTACAAAACGCTCAATTTTTAGCACCCTCAATACTCGATTTGATTAGTTATCTTAAACTCAATATTGTGTTAAATAATTTGGTGCATTTGTAAGTGTGCAATATAATGATGTGGTCTTATAACTATCAATTTAGCTCCTTGGATTTGAAAATTTAGGATCTCTCTCTCTCTCTCTCTCTCTCTCTCTCTCAAAAGGGGTGTTCATATACATTCACCCATTCATGCACATTTAAGAGTAACAATAATTGCTAGGTACCCCCTGGGTGTCATTTGGCTCATGGTTTATATTCCAGGCTATGTCAGGCATGAGAATTCACTCGCCTATGCTCTTGCTTCTATACTTTCATGTATTATAATCGTTGAAATATACATCCACTTTGACTCAGGCTACAATAGCCTCCATTATTTTAAAAGCGGAGAGAAATAAAAAATAGTAATTTCACTCCTTTGAACACCATGATTACATTTGAAGCACCCAAAAATCCTAGACGTTAAATTTATCCGGTGCAAATCTATCCTTTTGGGCATTTTTTAAAATGTTTCTCCCTCATCAAGTGTTAAAAGGAGGCAAGACAAGTTTTAAAAGGAGGCAAGCCAAGAGTTTTTCCTATGGTTTTTGAGTGCTTTAGATGCAATGGTATATTGAAATAATCAGATTTTGAGATAAATTAAGGGATTTTCAAGATATGTTTAGCAAATATGGTAGGTCTTGTGCAAAGCTTTAGGAATATAAAGTGAGCCTGCTCAGTCCCCTCCAAAAACAAGACTTAGAGGATGATGATTTCATGAAAAAATTCTACCAAGGAGGAAAATCGGCATAGGAAACTAGTAACAATACATGAACAAATGTTGTTAGAGAATTGCATGATCTACTACTCTCTTGGGTTTATAGAGGGCATAGATGTAAACATTGATGATGAAATTTTTTACAAGGATCGTGGAATTCAAAATCATCAATGTTTACATCTATGCCCTCTATAAATGAGTGTGCCTTATATCTCTACTCAAGAACCCTAATAGAATATCTCAATGCAGACTCTAGTGTATCTAACACAATTCAAAATAGCCCTCTACACAGAAAAGTATATATTTATAGCTTGAATTTTGATGGTGTTCTAATAATATTAGCATTGGTTGTAGTTCCCTTCTAGCGAATTTCTGGGACTAGCAAGGTATTAATGAGTGTCTAATTCAAAAAATTTGAGTATTCTTTTTTAACATTTTTATGCAGGACTATAGTCACCTATGAAACACTACAACTTCTATGTAGATGAAACACTACAACTTCTATGTAGATGTCAAACTATTGGCAGGAAAATACATGCTGGAGAGATTTGCAAAATCCATTGAAGTTTGAGTTCGCGTCGAATTAAGTACAGTGAACCACAGATTTATACAAGAAAGAAAAAAAATATAGCCCCCCACTATTTATCAAGGCGTAAATACACCCATTTGTAGTGAAGCTAATCACCAAAATGTTGGAGACTCTCTAGTATAGAACACAGAGAGAAACACTACATGGAATGCGCTAAACACATGCATTGTGGTCTTTTTATTCACTATGCTCATGGACCATCTATATAAGAATATCTATTGCATTTGAAAAAATTTTGCTCCGGCTTGCGATGGAATTGTATGAAATGGTTTGGAAGGACTACTCAAGGAAGGGAGATGTGTCAATGGAGCTGTTTGATGAGCTTGCAGTGTTCGGCAACACAACAGCATGGAACTTGGAACGTCTAATAGCAACGGTCCACTTGCCATGGATGGCATCCCTTTAGGTTCTTTCCTTGATGCCATCCCCACATCTCTCTTTGATAAGTATTTACCAAAGCATACTGGCAACGCGACATTATTTTGTTTTATTTCAACATTTGGTGTTGCATTTGATGTCGCAGGTGTTTTGCACCATTTTCATGTTGTAAGCATTTCATTATAGTCAATGTCAATGGTGCTCTCCTAAAGCTTTTGTTGCAGTTCCCTTCTAATGAATTTGTGGGACTAAAAACCATGCTATGTATTTAAGATTATCTAATTCGATTTCTTTGAGTATTCTTTTTTATTATTTTCATGGAGGACTTTGGACACCTATCAAACACTACAACCTTTATGCAGATGCCGAAGTATTGACAGGGAAATACAAGTTCGAGAGCTTTGATCCATTGAAGTTTGTGTTCGTGTTGAATCAAGTAGAGTGAACCACATATTTATACAAAATAGCACCAAACGATAGCCCACCACTACCTGTGAAGGCGTTAAACACACCCATTTGTAGTGAAGCTAATCACCAAAATATTGGAAACTCTTCTAGTAAACCACACAGAGAGAAACCGCTACGTGAAATCTGCTAAACACATGCATTGTGGTATTTTTAGTCCCTAAGGAAGAGAGCATCTCTATGCTCATGGACCTTCTATATGTATATCTATTGCATTTGATTAGTTTTTCCTTGGGCTTAAGATAGAACTGTGTGAAATGCTTTTGAAGGACTACTCAAAGAAGGGAGATGTGTCAATGGAGCTCTTGATGAGCTTGCAGTGTTTGCCAATAGAGCGTGTATATTGGATCGGTATATAGCAACCGTCCACCTACCAACAACCTTACAGATACCATTGCTTTAGGTTCTTTCCTTGATGCCAGTTCCACATCTTTCTTATACTACAACCATGGGTCAAAATGCCCATACTCAACCAAAACATCGTACAACACCATGCTACTTTATTTTTCTCAAGTATGTCTATTTAAGTTATCTTATCTTATGGAATACCATTTTTGCATTCTTTCAATAAGTATTTTCCAAAGCGTACTAGTGACGCTACGTTATTCTGTTCTGTTTCAACATTTGGTGTTGCATTTGATGTCACGGGTGTTTTGCACCGTTTTCATCTTTGAAGTATTTCATTGTAATCAATGTCAATGGTGTTCTCTTAAAGCATTTGTTGCAGTTCCCTTCTAGCAAATTTGTGGGACTAAAACCCATGCTATGTATTTAAGAACACCCCCCCCCCCCCCCCCCCTGCTATTAATGAAACATTACACATACCCATTTGTAGTGAAGCTAATGACCCAAATGTTGGAGACTCTTTCTCTACTTGACGGCACATCGACAAGCGCTACATTGAATCCCCTAAACATGTGCATTGTGGTTTTGTCACTTACTAGAGAAGAGAGTATCTCTATGCTCATGGGCCATCTATTAGTATATCTATTGCATTTGAGAAAGTTTTCCTTGGGTTTGCAATGGAATTGTATGAAATGGTTTTTGAGGACTACTTAAAGAAGGGAGATGTGTTACTGGAGTTGTTTGATGAGTTTGGAGTGTTTGCTAATGGAACATGAACATTGGATCGGCATATAGCAGTGGTCGACTTAAAGATGCCATTGCTTTAGGTATTTTACTTGATGCCATCCCCACATCTCTCTTCTAGTACAACCATGGGCGAAATCTCCATATCCCGTACTCGACCAAAACGCCGTAAGAACACCTTGCTACTTTTTTTTTTCTCGAGCATGTCTATAAAAGTGGAATACCATTATTTCTTTCTTCAATAAGTATTTGCCAAAGCGTATTGGCAACGTTATAATATTTGGTGTTAAATCTGATGTCACATGTGCTGTGCACCGTTTTCATGTTTGAAGTACTACTGCTCATTATAGTCTATGTCAATGGTGTTCTCCTAATATTAGCATTGGTTGTAGTTCCCTTCTAGCGAATTTCTGGGACTAGCAAGGTATTAATGAGTGTCTAATTCAAAAATTTTTAGTATTCTTTTTTAACATTTTTATGAGGACTATAGTCACCTATGAAACACTACAACCTCTATGTATATGTCGAACTATTGGCAGGAAAATACATGCTGGAGAGATTTGCAAAATCCATTGAAGTTTGAGTTCGCGTCGAATTAAGTACAGTGAACCACAGATTTATACAAGAAAGCAAAAAAATATAGCCCACCACTATTTATCAAGGCGTAAATACACCCATTTGTAGTGACTCTAATCACCAAAATGTTGCAGACCCTCTAGTAGACAACACAGAGAGAAACACTACATGGAATGCGCTAAACACGTGCAATGTGGTCTTTTTATTCACTATGCTCATGGACCATCTATATAAGTATATCTATTGCATTTGAGAAAATTTTTCTCCGGCTTGCGATGGAATTGTATGATATGGTTTGGAAGGACTACTCAAGGGAGGGAGATGTGTCAATGGAGCTGTTTAATGAGCTTGCAGTGTTCGCCAACACAACATGGAACTTGGATCGTCAAATAGCAACGGTCCACTTGCCACGGATGGCATCCCTTTAGGTTCTTTCCTTGATGCCATCCCCACATCTCTCTTTGATAAGTATTTGCCAAAGGGTACTGGCAACGCTACATTATTTTGTTTTATTTCAACATTTGGTGTTGCATTTGATGTTGCAGGTGTTTTGCACCGTTTTCATGTTGTAAACATTTCATTATAGTCAATGTCAATGGTGCTCTCCTACAGAGTTCGTTGCAGTTCCCTTCTAGTGAATTTGTGGGACTAAAAACCATGCTATGTATTTAAGATTATCTAATTCGATTTCTTTGAGTATTCTTTTTTACTATTTTCATGGAGGACTTTGGACACCTATAAAGCACTACAACCTTTATGCAGATGCCGAAGTATCCACAGGGAAATACAAGTTCGAGAGCTTTGATCCATTGAATTTTGTGTTCGTGTTGAATCACGCAGATTGAACCACATATTTATACAAAACAGCAACAAAACATAGCCCACCACTATCTGTGAAGGCGTAAACACACCCATTCGTAGTGAAGCTAATCACCAAAATATTGGAGACTCTTCTAGTAGACCACACAGAGAGAAACCGCTACGTGAAATCTGCTAAACACATGCATTGTAGTATTTTTAGTCCCTACAGAAGAGAGCATCTCTATGCTCATGGACCTTCTATAAGTATATCTATTGCATTTGATTAGTTTTTCCTTGGGCTTAAGATAGAACTGTATAAAATGCTTTTGAAGCACTACTCAAAGAAGGGAGACGTGTCAATGGAGCTCTTTGATGAGCTTGCAGTGTTTGCCAATACAGTGTGGACATTGGATCGGTATATAGCAGCGGTCCACCTGCCAACAACCTTACAGATGCCATCGCTTTAGGTTCTTTCCTTGATGCCATCCCCACATCTCTCTTTGATAAGTATTTGCCAAAGCGTACTGGCAACACTACATTATTTTGTTTTGTTTCAACATTTGGTGTTGCATTTGATGTCGCAGGTGTTTTGCACCGTTTTCATGTTGTAAGCATTTCATTATAGTGAATGTCAATGGTGCTCTCCTAAAGAGTTCGTTGCAGTTCCCTTCTAGTGAATTTGTGGGACTAAAAACCATGCTATGTATTTAAGATTATCTAATTCGATTTCTTTGAGTATTCTTTTTTTACTATTTTCATGGAGGACTTTGGACACCTATAAAACACTACAACCTTTATGCAGATGCCGAAGTATTGACAGGGAAATACAAGTTCGAGAGCTTTGATCCATTGAAGTTTGTGTTCGTGTTGAATCAAGCAGAGTGAACCACATATTTATACAAAACAGCACCAAAAGATAGCCCACCACTACCTGTGAAGGCGTTAAACACACCACCCATTTGTAGTGAAGCTAATCACCAAAATATTGTAGACGCTTCTAGTAGACCACACAGAGAAAAACCGCTACGTGAAATCTGCTAAACACATGCATTGTGGTATTTTTAGTCCCTAAGGAAGAGAGCATCTCTATGCTCATGGACCTTCTATAAGTATATCTATTGCATTTGATTAGTTTTTCCTTGGGCTTAAGATAGACCTGTATGAAATGCTTTTGAAGGACTACTCAAAGAAGGGAGACGTGTCAATGGAGCTCTTTGATGAGCTTGCAGTGTTTGCGAATAGAGTGTGGACATTGGATCAGTAAATAGCAACGGTCCACCTGCCAACAACCTTACAGATGCCAGCACTTTAGGTTCTTTCCTTGATGCCAGTCCCACATCTCTCTGATAGTACAACCATAGAAGGTCCATGAGCATCTCTATGCTCATGGACCTTCTATAAGTATATCTATTGCATTTGATTAGTTTTTCCTTGGGCTTAAGATAGAACTGTATGAAATGCTTTTGAAGGACTACTCAAAGAAGGGAGACGTGTCAATGGAGCTCTTTGATGAGCTTGTAGTGTTTGCCAATAGAGTGTGGACATTGGATCGGTATATAGCAACCGTCCACCTGCCAACAACCTTACAGATGCCAGCGCTTTAGGTTCTTTCCTTGATACCAGTCCCACATCTCTCTGATAGTGCAACCATGGGTCAAAATGCCCATACTCAACCAAAACATTGTACAACACCATGCTACTTTATTTTTCTCAAGTATGTCTATTTAAGTTATCTTATCTTATGGAATACAATTTTTCCATTCTTCAATAAGTATTTTCCAAAGGGTACAGGTGATGCTACGTTATTCTGTTCTGTTTCAACATTTGGTGTTGCATTTGATGTCATGGGTGTTTTGCATCGTTTTCATGTTTGAAGCATTTCATTGTAGTCAATGTCAATGGTGTTCTCTTAAAGCATTTGTTGCAGTTCCCTTCTAGCAAATTTGTGGGACTAAAACCCATGCTATGTATTTAAGAACACCCCCCCCCCCCCCCCCCCCCCCCCCTCTATTAATGAAACATTACACATACCCATTTGTAGTGAAGCTAATGACCCAAATGTTGGAGACTCTTTCTCTACTTGACGGCACATAGAGAAGCGCTACATTGAATCCCCTAAACATGTGCGTTGTGGTTTTGTCATTTACTAGAGAAGAGAGTATCTCTATGCTCATGGGCCATCTATTAGTATATCTATTGCATTTGACAAAGTTTTCCTTGGGTTTGCAATGGAATTGTATGAAATGGTTTTTGAGGACTACTTAAAGAAGGGAGATGTGTTAATGGAGTTGTTTGATGAGTTTGGAGTGTTTGGTAATAGAACATGGACATTGGATCGGCATATAGCAGTGGTCGACTTAAAGATGCCATTGCTTTAGGTATTTTACTTGATGCCATCCCCACATCTCTCTTCTGGTACAACCATGGGCCAAAGCTCCATATCCCGTACTCGACCAAAACGTCATATGAACACTGTTGGATTTAAGATTATGTATTTAAGATTATGTAATTCGATTTCTTTGAGTATTCTTTTTTACTATTTTCATGGAGGACTTTGGACACCTATCAAACACTACAACCTTTATGCAGATGCCGAAGTATTGACAGGGAAATACAAGTTCGAAAGCTTTGATCCATTGAAGTTTGTGTTCGTGTTGAATCAAGCAGAGTGAACCACATATTTATACAAAACAGCACCAAAAGATAGCCCGCCACTATCTTTGAAGGCGTTAAACACACCCATTTGTAGTGAAGCTAATCACCAAAATATTGGAGACACTTCTAGTAAACCACACAGAGAGAAACCGCGACGTGAAATCTGCTAAACACATGCATTGTGGTATTTTTAATCCCTAAGGAAGAGAGCATCTCTATGCTCATGGACCTTCTATAAGTATATCTATTGCATTTGATTAGTTTTTCCTTGGGGTTAAGATAGAACTGTATGAAATGCTTTTGAAGGACTACTCAAAGAAGGGAGACGTGTCAATGGAGCTATTTGATGAGCTTGCAGTGTTTGCCAATACAGCATGGACATAAGATCGGTATAAGTCAACGGTCCACTTGCCAACAACCTTACAAATGCCATCGCTTTAGGTTCTTTCCTCGATGCCAGTCCCACATCTCTCTTATAGTACAACCACTGGTCAAAATGCCCATACTCAACCAAAACATCGTACAACACCATGCTACTTTATTTTTCTCAAGTATGTTTATTTAAGTTATCTTATCTTATGGAATACCATTTTTCCATTCTTCAATAAGTATTTTCCAAAGTGTACTGGCGACGCTACATTATTCTGTTCTGTTTCAACATTTGGCGTTGCATTTGATGTCACGGTTGTTTTGCACCGTTTTCATGTTTGAAGCATTTCATTGTAGTCAATGTCAATGGTGTTCTCTTAAAGCATTTGTTGCAGTTCCCTTCTAGCAAATTTGTGGGACTAAAACCCATGCTATGTATTTAAGAACACCCCCCCCCCCCCCCCTCCCCCCCCCGCTATTAATGAAACATTACACATACCCATTTGTAGTGAAGCTAATGACCCAAATGTTGGAGACACTTTCTCTACTTGACGGCACATAGAGAAGCGCTACATTGAATCCCCTAAACACGTGCATTGTGGTTTTGTCATTTTTACTAGAGAAGAGAGTATCTCTATGCTCATGGGCCATCTATTAGTATATCTATTGCATTTGAGAAAGTTTTCCTTGGGTTTGCAATGGAATTGTATGAAATGGTTTTTGAGGACTACTTAAAGAAGGGAGATGTGTTAATGGAGATGTTTGATGAGTTTGGAGTGTTTGGCAATGGAACATGGACATTGGTTCGGCATATAGTAGTGGTCGACTTATAGATGCCATTGCTTTAGGTACTTTACTTGATGCCATTCCCACATCTCTCTTCTAGTACAACCATGGGCCAAAGCTCCATATTCCGTACTCGACCAAAATGTCATAAGAACACCTTGCTACTTTTCTTTTCCCTCGCGTATGTCTATAAAAGTGGAATACCATTATTTCTTTATTCAATAAGTATTTGCCAAAGCGTATTGGCAACCATACAATATTTGGTGTTAAATCTGATGTCACATGTGTTGTGCACCGTTTTCATGTTTGAAGTACTACTGGTCATTATAGTCTATGTCAATGGTGTTCTCCTAATATTAGCATTGGTTGTAGTTCCCTTCTAACGAATTTCTGGGACTAGCAAGGTATTAATGAATGTCTAATTCAAAAATTTTGAGTATTCTTGTTTAACATTTTTATGCGGTACTATAGTAACCTATGAAACACTACAACCTCTATGTAGATGTCGAACTATTCGCAGGAAAATATATGCTGGAGACTTTATGTAGATGTCGAACTATTGGCAGGAAAATACATGCTGCAGAGATTTGCAACATCCATTGAAGTTTGAGTTCGCGTCGAATTAAGTACAGTGAACCACAGATTTATACAAGAAAGCAAAAGAATATAGCCTACCACTATTTATCAAGGCGTAAATACACCCATTTGTAGTGAAGCTAATCACCAAAATGTTGGAGACTCTCTAGTAGACAACACAGAGAGAAACACTACATGGAATGCGCTAAACACATGCATTGTGGTCTTTTTATTCACTATGCTCATGGACCATCTATATAAGTATATCTATTGCATTTGAGAAAATTTTCCTCCGGCTTGCAATGGAATTGTATGAAATGGTTTGGAAGGACTACTCAAGGAAGGGAGACGTGTCAATGGAGAGCTGTTTGATGAGCTTGCAGTGTTCACCAACACAACAGCATGGAACTTGGATCGTCAAATAGCAACGGTCCACTTGCCACGGATGGCATCCCTTTAGCTTCTTTCCTTGATGCCATCCCCACATCTCTCTTTGATAAGTATTTGCCAAAGCATATTGGCAACGCTTCATTATTTTGTTTTATTTCAACATTTGGTGTTGCATTTGATGTCGCAGGTGTTTTGCACCGTTTTCATGTTGTAAGGATTTCATTATAGTCAATGTCAATGGTGCTCTCCTAAAGCGTTCATTGCAGTTCCCTTCTAATGAATTTGTGGGACTAAAAACCATGCTATGTATTTAAGATTATCTAATTCGATTTCTTTGAGTATTCTATTTTACTATTTTCATGGAGGACTTTGGACACCTATCGAACACTACGACCTTTATGCAGATGCCGAAGTATTGATAGGGAAATACAAGCTCGAGAGCTTTGATCCATTGAAGTTTGTGTTCGTGTATAATCAAGTAGAGTGAACAACATATTTATACAAAATAGCACCAAACGATAGCCCACCACTACCTGTGAAGGCGTTAAACACACCCATTTGTAGTGAAGCTAATCACCAAAATATTGGAGACTCTTCTAGTAAACCACAGAGAGAGAAACCGCTACGTGAAATCTGCTAAACACATGCATTGTGGTATTTTTAGTCCCTCAGGAAGAGAGCATCTCTATGCTCATGGACCCTCTATAAGTATATCTATTGCATTTGATTAGTTTTTCCTTGGGCTTAAGATAGAACTGTGTGAAATGCTTTTGAAGGACTACTCAAAGAAGGGAGACGTGTCAATGGAGCTCTTGATGAGCTTGCAGTGTTTGCCAATAGAACGTGGATATTGGATCGGTATATAGCAACTGTCCACTTGCCAACAACCTTACAGATGCCATTGCTTTAGGTTCTTTCCTTGATGCCAGTCCCACATCTCTCTTATAGTACAACCATGGGTCAAAATGCCCATACTCAACCAAAACATCGTACAACACCATGCCACTTTATTTTTCTCAAGTATGTCTATTTAAGTTATCTTATCTTATGGAATACCATTTTTCCATTCTTCAATAAGTATTTTCCAAAGCGTACTAGTGACGCTACGTTATTCTGTTCTGTTTCAACATTTGGTGTTGCATTTGATGTCACGGGTGTTTTGCACCGTTTTCATGTTTGAAGCATTTCATTGTAGTCAATGTCAATGGTGTTCTTTTAAAGCATTTGTTGCAGTTCCCTTCTAGCAAATTTCTGGGACTAAAACCCATGCTATGTATTTAAGAACACCCCCCCCCCCCCCCCCCCCCCCCCCTGCTATTAATGAAACATTACACATACCCATTTGTAGTGAAGCTAATGACCCAAATGTTGGAGACTCTTTCTCTACTTGACGACACATAGAGAAGCGCTACATTGAATCCCCTAAACATGTGCATTGTGGTTTTGTCACTTACTAGAGAAGAGAGTATCTCTATGCTCATGGGCCATCTATTAGTATATCTATTGCATTTGAGAAAGTTTTCCTTGGGTTTGCAATGGAATTGTATGAAATGGTTTTTGAGGACTACTTAAAGAAGGGAGATGTGTTAATGGAGCTGTTTGATGAGTTTGGAGTGTTTGGTAATGGAACATGGACATTGGATCGGCATATAGCAGTGGTCGACTTAAAGATGCCATTGCTTTAGGTATTTTACTTGATACCATCCCCACATCTCTCTTCTAGTACAACCATGGACGAAATCTCCATATCCCGTACTCGACCAAAACGCCGTAAGAACACCTTGCTACTTTTTTTTTTCTCGAGCATGTCTATAAAAGTGGAATACCATTATTTCTTTCTTCAATAAGTATTTGCCAAAGCGTATTGGCAACGTTACAATATTTGGTGTTAAATATGATGTCACATGTGCTGTGCACCGTTTTCATGTTTGAAGTACTACTGCTCATTATAGTCTATGTCAATGGTGTTCTCCTAATATTAGCATTGGTTGTAGTTCCCTTCTAGCGAATTTTTGGGACTAGCAAGGTATTAATGAGTGTCTAATTCAAAAATTTTAAGTATTCTTTTTTAACATTTTTATGCAGGACTATTGTCACCTATAAAACACTACAACCTCTATGTAGATGTCGAACTATTGGCATGAAAATACATCCTGGAGAGATTTGCAAAATCCATTGAAGTTTGAGTTCACGTCGAATTAAGTACAGTGAACCACAGATTTATACAAGAAAGCAAAAAAATATAGCCCACCACTATTTATCAAGGCGTAAATACACCCATTTGTAGTGACGCTAATCACCAAAATGTTGCAGACCCTCTAGTAGACAACACAAAGAGAAACACTACGTGGAATGCGCTAAACACATGCAATGTGGTCTTTTTATTCACTATGCTCATGGACCATCTATATAAGTATATCTATTGCATTTGAGAAAATTTTCCTCCGGCTTGCGATGGAATTGTATGAAATGGTTTGGAAGGACTACTCAAGGAAGGGAGATGTGTCAATGGAACTGTTTAATGAGCTTGCAGTGTTCGCCAACACAACAACATGGAACTTGGATCGTCAAATAGCAACGGTCCACTTGCCACGGATGGCATCCCTTTAGGTTCTTTCCTTGATGCCATCCCCACATCTCTCTTTGATAAGTATTTGCCAAAGGGTACTGGCAACGCTACATTATTTTGTTTCATTTCAACATTTGGTGTTGCATTTGATGTCGCAGGTGTTTTGCACCGTTTTCATGTTGTAAGCATTTCATTATAGTCAATGTCAATGGTGCTCTCCTACAGAGTTCGTTGCAGTTCCCTTCTAGTGAATTTGTGGGACTAAAAACCATGCTATGTATTTAAGATTATCTAATTCGATTTCTTTGAGTATTCTTTTTTACTATTTTCATGGAGGACTTTGGACACCTATAAAGCACTACAACCTTTATGCAGATGCCGAAGTATCCACAAGGAAATACAAGTTTGAGAGCTTTGATCCATTGAATTTTGTGTTCGTGTTGAATCACGCAGAGTGAACCACATATTTATACAAAACAGCAGCAAAACATAGCCCACCACTATCTGTGAAGGCGTAAACACACCCATTCGTAGTGAAGCTAATCACCAAAATATTGGAGACTCTTCTAGTAGACCGCACAGAGAGAAACCGCTACGTGAAATCTGCTAAACACATGCATTGTAGTATTTTTAGTCCCTACAGAAGAGAGCATCTCTATGCTCATGGACCTTCTATAAGTATATCTATTGCATTTGATTAGTTTTTCCTTGGGCTTAAGATAGAACTGTATAAAATGCTTTTGAAGCACTACTCCAAGAAGGGAGACGTGTCAATGGAGCTCTTTGATGAGCTTGCAGTGTCTGCCAATACAACGTGGACATTGGATCGGTATGTAGCAGCGGTCCACCTGCCAACAACCTTACAGATGCCATCGCTTTAGGTTCTTTCCTTGATGCCATCCCCACATCTCTCTTTGATAAGTATTTGCCAAAGCGTACTGGCAACGCTACATTATTTTGTTTTATTTCAACATTTGATGTTGCATTTGATGTCGTAGGTGTTATGCACCGTTTTCATGTTGTAAGCATTTCATTATAGTCAATGTCAATGGTGCTCTCCTACAGAGTTCGTTGCAGTTCCCTTCTAGTGAATTTGTGGGACTAAAAACCATGCTATGTATTTAAGATTATCTAATTCGATTTCTTTGAGGATTCTTTTTTACTATTTTCATGGAGGACTTTGGACACCTATCAAACACTACAACCTTTATGCAGATGCCGAAGTATTGACAGGGAAATACAATTTCGAGAGCTTTGATCCATTGAAGTTTTTGTTCGTGTTGAATCAAGCAGAGTGAACCACATATTTATACAAAACAGTACCAAAAGATAGCCCACCACCATCTATGAAAGTGTAAACACACCCATTCGTAGTGAAGCTAATCACCAAAATATTGGAGTCTCTTCTAGTAGACCACACAGAGAAAAACCGCTACGTGAAATCTGCTAAACACATGCATTGTGGTATTTTTAGTCCCTAAGGAAGAGAGCATCTCTATGCTCATGGACCTTCTATAAGTATATCTCTTGGATTTGATTAGTTTTTCCTTGGGCTTAAGATATAACTGTACGAAATGCTTTTGAGGGACTACTCAAAGAAGGGAGACGTGTTAATGGAGCTATTTGATGAGCTTGCATTATTTGCCAATACATCGTGGAGATTGGATCGGTATATAGCAGCGATCCACTTGCCAACAACCTTACAGATGCCATCGCTTTAGGTTCTTTCCTTGATGCCAGTCCCACATCTCTTTGATAGTACAACCATGGGTCAAAATGCCCATACTCAACCAAAACATCGTACAACACCATTCTACTTTATTTTTCTCAAGTATGTCTATTTAAGTTATCTTATCTTATGGAATACCATTTTTCAATTCTTCAATAAGTATTCTCCAAAGCGTACAGGTGACACTCCGTTATTTTGTTCTGTTTCAACATTTGGTGTTGCATTTGATGTCACGGGTGTTTTGCATCGTTTTCATGTTTGAAGCATTTCATTGTAGTCAATGTCAATGGTGTTCTCTTAAAGCATTTGTTGCAGTTCCCTTCTAGCAAATTTCTGGGACCCCCCCCCCCCCCCCCCCCCCCCCCCCCCCCCGCTATTAATGAAACATTACACATACCCATTTGTAGTGAAGCTAATGACCCAAATGTTGGAGACTCTTTCTCTACTTGACGGCACATAGAGAAGTGCTACATTGAATCCCCTAAACATGTGCATTGTGGTTTTGTCACTTACTAGAGAAGAGAGTATCTCTATGCTCATGGGCCATCTATTAGTATATCTATTGCATTTGAGAAAGTTTTCCTTGGGTTTGCAATGGAATTGTATGAAATGGTTTTTGAGGACTACTTAAAGAAGAGAGATGTGTTAATGGAGCTGTTTGATGAGTTTGGAGTGTTTGGTAATGGAACATGGACATTGGATCGGCATATAGCAGTGGTCGACTTAAAGATGCCATTGCTTTAGGTATTTTACTTGATACCATCCCCACATCTCTCTTCTAGTACAACCATGGACGAAATCTCCATATCCCGTACTCGACCAAAACGCCGTAAGAACACCTTGCTACTTTTTTTTTTCTCGAGCATGTCTATAAAAGTGGAATACCATTATTTCTTTCTTCAATAAGTATTTGCCAAAGCGTATTGGCAACGTTACAATATTTGGTGTTAAATATGATGTCACATGTGCTGTGCACCGTTTTCATGTTTGAAGTACTACTGCTCATTATAGTCTATGTCAATGGTGTTCTCCTAATATTAGCATTGGTTGTAGTTCCCTTCTAGCGAATTTTTGGGACTAGCAAGGTATTAATGAGTGTCTAATTCAAAAATTTTAAGTATTCTTTTTTAACATTTTTATGCAGGACTATTGTCACCTATAAAACACTACAACCTCTATGTAGATGTCGAACTATTGGCATGAAAATACATCCTGGAGAGATTTGCAAAATCCATTGAAGTTTGAGTTCACGTCGAATTAAGTACAGTGAACCACAGATTTATACAAGAAAGCAAAAAAATATAGCCCACCACTATTTATCAAGGCGTAAATACACCCATTTGTAGTGACGCTAATCACCAAAATGTTGGAGACTCTCTAGTAGACAACACAGAGAGAAACACTACATGGAATGCGCTAAACACATGCATTGTGGTCTTTTTATTCACAATGCTCATGGACCATCTATATAAGTATATCTATTGCATTTGAGAAAATTTTCCTGCGGATTGCGATGGAATTGTATGAAATGGTTTGGAAGGACTACTCAAGGAAGGGAGATGTGTCAATGGAGCTATTTGATGAGCTTGTAGTGTTCGACAACACAACAGCATGGAACTTGGAACGTCAAATAGCAACGGTCCACTTGCCACGGATGGCATCCCTTTAGGTTCTTCCTCGATGCCATCCCCACATCTCTCTTTGATAAGTATTTGCCAAAGCGTACTGGCAACGCTACATTATTTTGTTTTATTTCAACATTTGGTGTTGCATTTGATGTCGCAGGTGTTTTGTACCGTTTTCATGTTGTAAGCATTTCATTATAGTCAGTGTCAATGGTGCTCTCCTAAAGCGTTTGTTGCAGTTCCCTTCTAATTTGATTTCTTTGAGTATTCTTTTTTACTATTTTCATGGAGGACTTTGGACACCTATCAAACACTACAACCTTTATGCAGATGCCGAAGTATTGACAGGGAAATACAAGTTCGAGAGCTTTGATCCATTGAAGTTTGTGTTCGTGTTGAATCAAGCAGAGTGAACCACATATTTATACAAAACAACACCAAAAGATAGCCCACCACTATCTTTGAAGGCGTTAAACACACCCATTTGTAGTGAAGCTAATCACCAAAATATTGGAGACACTTCTAGTAAACCACATAGAGAGAAACCGCTACGTGAAATCTGCTAAACACATGCATTGTGGTATTTTTAGTCCCTAAGGAAGAGAGCATCTCTATGCTCATGGACCTTCTATAAGTATATCTATTGCATTTGATTAGTTTTTCCTTGGGGTTAAGATAGAACTGTATGAAATGCTTTTGAAGGACTACTCAAAGAAGGGAGACGTGTCAATGGAGCTCTTGATGAGCTTACAGTGTTTGCCAATACAACGTGGATATTGGATCGGTATATAGCAACCGTCCACGTGTCAA
The DNA here is from genome assembly GCF_014529385.1 of Adiantum capillus-veneris. Taxonomy (NCBI): domain Eukaryota; kingdom Viridiplantae; phylum Streptophyta; class Polypodiopsida; order Polypodiales; family Pteridaceae; genus Adiantum; species Adiantum capillus-veneris. The sequence continues at coordinate 142,720,292 of NC_140951.1, read as the reverse complement.
CAACCTTACAGATGCCATTGCCTTAGGTTCTTTCCTTGATGCCAGTCCCACATCTCTTTTATAGTACAACTATGGGTCAAAATGCCCATACTCAACCAAAACATCGTACAACACCATGCTACTTTATTTTTCTCAAGTATGTCTATTTAAGTTATCTTATCTTATGGAATACCATTTTTCCATTCTTCAATAAGTATTTTCCAAAGCGTACAGGCGACGCTACTTTTTCTGTTCAGTTTCAACATTTGGTGTTGCATTTGATGTCAGGGGTGTTTTGCACCGTTTTCATGTTTGAAGCATTTCATTGTAGTCAATGTCAATGGTGTTCTGTTAAAGCATTTGTTGCAGTTCCCTTCTAGCAAATTTGTGGGACTAAAACCCATGCTATGTATTTAAGAACACCCCCCCTCCCCCGCTATTAATGAAACATTACACACACATACCCATTTGCAGTGAAGCTAATGACCCAAATGTTGGAGACTCTTTCTCTACTTGACGGCACATAGAGAAGCGCTACATTGAATCCACTAAACACGTGCATTGTGGTTTTGTCATTTTTACTAGAGTAGAGAGTATCTCTATGCTCATGGGCCATCTATTAGTATATCTATTGCAGTTGAGAAATTTTTCCTTGGGTTTGCAATGGAATTGTACGAAATGGTTTTTGAGGACTACTTAAAGAAGGGAGATGTGTTAATGGAGCTGTTTGATGAGTTTGGAGTGTTTGGAAATGGAACATGGACATTGGATCGGCATATAGCAGTGGTCGACTTATAGATGCCATTGCTTTAGGTACTTTACTTGATGCCATCCCCACATCTCTCTTCTAGTACAAACCATGGGCCAAAGCTCCATATCCCGTACTCGACCAAAATGTCATAAGAACACTGTTGGATTTAAGATTATGTATTTGAGATTATCTAGAAAACCCTGCCGAGCATTCGATGTGCGTTATCAAGGACAATCTTTTGAGATCCTCTGATTACCCTTATGTCTGCTCTTTGTCATTGGTAACTTCTTTGTTCCTGTGTAATCATGTTGTTAGTGTTGTCTGCAGCTTTGTCATTGTAGGCAATTCTTCGACTCGCCATTGAGGAGAAGTATGCTATGATCTGAAATTGGTGCTCCAATTCATTTATCAATTTATTTGAGTAGCATTTCCTTATTGTTGATGTAGAAGGAATATGTACAAGAGGATGGTGATAGGTGTCTTTAGATTAGGGTCTAAAACCTGGATGACCAAAGGGAAAAAACCCGGTGGGAAAAAAAATGCCTTTGGTATACGCTCTTATTGGAGTTTAGCAGTTGAACGTGAAGTACATATTCATGAAAGGTGAGTGCTTGGGTGAAACACGGAAAGAGTGCATGATGCAAGTGCCAGTTATGGGACACTCTATATGCATATGACAAATTTGTCAACAAAAGCATGCAATGTGAAAGAAGGAGATGATGGGTGTTTCGAGGAATAAATGTAGCACATGTGACATCAAAAGATGTCTCAATAGCTTCCACCGTTCCAAGAAGGGTTTTCGATGTAGAAGTTTCTCCACTCGTATCTCACTGTGCTCAGTATGTGAGTGTCTTTTAGACCTTCTCCGTCACTTCACCAGACTTAAGCACTTAGACTTCGACTCTTTTGCTCACCTATACCAGCATGAGCGACACAACGTAAATATGCTCAACTCTTCCAGCTTGAGCAGTACCTAGAATAGCTAAGACGCTTAGACCACAGAGAATATTACTTGAAGCTTTTGGACTAACACCTCACTCATTTTGTGGCTTAGCTACTCGACTCTGACTTTTATGACTTGTCGATTGCATGTTGACACTGCTTTGTGACAAGTTCTTCGGCTGTTGTAGTGGCTACTGAGACATACTTCGTGAAGATTCATCGTTTCCCTGTACCTTCTTTTCTTTGTAGTGCTCATGCCTCGTCAGTCTTTTCTTCATGTGGATTATGGATTTTTTTTAAAAAAAATTCTTAATAATAAACAAAGAAAATCTTAAAACAACTAAACAAAAGAAAAATAATTCAAATAGAAATCTAAATGCTATGTACACTATACACATGTCCCTAGGGGCTCATATATGGATTTTGTCCCCATACTCCTCTGTAACACTACTATGAGGGCATATACTCTAAATTTTGTCAAAAAATTATCACAATAAAATGCAAAAATTCAATGCATCTCACAAAACATTGCCCTCTAATAGTCATAATGTTAGGTCCGCATTCAGAATGCCTCCCCCCTTCCTATTTGGAGTCATCCTTTACGACAGGGTATTATCGCAAAGGATATGTGTTGTGCTTGGGCAATTAAAAGTCGTGCCTATGCAGGCCTTGTAATGTAGCCCTATTATGCATACACAGTCAATGCATGGGAAAAATTTATGTTGTTCAAGATGTGGGTATAAGGAATTTGCTTATTGGCATTTGTTGGCGGGGCTTCCTATTCTAAGCATGTAATGGTCTTTGAAGCTCCTATATCATTGCTTGATTGAAACGACTTGCTCTCTTCTAACTGTACTGTAATCGTAGGAAGAATTGTAAGAATTCAAGTGGCGATGCACTGACAGCAGTTTTGTTGTTCTTCTTTGGGACCCATTTCTTTGCGATTATTGGTTGTTTTGTTGCTGGCTCTCGTTTGGCAACCCATACTTGCCCGTGCTTCGTTTGTGTTTGAAGAGCTTTCTTTGGGATCCACCTTCTTGTTGTGTGAGTCAATAGTGGTCTTTGCTTCAGCCCTTGTATACTTGGTTGGGGGCGGGATTTAGGCTTTGAAAGTTGATACTATGGTTGTTTTGGAATCCAAATGAATTCCTGACTTTTTTGTGCTTGAATCAACTTCTTTGGAGCCCAAACCTGAGTTGTGAAGTGGGAGCATCCTCCATGGCGCACATGTCCAGAGTAGCCAAGATGTGTTCCTATCCAAAAGGCTCTAACTCTTCTTCAGGAAATGGTTCTGGGATATAGTCCTTATCCTCTATAACCCGCTCTAGGATACATTCCTCACGTTTCAAGCTACCACATTGTGAAGCTCCACACATCCACAGTTCTTTAGGCTTACCTAACCAAGCTGGAAGTTCTAATCCTGCTACTGTAGTGGAATCAAACTCCTCAATTGGTGTTCTCATCACATCCCTATAGCTATGGTCCCTCAAGTTTACCTTTGTTATGGTTTCCATATGTCTCAGGTATATATGGTCATAACCCCAATCTTGGACCATTTTCAATTGTCGCATGAATGGTCTTCCCAGAATGATTTCATAGTTTTTCTTCTTGCCAAAGTCAACAACAGCAAAAGTGTGTTCATATTCAATGCCACAAGAAGTAACAATTACTTTTTCTAGCAGTCCTAGGGGCTTTTCCTTGTGTTCGTTTGCAAGCTGCAGGGTCATTCGTGTGGATATCAAGGCAAGTTTTCCCCATTTTTTCCAAACCAGTTTGGTTGCAATGACCACACCAGCTCCACTATCAAGGATTGCCATGGCTTTTTCACCATTGAATTCCACAAGAAGGGTGGTGTTTCCATCTTCTCCCTCGTAATACTCGTCTACCTTGTTTAATGGCACTGGCCTAGTATTTAGTTGAGGCATTTCAAGCTCTTTGATGCCTTCCGCGATTTGAGTCATTGGGGTTTTTACACCAAATTTCTCTAGACATTTACCCACATTAGCCCACATGTTTGGTCTTATTTCTGAGCAACTCTGCTAACATTATTGTACAGGTGACTGGGGTAGATAGAATATCTACTAACCCCTTTGAATCGATGGCCTTGTTGGGAGACAGTCTCTTTGATGGGACTGCAACCACTTCTGACTTGGTCTCGTACTCTCCCATGTAGGACGATAGTGTTCTTAGCGAATGGGGTTGACTATCCATAGATTGTACAGATCCTTTGTCGCCCCAACACGATTGCACGTCTAAATTCATTTGAGATCCAGTCTCAAATTCCTCTATTGGTGGTAGAAACACTCCACGTTCATCACCAATCTTGTCTACTCGTCTTCGTAGGTCATCGGCTTCATTGGCCTCTCTGACTTGTTTCCACAATTCGTCAAAACCATCTATCTCTTTACAATCCTCAGGTATAGCTTGGTGAAATCCCTCGGAAGAGTTATCCGTGGTATTCAATACTATCCTTGGTTCTAATGCTAGGTTTTTGAGGTTTGTTCTGTGCTCATGACTAGAATTTGGCTCTTTTAGTTCATGGTTTGGTAGGATTACTTGTGTAGGCATGACGTGGATCACATCCTCAGGTTTTGCAACTGGTGGTTCTAGTAAAGCTTGAGCTGTTTGAATCATTTTCTGGCACATTTCAAACCTTTGCTTTTCTAGTTCCGCATTGGGATATGTCATCCACCTATGTTCTTGGGTTTGGTTGTTTTTGAGCCTTGCATCATAGGCTTTCAAGAGGGCATCTATTGTCTCATTAACCTTCTCTGCCAACACAGATCCTCCTGAACTAGCACTTCTCGGTTTCTCATCCGTGGATGGTTCTTCTAGAGGTTTACCCATCTGTGTAAGAGAAGGTGCCTCCTTTTCCTCATGTTGTTTTATCTTCTCCTTAGCTTCGGTAAGCTTCTCAGCTAGGGATTTTTGCTCTCGTTCCCTGCGTGCTTTCATCCTAGTCTTTCTAGCTTTCCAACTATTTTGTTTGCTCTTGGTTTTTTGACTAGGTGCGTCTCTCTTTGGTCCATCATCTGTCTTTGGACTCGTGTCACTTTCCATGTTCTTTGTCTCTGGATTCTCATCAGCTTTCTTTTGGGCTTGTGCTCTCGTAACCACTTGAACTGGTACAACATTTTCATTTTCTGAGCTACTAGGGAGATGAACAATCCTTGATACATTTGTCGTGATTTTCCTGATTTGGTTTGGTTTTTTCGGACAATCGGGGATCAAATGAGTGATGCCACACTCAAGACAATAGGCATTTACTTCAGTGATCTCTGTATGAGGACATTGTTTTTTGACCAAGTGCAACTTTTGTGACAATCTGTCTCTGGTTGAGGAGATTCCTTTAGCATTTTCTCTTGGCGATAAGCAAGCTTTTTGACCTAGATAAGCCGCTATTTGCAATGAATCTCAATGTCCTTTCGTCCATTTCATACCTTCTTTCTTTCGACTAAAACCCAGGAGGTGGAGGTTGTACCGGCCTCACCACTCCATGTGTTTCTCTCACATTTTGTTGCTCTGAAGGGTAGTACTCTCTTTGGTTGATATACCACATTGTAGCCGGTACTGGCGTTGGTTTATTTGATGCTTCCATCATTGGCATGTATCTCATGTCTACCTGCATTCTAGCACCTGACAGCGGAGGTTGTTGTCCTAAGACAAGCTGTGGCCTTAAAACTCCTACTGGTCTTGGCGCATTCCCCGTAATGTATCTAGGTGGAGTAGGTGCTTCTAGAACAGGTTGTACATACCTCTCCCTAGCATTTTCCATGCTATAATAGCACTCTTCCCCCATATGGTTCGTCCATTTTCTCTCAATTTCACACCACTTCGACTCTCCCGAATCAGACCTTACAAGAGGAATCAACCTCTTGACCAAGTCGTCGATAAGCTTTTCTTGATCAATAGGTGCCGTTGGCTTAGCAATGGACTCACTTATCTGTGAAACACTGTGCTGAGAGGATGTGTCATCTCCTTCACTCTTTAAGTCCTTTTCTTTGTATGCCTCACAGTTATCCACTAGATAAAGATCTTCTTTGATCAACTCATTTAGCGTCATTCTCCTTATCATATGCAGATCCTTCTAAAGGCCCGCATGTCTCATTCCCTGGATAAAGATCAACATCAGTCGTGCTTGCGTAGGTAATTTCGCTCTCGGACAGAGCTTAACATATCTCTTGAGCTGTAATGATGCTTTGCGTACTGATTCATTCTCTTTCTGTTTGAATCTATGGATTTGCGAGACTGTGTTCTGCGCAATGCCTTTTGGCAAGAATTCTTCAATAAACTCCTCAAACAGCTCATCTAGGGTCTCAAAATCCCATTTTTCCACCGAGTCGAACCATGTATCTGCATCATCTTCTAGAGTCAATCCAAATCCTGCAAACTGTGTCGCAAAATTTGAAACTTCCTCTGCTCTAATCACTCTTCTAAAAGCCGTTACGTGATCTCTTGGATCTTTATCTCCGGAGTATTTTCTGTTTACCCATTTTTGGACTTGGGATAGTCTAACTTGTGGATTGTCTACAAGTCTAACCAGAGACTCTCCCAATCCTTCTCTCGTTATTGCTCTTGAAGGGAATCCTGGTGGCTCTCTTCTTGGAACTCCTATAGGAATTCTCGTGTTTGGTAGAGGCATTTGTGGTCCTTCATTGACCAAATATCCACCTCTTTCTAGTACAACCCGTGAACTAAATGGTTGCCGTTGGCATACATTTAGTTCATGTTTTGCTCTAAGATCTGTAGAGCCACTCTCAAGCTACGTTTTGATATAAAACCTTTTCCGATCCGATACTGTTTGTGAAAGTTATGGCCAAAACAGTGAAATGCAGTTTAGACTAGTCAAAATGAGTCCAAATTCAATTTTGAAAAAAGATTTGGGATCTCTGTGACACTGTGAACACTCCTGTATGGTCAAAATTACATTTGGGTCCTAAAACTGGCCTAGAGACATCCTATGCGTAGTATGTCTATATGCTCAGAATTTAACAAAATTTGGTCCAGAGACTCCCCTTAAGTCCAGCAACACAATGGTATGCTCAGATTTTCATTTGGACCTAAAAATGGCCTTGAGACATCCTACGCGTAGGATGTCTTTTTTCTCAGAATGACTTGAAATTTTCACCCCAGCTTCTCCTTGGTGTACTGATCACAGTGGTGTGCTCATAGGTTGGTTTGGAGTCCTAAATCAAGCTGGAGACATCCTACGCGTAGGATGTCTTTTTGCTCTGTTTCAGATTAAACTTGCATTGTAGCTTCCTCTTGATATGCTAAACTCACAGCTATTTTTACTTTTTGATTCTGACACCTATAGGTTGGTCAAATGATCAAGAATCTGTTCCAGAAGCCTGATGTCTGTTCTGATGAATTCCCTAAGTCAAATCAACTCCAAATTGGACCAAATTTACCTAGGAGGCTTGCCTAAGGCTATATGACAGCATGGTATGGTCACAGGAGAATTTTGGTCTCAGAATCATGCAGTAGACATCCTACGCGTAGGATGTCTTTTTGCCCAGAATGAACCAAAACTTGGACCACAGACTCTCCTTAAGGTGCTGATCACTGTGGTATGCTCAGAAATGTGTTTAGAGTCTAAAATCACACAGAAGACATCCTACACGTAGGATGTCTTTTTGGCCTGTTTGACCCCAGACTTGTCCCACAGCTTCCCCTTGATGTCAGTAACCCAGTGGTATGCTTAGATTTTGGTTTGGATTTCAAAAGTCTCAATTTTTAGCTGTTCTTGCCTTTTTCAGTCAAAAGTGTTAAAGTCCGCTTTGAACCCAATTTTCTCACCCAAATGAGCTGAAAACTCTCACATGCATTCAATACAACATTTAGAGCATGCCTTTGGAGTAATCCTATGGCTTGGTCTCAAAAATTATGCCTTGGACACAATTTGGGTAGGATGTTTGGCAATTCTTGTCTTTTTTGGCTTTGATCTGTCAAAATTTGGTCAAATTGCCACTTTCCAGGTGAAAATAGGGTAAAACCTACCTTCTGCCTAGATCACCCTGTAGACATCCTACGCGTAGGATGTCTACTGCTAAGTTTTTGAGACTGAAGTGTCCCTGATGCTTCCTTAAGCTCTCAATTTAAACCTTTTTCAGAAATTTTACGTTCTTTGACTCCGCCTTTTGGCTTTTGGTCAACAAAAATAGGGAAAAACACTCAAGTCAATATGTTACTAGGGTAAAACCTACCCTCTGAACCCACTGGTGCAGTCAAAATTTTCAAATTTGGTCTCTAGAACCCCTTTGAGACATCCTATGCGTAGGATGTCTATGTTTATAGAATTGCAGGTTTTCTTCACAGAACCCTTGCAAATGCTCTTTTATATGCACAACATCAGTCAGTCATACAAAAATATCCACAAAAGCTTGTTTAATGCATTTTTACCCTCAAAAGCACACTTTTCCGTGATTTCAAATGCAATCAAGCACTTTAGCAATTAATTCAATGTTGAATAGCTCTAGATCAGAATCAGATCACTTACCTAAAACTACACCTACAAATCATATGGGGTTTTGCATCTACGAGTAGAAAAACGCTTCACTGCCACACACGGACTAGTAAACACTTTTATCACCTCACAAATCACTCGACCACCAACAACTACTCTAATCCACAGATCCTAACTAAACCTATCTAAACGCAGACCCTCGGCAAGACACACGCTTCCTGGCTATCCACTTGATCGCGGAATATCCTCTTCTGGATCCACTTAAGAAAAATGCTTTCTTTAGCCGAAACTAAATCAAGCAACCATCACACGAGTGTTGGTAGGAAACCTACTTAGGTCCTTGTGTCCCACGGCAGCGGCGCCAATGTTGGACAGGAAGTCTCACACACCCATGAAGTGCATGCAAACACTACCTAGATCAACATAATGTCAATCGAAGACACAGATGACACGATAGGCATACGGAGGAAATCTCTTAAGCTTGTCAGGCTGAGACCATCCTACACATACAACACTCTGGAAGGCCAACTAAACCACAATCAAGAACCTCACTGCTCTCAACTACACCACCTAGCCACATACACACATACGGAAGGTAACTCACCTAATCATGCCAGATTCGTAGAAAACTTAATGAACACCATCCCCTCACTAGGCCTAATACACCTGTCCCTAAGCTTCTACACTCAAAACCCTCACTCTAAACACATCTGCAGAAAACGAAAGTGCTCGAAACTGAAATTTATCAGTACCAATGCGTAGCTTATGTCGCCATGATTCTATAGACTACTAGCACGCAGAAAAAAGACATCATTTGATACACTTACGGCTACAAATAGCTCGTAGATGCGTCAGCGTGTGCGCTTCGTGTCGCGTGGAATGCTTGGCGTTGTCGCGTAGCTCTCCTCGAGCCTACAACAATGGTGCAGTCGGATCTCCAATGTGTTGAGCGAGCAGGGCATAGCAAGAGGATGAAGCTCACACTCACTCTCTTTCTCTCTCACACACAGTAGACATCAGCGCTAAGTTTTGATTATGATTAAAAGTCCTTTTTACAAAATGACCTAGGTACCTTATATATTAAGGCTACCTTAGGTTTAACAAAAAATGGGGTTGAAAGGGTCAAATGGCTTTGTATTTACAATCTGGAAGTTTCATTGCACCCCGGCTTCTGAAACTAGAATAACTACTCATTACAAATAACGTTTATAGCCATAATCCGCAGCATTTCATAACTTGCAAAAGATACGACTTTGGTACGAAACTTGAGTTATCTTGTGTTGTTGACCCAGCGGTCAACAAACACCTTGCTACTTTTTTTTTCCCTCGAGTATGTCTATAAAAGTGGAATACCATTATTTCTTTCTTCACTAAGTATTTGCCAAAGCGTATTGGCAACGTTACAATATTTGGTGTTAAATCTGATGTCACATGTGCTGTGCACCGTTTTCATGTTTGAAGTACTACTGCTCATTATAGTCTATGTCAATGGTGTTCTCCTAATATTAGCATTGGTTGTAGTTCCCTTCTAGCGGATTTCTGGGACTAGCAAGGTATTAATGAATGTCTAATTCAAAAATTTTGAGTATTCTTTTTGAACATTTTTATGCAGGACTATAGTCACCTATGAAATACTACAACCTCTATGTAGATGTCGAACTATTGGCAAGAAAATACATGCTGGAGAGATATGAAAAATCCCTTGAAGTTTGAGTTCGTGTCGAATTAAGTACAGTGAACCACAGATTTATACAAGAAAGCAAATAAATATAGCCCACCACTATTTATCAAGGCGTAAATACACCCATTTGTAGTGAAGCTAATCACCAAAATGTTGGAGACTCTCTAGTAGACAACACAGAGAGAAACACTACATGGAATGCGCTAAATACATGCATTGTGGTCTTTTTATTCACTATGCTTATGGACCATCTATAAGTATATCTATTGCATTTGAGAAAAATTTCCTCCGGCTTGCAATGGAATTGTATGAAATGGTTTGGAAGGACTACTCAAGGAAGGGAAACGTGTCAATGGAGCTGTTTGATGAGCTTGCAGTGTTTGCCAACACAACAGCATGGAACTTGGATCGTCAAATAGCAACGATCCACTTGCCACGGATGGCATCCCTTTAGGTTCTTTCCTTGATGCCATCTCCACATCTCTCTTTGATAAGTATTTGCCAAAGCGTACTGGCAATGCTACATTATTTTGTTTTATTTCAACATTTGGTGTTGCATTTAATGTCGCAGGTGTTTTGCAGTGTTTTCATGTTGTAAGCATTTCATTATAGTCAATGTCAATGGTGCTCTCCTAAAGCGTTCGTTGCATTTCCCTTCTAGTGAATTTGTGGGACTAAAAACCATGCTATGTATTTAAGATTATCTAATTAAATTTCTTTGAGTATTCTTTTTTATTATTTTCACGGAGGACTTTGGACACCGATAAAACACTACAACCTTTATGCAGATGCCGAAGTATTGACAGGGAAATACAAGTTCCAGAGCTTTGATCCATTGAAGTTTGTGTTCGTGTTGAATCAAGCAAAGTGAACCACATATTTATACAAAACAGCACCAAAAGATAGCCCACCACTATCTGTGAAGGTGTAAACACACCCATTTGTAGTGAAGCTAATCACCAAAATATTGGAGACTCTTCTAGTAGACCACACAGAGAGAAACCGCTACGTGAAATCTGCTAAACACATGCATTGTGGTATTTTTAGTCCCTAGAGAAGAGAGCATCTCTATGCTCATGGACCTTTTATAAGTATATCTATTGCATTTGATTAGTTTTTCCTTGGGCTTAAGATAGAACTCTATGAAATGCTTTTGAAGGACTACTCAAAGAAGGGAGACGTGTCAATGGAGCTATTTGATGAGCTTGCAGTGTTTGCCAATACAGTGTGGACATTGGATCGGTATATAGCAACGGTCCACCTGCCAACAACCTTACAAATTCCATCGCTTTAGGTTCTTTCCTTGATGCCAGTCCCACATCTCTCTTATAGTACAACCATGGATAAAAATGCCCATACTCAACCAAAACATCGTACAACACCATGCTACTTTATTTTTCTCAAGTATGTCTATTTAAGTTATCTTATGTTATGGAATACCATTTTTCCATTCTTCAATAAGTATTTTCCGAAGCGTACTGGAGACGCTACGTTATTCTGTTCTGTTTCAACATTTGGTGTTGCATTTGATGTCATGGGTGTTTTGCACCGTTTCCATGTTTGAAGCATTTCATTGTAGTCAATGTCAATGGTGTTCTCTTAAAGCATTTGTTGCAGTTCCCTTCTAGCAAATTTGTGGGACTAAAACCCATGCTATGTATTTAAGAACACCCCCCCCCCCCGCCATTAATGAAACATTACACATACCCATTTGTAGTGAAGCTAATGACCCAAATGTTGGAGACTCTTTCTCTACTTGACGGCACATAGAGAAACGCTACATTTAATCCCCTAAACACGTGCATTGTGGTTTTGTCATTTACTAGAGAACAGAGTATCTCTATCTCATGGGCCATCTATTAGTATATCTATTCCATGTGAGAGGGTTTTCCTTGGGTTTGCAATGGAATTGTATGAAATGGTTTTTGAGGACTACTTAAAGAAGGGAGATGTGTTAATAGAGCTTTTTGATGAGTTTGGAGTGTTTGGCAATGGAACATGGACATTGGATCGGCAGTGGTCGACTTATAGATGCCATTGCTTTAGGTACTTTACTTAATGCCATCCCCACATCTCTCTTCTAGTACAACCATGGGCCAAAGCTCCATATCCCGTACTCGACCAAAACGCCGTAAGAACACCTTGCTACTTTTTTTTTCCTCGAGTATGTCTATAAAAGTGGAATACCATTATTTCTTTCTTCACTAAGTATTTGCCAAAGCGTATTGGCAACGTTACAATATTTGGTGTTAAATCTGATGTCACATGTGTTGTGCACCGTTTTCATGTTTGAAGTACTACTGCTCATTATAGTCTATGTCAATGGTGTTCTCCTAATATTAGCATTGGTTGTAGTTCCCTTCTAGCGAATTTCTGGGACTAGCAAGGTATTAATGAATGTCTAATTCAAAAATTTTGAGTATTCTTTTTGAACATTTTTATGCAGGACTATAGTCACCTATGAAATACTACAACCTCTATGTAGATGTCGAACTATTGGCAAGAAAATACATGCTGGAGAGATATTAAAAATCCCTTGAAGTTTGAGTTCGTGTCGAATTAAGTACAGTGAACCACAGATTTATACAAGAAAGCAAATAAATATAGCCCACCACTATTTATCAAGGCGTAAATACACCCATTTGTAGTGAAGCTAATCACCAAAATGTTGGAGACTCTCTAGTAGACAACACAGAGAGAAACACTACATGGAATGCGCTAAACACATGCATTGTGGTCTTTTTATTCATTATGCTTATGGACCATCTATAAGTATATCTATTGCATTTGAGAAAAATTTCCTCCGGCTTGCAATGGAATTGTATGAAATGGTTTGGAAGGACTACTCAAGGAAGGGAAACGTGTCAATGGAGCTGTTTGATGAGCTTGCAGTGTTTGCCAACACAACAGCATGGAACTTGGATCGTCAAATAGCAACGATCCACTTGCCACGGATGGCATCCCTTTAGGTTCTTTCCTTGATGCCATCCCCACATCTCTCTTTGATAAGTATTTGCCAAAGCGTACTGGCAATGCTACATTATTTTGTTTTATTTCAACATTTGGTGTTGCATTTGATGTCTCAGGTGTTTTGCACCGTTTTCATGTTGTAAGCATTTCATTATAGTCAATGTCAATGGTGCTCTCCTAAAGCGTTCGTTGCAGTTCCCTTCTAGTGAATTTGTGGGACTAAAAACCATGCTATGTATTTAAGATTATCTAATTAAATTTCTTTGAGTATTCTTTTTTATTATTTTCACGGAGGACTTTGGACACCGATAAAACACTACAACCTTTATGCAGATGCCGAAGTATTGACAGGGAAATACAAGTTCCAGAGCTTTGATCCATTGAAGTTTGTGTTCGTGTTGAATCAAGCAGAGTGAACCACATATTTATACAAAACAGCACCAAAAGATAACCCACCACTATTTGTGAAGGCGTTAAACACACCCATTTGTAGTGAAGCTAATCACCAAAATATTGGAGACTCTTCTAGTAGACCACACAGAGAGAAACCGCTACGTGAAATCTGCTAAACACATGCATTGTGGTATTTTTAGTCCCTAAGGAAGAGAGCATCTCTATGCTCATGGACCTTTTATAAGTATATCTATTGTATTTGATTAGTTTTTCCTTGGGCTTAAGATAGAACTCTATGAAATGCTTTTGAAGGACTACTCAAAGAAGGGAGACGTGTCAATGGAGCTCCTTGATGAGCTTGCAGTGTTTGCCAATACAGTGTGGATATTGGATCGGTATATAGCAGCGGTCCAACTACCAACAACCTTACAGATGCCATTACTTTAGGTTCTTTCCTTCATGCCAGTCCCACATGTCTTTTATAGTACAACCATGGGTCAAAATGCCCATACTCGACCAAAACATCGTGCAACACCATGCTACTTTATTTTTTTCAAGTATGTCTATTTAAGTTATCTTATCTTATGGAATACCATTTTTCCATTCTTCGATAAGTATTTTCCGAAGCATACGGGCGATGCTACGTTATTCTGTTCTGTTTCAACATTTGGAGTTACATTTGATGTCACGGGTGTTTTGCACAGTTTTTATGTTTGAATCATTTCATTATAGTCAATGTCAATGGTGTTCTCCTAAAGTGTTTATTGTAGTTTGCTTCTAATAAATTTTTGGGACTGAAAACCATGCTATGTATTTAAGAATATCTAATTCAAATTCTTTGAGTATTCTTTTTTAACATTTTCATGCAGGACTTTGGTTACCTATAAAACACTACAACCTTTATGTAGATGTCAAACTATTGACAAGGAAATACAAGGTGGAGAGCTTTGATCCATTGAAGTTTGTGTTCTTGTTTAATCAAGCAGAGTGAACCACAGATTTATACAAAACAGCATGAAAAGATAGCCCACCACTATCTGTGAAGTCATAAAGAACACCCATTTGTAGTGAAGCTAATCACCAAAATGTTGGAGACTCTTTTAGTATACAACATAGAGAGAAACACTACATTGAATCTGCTAAACACATCCATTGCGGTCATGTTATTTCTTAGAAAAAAGAGCATCTCTATGCTCATGGACTATCTTTAAGTATATCTATTGCATTTGATAAAAATTTCCTTAGGCTTGCATGGAATTGTATGAAATGCATTTGAAGGACTACTCAAGGAAGCAAGATGTGGCAATGGAGCTCTTTGATGATCTTGCAGTGTTTGCCGATACAACATGGACATTAAATCAGCATATAACAGCGGTCCACTTGCCAGACAACTTGACAGATGCCATTGCTTTAGGTGCTTTCCTGATGCCATCCCCACATCTCTCTTCTAGTGGGCCAAAACTCCATATCTCATACTCAACCAAAAAGCCCGTACAAACCATGCTACTTTATTTCTCTCAAGTATGTTTATTAAAGTTATCTTATCTTATGGAATACCATTTTTTTATTCTTCAATAAGTATAGACAAAGCATAGTAGCAACACTACGTTAGTTTGTTCTACTTCAACAATTAGTGTTGCATTTCATGTCACAGGTGTTTTGCACCATTTTCATGTTTGAAGCATTTCATATTAGTCAACGTCAATGGTGCTCTCCTAAAGCGTTGGTTGCAGTTCCCTTCTAGTGAATTTGTGGGACTAAAAACCATGCTATGTATTATCTAATTCAAATTCTTTTAATATTATTTTTTAACATTTTCATGCAAGACTATCTTCAGCTATAAAACACTATAACCTTTATGTAGATGTCGCACTATTCACAGAGAAATACAAGCGGGAGAGCTTTGATCCATTGAAGTTTGAGTTCGTGCTGAATCAAGCACAATAAATCACAGAATTTTACAAAACAATACGAAAAGATAGCTCACCACTATCTGTGAAGGCCTAAACACACCCATTTGTAGTGAAGTTGATCACCAAAATGTTGGAGACTCTTCTAGTAGACCACACAGAGAGAAGCACTACATTGAATCTCCTAAACACATGCATTGTGGTCGTTTTATTCCCTAGAGAAGAGAGCACCTCTATGCTCATGGACCATCTATAAGTATATCTATTACATTTGAGAAGTTTTTCCTTGGGCTTGCAACAGAATTGTATGAGATGCTTTTAAGGGACTACTCAAAGAAGGGAGATGTGTCAATGAAGCTCTTTGACAAGCTTGCAGTGGCCAACATAAGGTGGACATTGGATCGACATATAGTAGCGGTCCACTTCCCAGACAACCTTATAGATGCCATCACTTTAGGCTCTTTCCTTGATGCCATCCTGACATCTCTCTTGTATTACAACCATGAGCCAAAACTCCATATCCCATACTCAACCAAAATGCCCGTACAACACCGTGCTACTTTATTTTTCTCAAGTATGTCTTTTAAAGTTATCTTATCTTATGGAATACCATTTTCTCATTCTTCAATAAGTATTTGCCAAAGCATACTGGCAACGCTACGTTGTTTTGTTTTATTTCAACATTTGCTGTTGCATTTGATGTCACAGGTGTTTTGCACCGTTTTCATGTTTGAAGCATTTCATTATAGCCAATGTCAATGGTACTCTCCTAAAGTGTTCATTGCAGTTCCCTTCTAGTGAATTTGTAGGACTAAAAACCATGCTATGTATTTAAGAATATCTAATTCTTTTTTATTATTTACATGGAGGACTTTGGTCGCCTATAAAACACTACACCCTTTATGTAGATGTCGAATATTCATAGGAACATACAAGTTGGAGAGCTTTGACCCATTGACGTTTGTGTTCGTATTGAATCAACCACAGTGACCCAAATATTTTTACAAAACAGCATCAAAGGTAGCCCACCACTATCTGTGAAGGCGTAAACACACCCATTTATAGTGAAGCTAATCACCAAAATATTGGAGACTCTTCTAGTAGACCACACAGAGAGAAACCGATACATTGAATCTGCTAAACACATGCATTATGTTATTTTTAGTCCATATAGAAGAGAGCATCTCTATGCTCATGGACCATCTATAAGTATATCTATTGCATTTGGTTAGTTTTTCCTTGGGCTTGCAATAGAATTGTATGAAATGCTTTTGAAGGACTACTCAAAGAAGGGAGTTCTGTCAATGGAGATTTTGAAGGACTACTCAAAGAAGGGAGAGATGTGTCAATGGAGCTCTTTGATGAGCTTGTAGTGTTTGCTAATACAGCGTGGACATTAGATCAGTATATAGCACCGGTCCACTTGCCAACAACCTTATAGATGCCATCACTTTAGGTTCTTTCCTTGATGCCATTCCCATATCTCTCTTCTAGTACAACCATGGGTCAAAATGCCCATACTCAACCAAAACGTCATACAACACTATGCTACTTTATTTTTCTCAAGTATGTCTATTTAAGTTATCTTATCTTATAGAATACCATTTTCCATTCTTCAATAAGTATTTTCCAAAGCGTATTGACAACGCTGCATTATTTTGTTCTATTCAACATTTGGTTTTGCATTTGATGTCACGGGTGTTTTGCACCATTTTCATGTTTGAAGCATTTCATTATAGTCAATGTCAATGGTGTTCTCCTAAAGCATTTGTTGTAGTTCCCTTCTAGCAAATTTGTGGGACTAAAAACCATGCTATGTATTTAAGAACATCCCACTGCTATTTATGAAGCAATACACATACTTATTTGTCAAGCTAATGACCCAAATGTTGGAGACTCTTCCTCTACTTGACAACACATAGAGATGTGCTACATTGATTTTCCTAAACACATGCATTGTGTTTTTTGTCATTTACTGGAGAAGAGAGTATCTCTATGCTCATGGGCCATCTATTAGTATATCTATTGCATTTGAGAAAGTTTTCCTTGGGTTTGCAATGGAATTGTATGAAATGGTTTTTGAGGACTACTTAAAGAAGGGAGATGTGTTAATGGAGCTGTTTGATGAGTTTGGAGTGTCTGGCAATGGAACATGGACATTGGATTGGCAAATAACAGTGGTCAACTTATAGATGTCATTGCTTTAGGTACGTTACTTGATGCCATCCCCACATCTGTCTTCTGGTACAACCATGGGCCAAAACTCCATATCCCATACTCGAGCAAAACGCCCTAAGAACACCTTGCTACTTTTTATTTCTCGAGTATATCTATAAAAGTGAAATACCATTATTTCTTTCTTCAATAGGTATTTGCCAAAGCGTACTGGAAACGTTACATTATTTTGTTCTGTTTCAACATTTGGTGTTAAATTTGATGTCACATGTGTTGTGCACCGTTTTCATGTTTGAAGTACTATTGCTCATTATAGTCTATGTTAATGGTGTTCTGCTAATGCATTGGTTGTAGTTCCCTAGGGTCTAACAAATTTATGGGACCTGAAACCATGCTAGGTATTAGTAAAAGTCTAATTCAAATATTTTGAGTATTCTTTTTTAACATTTTTATGTAGAACTATAGTCACCCATGAAACACTACAACCTTTATGTAGATGCTAGAGAATACATGCTGGAGAGATTTGCAAAATCCAATGAAGTTTGA
The DNA here is from genome assembly GCF_014529385.1 of Adiantum capillus-veneris. Taxonomy (NCBI): domain Eukaryota; kingdom Viridiplantae; phylum Streptophyta; class Polypodiopsida; order Polypodiales; family Pteridaceae; genus Adiantum; species Adiantum capillus-veneris. Next base: position 142,702,479 of record NC_140951.1, on the reverse strand, counting down.
GTCCGTGTTGAATTAAGTAGAGTGAACCACAGAGTTATACAAAAAAGCAAAAAAATATAGCCCACGACTATTTATCAAGGCGTAAATACACCCATTTGTAGTGAAGCTAATCACCAAAATGTTGGAGACTCTCTAGTAGACAACACAGAGAGAAACATTACATGAAATGCGCTAAACACATGCATTGTGGTCTTTTTATTCACTATGCTCATGGACCATCTATAAGTATATCTATTGCATTTGAGAAAATTTTCCTCCGGCTTGCAACAAAATTGTATGAAATGGTTTTAAAGGACTACTCAAGGAAGAGAGATGTGTCAATGGAGCTGTTGGATGAGCTTGCAATGTTTGCCAATACAACAACATGGAACTTGGATCGTCATATAGAAGGGGTCCACTTGCCACAAATGCCATCGTTAGGTTCTTTCCTTGATGCCATCCCCACATCTCTCTTCTAGAACATCCACAGGCAAAAACTCCATATCCCATACTAAACCAAAATGCCCTAACAACACCATGCTACTTCATTTTCCTCAAGTAAGTCTATAGAGTTTACCTTATCATATGGAATACCATTTTCATTCTATTTTCATAAGTGTATTGCTATATTATTTTATTTTACCTCAACATTTGGTGTTGCATTTGGTGTCACATGTCTTTTGCACCGTTTTTATGTTTGACGTATTGGATTATAGTGAATGTCAATTGTGCTCTCTAGAAGCGTTGATTGCAGTTCTCTTTAGTGATTTTGTGGAACTAGAAACCATGCTTATGTATTTGAGAATATCTAATTCAATTGTTTTGAGTATTCTTTTTGAATATTTTCATGCTGTAGTCTATGGTTACCTATGAAACATTATAACCTCTATATAGATGTCCAACTATTGGCAGTCAAATAGAAGCTGGAGAATAAATCACAGTGAACCAAAGATTTATACAAAACAGCAAGAAAAGATATCCCACCTCTATTTATGAAGGATTACACACACCCATTTGTATAGTGACGCTCATGACCCAAATGTTGGAGACTCTTCTTCTAGTGGATGAAACATAGAGAAGCGCTACATTGAATCCCCTAAACACGTGCAATGTGGTTTTGTCATTCACTGGAGAAGAGAGTATCTCTATGCTCATGGGCCATCTATTAGTATATCTATTGCATTTGAGAAAGTTTTCCTTCGGCTTGCAACGGAATTGTAAGAAATAGTGTTGGAGGACTACTTAAAGAAGAGAGATGTGTTAATGGAGCTTCTTGATGAGTTTGCAATGTTTGGCAATGGAACATGGACATTGGATCAACATATAGCAAAGGGGTCAACTTACATATGCCATCACTTTAGCTACTTTACTAGATGCCATCCCCACATCTCTTTTCTAGTACAACCATGGGTCCAAACTCCATATCCCATACTCAACCAAACTTCCCTAAGAACACCATGCTACTTTATTTTTCTCAGATATGTCTATAAAAGTTATATTATCTATCTTAAGGAATAACATTATTCCATTCTTCAATAAATATTTGCCAAAGCGTACTAACAATGTTACATTATTTTATTCTATTTCAACATTTGGTGTCGCATTTGATATCACATGTGTTGTGCATGTTATATTTCAACATTTGGTGTTGCATTTGATGTCACATGTGTTGTGCATCGTTTCATGTTTGAAGTACTCTTGTTCATTATAGTCTATGTCAATGGTGTTCTCTTAACGCATTGGTCGTAGTTCCCTCCTAGTGAATTTGTCGGACTAGAAACCATGCTATGTATTAATGAATGTCTAATATAAATTTTTTGAGTATTCTTTTTTAACATTTTTATGCAGGACTATAGTCACCTATAAACACTACAACCTCTATGTAGATGTCCAACTATTGGCAGGGAAATACATGTTGGAGAACTTTGATCCATTGAAGTTTAAGTCTGTTTTCAATCAAGCACAGTGAACCATAGATTTATACAGAACAGCGGGCCAAGATAGCCCACCACTATTTATGAAGGCATAAACACACCCATCTGTAGTGAAGCTAATCACTGAAATGTTGAAGACTCTCTAGTAGACGACGCTGCGAGAAACACTACATGGAATGCACTAAACACATGCATTCTTATCTTTTTATTCACTATGCTCATCGACTGTCTATAAATATATGTATTGCATTTGAGAAATTTTTCCTTCGGCTTGCAACAGAATTGTATGAAATGGTTTTGAAGGACTACTCAAAGAAGGGTGATGTGTCAATGGAGTTGTTTGATGAGCTTGCAGTGTTTGCGAGTACAACATGGAACTTGGATTGACATATAACGGCGGTCAACTTGTCAAACAACCTCACAAATTCCATCACTTTAGGTTCTTTCCTTGATGGCATCCCCACATCTCTCTTCAAGTACAACCATGGTGCAAAACTCCATATCCCATACTAAACCAAAATACCCTAACAACACCATGCTGCTTTGTTTTTCTCAAGTAAGTCTATAGAGTTTATCTAATTATATGGAATATCATTTTCATTCTTTAATAAGTATTTACATAACTGTATTGGCAATGCTACATTATTTTACTTTACCTCAACATTTGGTGTTGCATTTGATGTCACGTTTCTTTTGCATGGGTTTTATGTTTGAAATATTTGATTATAGTCAATGTCCATGGTGTTCTCTTGAAGCATTGATCGCAGTTCTCTTTAGTGATTTTGTGGGACTAGAAACCATGCTTATGGATTTGAGAATATCTAATTTAAATTTTTTTATTATTCTTTTTAAACATTTTTACGCAGCACTCTATGGTTACCTATGAAACACTATAACCTCTATGTAGATGTCCAACTATCGGCAGTTAAATACAAGCTATAGAACTTTGATCCATTGAAGTTTGAGTTCGTGTTGATTAAATCACAGTGAACCAAAGATTTATACAAAATAGAAAGAAAAGATATCCCACCACTATTTATGAAGGATTACACACACCCATTTGTAGTGAAGCTAATGACCCAAACGTTTGAGACTCTTCTTCTAGTGGACAACATGTAGAGAAGTGCTGAATTGAATTCCCTAAACACATGCATTGTGGTTTTGTCATTCAAAGGAGAAGAGAGTATCTCTATGCTCATTGGCCATCTATTAGTATATATATTGCATTTGAGAAATTTTTCCTTGGGCTTGCAACGGAATTGTATGAAATGGCTTTGGAGGACTACTTAAAGAAGGGAGATGTGTTAATGGAGCTGTTTGATGAGTTTGGAGTGTTTGGAAATGGAACATGCACATTGGATCGGCATATAGAAGAGGGGTCGACTTATAGATTCCATCGTTTTAAGTACTTTACTTGATGCCATCCCCACATCTCTCTTCTAGTACAACCATGGGCCAAAACTCCATATCCCATACTCAACCAAAACGCCCTAAGAACACCATGCTACTTTATTTTTCTCAAATATGTCTATAAAAGTTATATTATCTATTCTATGGAATACCGATATTTCATTCTTTAATAAGTATTTGGTAAAGCATATTCGCAACGTTACATTATTTTGTTCTATTTCAACATTTGGTGCTGCATTTGATGTCACATGTGCTGTGCACCATTCTCAAGTTTGAAGTACTACTGTTAATTATAGTCTATGTCAATGGTGTTCTCCTAATGCATTGGTTGTATTGAACTTGTGGGACTAATAACCATGCTATGTATTTAAGAATGTCTAATTCAATTTTTTTGAGTATTCTTTTTTAACATTTTTATGCAGGACTACATTCATATATAAAACACTACAACCTCTATGTAGATGTGGAACTATTGGCAGGGAAATACATGCTGGAGAGCTTTGATCCATTGAAGTTTGTGTTCGTGTTAAACTAGCACAATGAACCACAGATTTATACGAAACAGCAGGAAAAGATAGCCCACCACTATTTATGATGACGTAAACACACCCATCCGTAGTGAAGCTAATCACCAAAATGTTGAGGACTCTCTAGTAGACGACACAGAGAGAAACACTACATAGAATGTGTTAAAGACATGAATTGTGGTCTTTTTATTCACTATGCTCATTGATAGTCTATAAGTATCTCTATTGCATTTGAGACTTTGTCCTTCGGCTTGCAACGAAATTGTATGAAATGGTTTTGAAGGACTACTCAAGGGAGGGAGATGTGTCAATGAAGCTATTTGATGAGCTTACATTGTTTGCCAATACAACATGGAACTTCGATAGACATATAGCAACAGTTCACTTGCCAAACAACCTCATAGATGCCATCGCTTTAGGTTCTTTCCTTGATGCCATCCCCACATCTCTCTTCTAGTACAGCCATGACCAAAACTCCATATCCCATACTAAACCAAAATGCCCTAACAACACCATGGTGCTTTGTTTTTCTCAAGTAAGTCTATAGAGTTTATCTTATCATATGGAATACCATTTTCATTCTTTAATAAGTATTTACATAAGTGTATTAGCAATGCTACATTATTTTATTTTACCTCAACATTTGGTGTTGCATTTGATATCACATGTCTTTTGCACGGTTTTTATGTTTGAAGTATTTTATTATAGTCAATGTCAATGGTGTTCTCTTGAAGCATTGTGAAAGGGTGGTGGTAATGTGTGTGCTAGTCTCCACCCACCTGTGCTATCTTATAGCCTCCCTAGCGCACAGATTGGCCGGTTGTGCTGGTGGCCGTGCCCATAGGACCCATGTCCTTACATTACCCTTCCCTTGGAGAATCATTTTTGTCCTAAAAAATGAACGTAGGAAAACGTTTCTTAAGTGCGGAGACATTTTCCCATGTAGAACCTTCTTCAGGTCTATCTAGCCATTTTACCAGTACACTTGTCGTCTGACATGATGTCTGGTGCGAAGCTCATGAGAATCCAAAGTCTTTTCGGGCTCATGAGGAATGCTTGGTAGTTTGATAAGGTCAACTAACACACCTTTGTCAATGACATTATCATTCTGTCATAGCTGTTTTCATAAACGGCTAACATGAAAAACGGGATGAACTCGTGAGTGCTCTGGGAGAGCTAACTTATAGGCCACTTGACCTATACGTTTGAGAATGGTAAACGGTCCACAATAGCGTGGTGTTAGTTTAACAACTTTTCCCGTCTTCAAACTTTCTGAATGCTCCATAACTTTGTGAAAAACCTTGTCTCTTTCTTTGAAAGTAGCGAGACGATAATGCTCATCTGCGTATTTCTTATATCAATCTTGAGCTTGCTTAACATTCTGTTGAGCAACTTAAAGCATATCAAAATGGTCTTGGAGAAAATCCTTCACTTGATGTATCTTCTTCTTAGCCAACCCCACCATAACGAGTGATCTAAGTTGAAATCTATACAAAAGCATAGATGGACTAAATTTACCCTGTAGTCACATGCTTTGAACTATTATAAGCAAATTTCAATATAGGTAAGTAGTATTCCTAATTGGTTTGCTTCTTGCTAACATACGCTCGTAGCATATCCTCTAGCGCTTGATTAACTCTTTCTGTTTGACCATCCATTTCTGGATGATCAGCCGTACTTAGATTAAGTTTAGTTTCTAACTTTTGGAACACAGTTCTTCAGAAGTGATTATCAAACTTTTGATCTCTGTCACTAATGATACTAGCTGGAAGACCATAGAGTTTATATATATGCTCTACAAATAGCCGTGCTAATTTATATGTCTTAACCGTAGTCTTAGTGGGAATGAATCGACCCATCTTTGTGAGACGGTCTACAATTTACCCAAATGGCATCATGGCCACAATTTGTAGTAGATAGTCCTACTATAAAATCTATAGAGATACTCTCCGACTTACCTTGTGGAATCTCTAAAGGACGTAAAAGGCCACCTACCTTGAGGCGCTTTGTCTTACTAATTTGGTACTATTGGTAGTTTAGTACGTACTCTTGAAACATCATGATGTAAGCCCGTCCAATAAAATTACCATCGAACTAAGGCATACGTCTTACGAATACCTGGATGACCAGCACTTGGACTATCGTGACACTCAAATAAGATTTGGTGCGTAGTGTCTGAATCCTTTGGCATACATACTCTTTTGTGGAATAAGTAGCTATCATGAATGGAAAAATTCTTCCATCGCTTAAGCTCTTCCTGAGTAGGGGTGGAGCTTTGTGTGTTGGAGTTTTTATATTTGTGTGTGTAGAGACATGTGAGTGTGAGGGATCCCTTTCTAAAACTGCACTCTATACTTTAGTATATGATTGATCGTGTGCACACTTGCCACGTAATGACTCCAAAAATCCACTCTTTAGTTTCATGAAAGCAAGTAAATTAATCTGAGGCATCCGAATTAGTGCATCAGCTACTACATTATATCGCGCGACCCTTGCGATATTCTAACTTACAATCATAATCTTGAAGGATTTCTGGCCATCTTGCTTTATGGCCCTTCAAGTCTGTTTGAGTAGTAAACCATTTGATACTCTCATGGTCAAAAACTACTTCAGACTCGGCACCATAGAAATAGTGTCACCACTTTCGTAAAGCGTTAATTATGGCATAGAGCTATCTCTCATAAACAAAATAATTCTGTTGAGCTCTATCTAACTTTTTACTTTCAAAGGCTATAGGTCTTCCCTCCTGGAGAAGTACCAAACCAATGGCTTTATCACTAGCATCAGTCTCTACCACAAACGGCTTAAGTGGATCGACGATTGCTAGGATGGGAGCAGTGGCTATAGCTACCTTGAGCTGTTCGAAATTGCATTTTTGGGTTCTTCCCAAGAAAAGATCTTACCTTTTGCTTTAAGTTGATCCATCATAGGAATAGTGATTTTGGCATAGTCACGGATATACTATCGATAAAATCCAGCCATGCCTACAAATATTTGAAGCTTCTCAATCGTGCTGGGAAGTGGCCATCGAAGAAAGGGAGCGACCTTGTCATTGTCCATCTTGATGCCAGAATAAGAGATCACATGACCGAGATAATGTATCTCTGTTTTAAAAAAATCACACTTGCTTTTCTTAGCATACAAAGCGTGAGCTCATAGCTATTCAAACACTTATCGTAAGTGTTCTATGTGTTCATCTTCAGTCTTACTGTAAATGAGAATGTCATCAAGGAAAACCACAATAAATTTTCCAAGATAGGGACGTAAGACACTATCCATGAGTGTCTCATAAATGTAGCTAGAGCATTGGTTAGACCAAAAGGAATAACCAAAAATTCAAAATGCCCGAACCGTGTTCTAAAGACAGTTTTGGAGATATCTTGCAGTAGGATACGTACTTGGTGGTATCCTGAATGAAGATCTATCTTTTTATAGTATCTTGCCCCATGGACTTGATCAAACAACTCATCTACTCGAGGCAAAAGATACTTGTTCTTGATGGTTATCGCATTTAATCCATGATAATCTACGCACATGCGTATAGTACCATCTTTCTTTTTTTCCAATAGAATTGGTGATGACCAAAGTGAAGTGCTAGGTCGAATGAAACCACGAGCGTAATAGTGAGCCAACTAACTCTCAACCTCCTTGGCTTCTTTAGCACTCATACGATAAGGTGGTTTACTCACCGGTTTAGTGCATGGCAAGACATCTATGCCATGTTGCACACCACGTGTAGGGGGTAAACCCAGTGGTAAATCACTTGAGAACACATCACTATGTTGTGAGTAAGTGAGTCAGCTTTTGCCGTGCAAAAGGAGAAAGTAAACTAGAGTTATGTTGAGATGGAGAATCTTGTAATTCTTGTAATGTTTATTTTACAACAGTTGCACATTGCTCTATAAAATTAAAATTGAGAGCATTTTGCTCGTTAGATTTGTTAACACTTTGTTTATCAGTAGAATTCACTGTACTTTGCATACCACTATGATTCATTGCACTTTGCATACCATTGCTAGAATTCACCGCACTTTGCTCTTGAGAATTCACAAGACTTGGAGACAAGCAGTAACACAAAAAGACTTCATGTATTAAATCTACTTTCTGCAAAATAAAAAGCTCAGCTGTACATATAAGAGGTGCAGATGGTATATTTTTCTCATCAAGAAAAAGCACATGTTTACCATTGGCCATAAAGGATAAGGAGTTGTGTTCATAACTAGTGTGCAATGTGTTTCCTAAACCATGCAGGCATTTTCATCCTAAAACTACATCAGCACGATCCATGTTCATAACTTGGAAGTCAAGGGTCATCGTATGATCTTGAACAATAAGCTCAACCTCTTGAACTATCGTGTCCCATATTCTTTATCATTCCTAGATATTTTCTCCACCACATACTTGTGAGAGCAAGGAGTCTGTGTAAGCTTTAATTTCTTGACTGGCTTATAGTTCAAGAAGGTATGAGTTGCAACATCATCCACAAAAATACGAACACGTTGTCTGTTAATAGTGCCATGCATGTGAATCAAATCATGGGGACCAAAGATGGGTTATCACATTGAAGCAGACACACAGCACTTGTGTATTTCTTCCATATGAAGAACCTCTACAACACAATATTTAGAAGATGAATTTAATGTGAAGCGTTGCATTGTGTGCATGGTCTTTTCTTTGCCTTGCAAAAGAGTACAATCTTTCTTGTTATGTTGGTCCAAAAGACATATAAAACACAAATTGTATTTCTTTGCACGCTCAAAATCAGCAATGCTAAGAGACCCATGTGGAGTATCTCGTGATTGCTTAAGCTTCTTAGCCTCTTGTGGGCGTGGAGAGGTAGATTGTCTCTTAGTCCTCTTGGAAAGTGTGGAGATCTACCTCGCCATTGGCTCTTGGAAAGTATTCTTAGAGTACGAAAGATTTCCTTTCCTCTCTTAGTCATCATCATATCTTTGGGCATGATTGATGGCTTCTTCCAAAGTGTTTGGATGTTGGGTCTTGACATGAAGATGATAGTCTTTGTCAAGACCCCTATTAAAACCTTGTATCTTTTGGAATTCATATAGACCTTCTAATTTTAATATGATTTCTCAATACTTCGAAAGGTACTGTGTGAGAGAGAGGCCAGACATGCGGCATGCATCCCATGCTAACCAATTCTTATCTTCTTCATTGGAGTCCAAAAACTCTTTGGAGAAAGAAGCTTGGAACGCAACCCAAGACGGAGGACGAGCATCTATTGGAAATGTCATCCACCACTTACAAGTCTTGCCTTTAAGATAGACTTGTTTCCATATCCATCTTTATATATGGGGTGTGTCTCAATCTATGAATATCACTCCATTTGTGTAAGAATGTATTAATCGCATCCTTGTTACGATCACGCTCTTCCCTGTGAAACTCAAGAATGGTGATATTAGTAAGTAATGCATTGCTACCTTCTGCATCTTCTTCTGTAGCACTTGTCTCTTGGACTCCTTAAGTTGTGCGAGCTTGATTCCCTTGAATCATGTCACTTGTGGCTCCTTGAGTGGTCTGTGAATTCATAATTTTCACAAGTAACTCCGTAAGATTGGTAATATTTACATTGAGTGCAGAGAGGTTTCTTTCAAGTACGCTTTGGCAATGTTCCAAAGTTTTAAAAGAAGCCATATTTACAAGCCCATGATCTCCTCGATCATCATCATCATGCATAGTAGTGTCAGCAGCACCCGTGGTGCCTTGACTTTGATCTACATGCTCAAAATCAAACATGTGTGTGCTTCACTTGTCGTTCGTTGTAAGAACCCATCGTTTTTGTGAAGGCTTTTGTTCATTTTGAAGCTACCTCCGTGAGGAAAAAAGAATTTTTGGAGGAAAACTTGCCTTCCTCTAAGAAGTGTAAAGGAAGGGTGAATCTACTTTCTTGAAGTTTGAAGCTTTCCCTTTCCTTCTAATTTTCCTTTCAACACAAGTATGCTATCTTTTCTTGTTATACGCAACAAGGGTCAATACCTTGATGATAAAGTGTTGGCCTCTTACCCTCATGGGGTGGGTTCAACCCTCCTTCATGGAAGGGTTAAGCAGGCCTTCCTATGCACGCAACCAACGGTGCCAATGAAAGCCTTCAAAGCCTCGGTGCCATCGAGTTTGCCTTGGTCGCCCGCCTTAGTCATGCGCTGTGGAGGTCGTAGGTGCAGGCTGTTGCTGTCTATACACGCGTTGCACACAGAAAAGTGTGTTTGTCTTCTTTTGCTGCACAGCAAAGACGTCGCTGCCTACGAGACGTGGAAGAGAAGCAGAGCGTTGCACGTACATGCAACCCGCTTTTCACCTCCTCCCAAAAATAGCTCGGATATCAGTGAAAGCGTGATGGTAATGAATGTGCCAATCTCCACCCAACCGTGCTATCTTATAGCCTCCTCCTAGCGTACACACTGTCTAGCCGTACCGATGGCCTTGCCCATAGGACCCATGTCCTTACACATTGGTTGTAGTTCTCTTTAAAGATTTTGTGTGACTAGAAACCGTGCTTATGTATTTGAGAATATCTAATTCAATTTTTTTGAGTATTCTTTTTAAACATTTTCATGGAGCACTCTATGGTTACCTATGAAATACTATAACCTCTATGTAGATGTCCAACTATTGGTAGTTAGATACAAGCTGGAGAGCTTTGATCCGTTGAAGTTTGAGTTTGTGTTTAATAAATCACAGTACACCAAAGATTTAGACAAAACAGCAAGAAAAGGTATCCCACCACTATTTATGAAGGATTACACACACCCATTGTAGTGAAGCTAATGACCCAAATGTTGGAGACTCTTCTTCTAGTGGACGACACGTAGAGAAGCCCTACATTGAATTCCCTAAACACATGCATTGTGGTTTTTTCATTCACTGGAGAAGAGAGTACCTCTATACTCATGGGCCATCTATTAGTATATCTATTGCATTTGAGAAAATTTTCCTTGGTCTTGCAACGGAATTGCATGAAATACTTTTAAAGGACTACTTAAAGAAGGGAGATGTGTTAATGGATCTGCTTGATGAGTTTGGAGTGTTTGGCAATAGAACATGGACATAGGATCTATATATAGCAGTGGTTGACTTATAGATGCCATCACTTTAGGTACTTTACTTGATGCCATCCCCACATCTCTCTTCTAGTACAACCATGGGCCGAAACTCCATATCCCATACTCAACCAAAAAAACCTAAGAACACCATGCTACTTTATTTTTCTCGAGTATGTCTTTAAAAGTTATGTTATCTTATGGAATACCATTATTTCATTCTCCAATAACTATTTGCCAAAGCATACAGACAATGTTACATTATTTTGTTCTATTTCAACATTTGATTTCCCTTTTGTGTGCACCATTTTCATGTTTGAAATACTACTAGTAGTTCATTATAGTCTATGTCAATGGTGTTCTCCTAATGCATTGGTTGTAGTTCGCTTCTAGTGAACTTGTGGCACTAGAAACCATGTTATGTATTTAAGAATGTCTAATTCAAAAAAATTTAGTATTCTTTTTTAACATTTTTATGCAGGACTACAATCACTTATAAAACACGACAACCTCTATATAGATATCCAACTATTGGTAGAGAAATACATGCTGAAGAGCTTTGATCCATTGAAATCTGAGTTCTTGTTGAATCAAGCACACTGAACCACAAATTTATATAGAATAGCAGGAAAAGATAGCCCACCACTATTTATGATGGCGTAAACACACTCATCCGTAGTGAAGCTAATCACCAAAATATTGGAGACTCTCTAGTAGACGATACAGAGAGAAACACTACATGAAATGCGCTAAACACATGCATTGTGGTCTTTTTATTCACTATGCTCATGGACCATCCATAAGTATATCTATTGCATTTGAGAAAAAAAAATTCATCTTGCAACCAAATTGTATCAGATGGTTTTGAAGGACTACTCAAGGAAAGTAGAGGTGTCAATGGAGCTGTTTGATGAGCTTGTAGTGTTGCCAATACAACATGGAACTTGGATCGACATATAACAGCGATCCACTTGCCAAACAACCTCATAGATGCCATCCCTGTAGGTTCTTTCCTTGATGCCATCGCCACATCTCTCTTCTAGTACAGCCATGGGCCAAAACTCCATATCCCATACTAAACCAAACTCCTTAACAACACCATGTTACTTTGTTTTTCTCAAGTAAGTCTATAGAGTTTATCTTATCGTATGAAATACCATTTTCATTCTCTAATAAGTATTTTCATAAAGTGAATTGGCAATGCTACATTATTTTATTTTACCTTAACATTTTGTGTTGCATTTGATGCCACTTGTCTTTTGCACCGTTTTTATGTTTGAAGTATTTTATTATAGTCAATGTCAACGGTCTTTTCTTGAAGTGTTGATTGCAGTTCTCTTTAGTGATTTTGTGGGACTAGAAATTATGCTTATGTATTTGAGAATATCTAATTCAATTCTTTTGAGTATTCTTTTTGAATATTTTCATGGAGCACTCTATGGTTACCTATGAAACACTACAACCTCTATGTAGATGTCCAACTATTGGTAGTTAAATATAAGTTGGAGAGCTTTGATCCATGGAAGTTTGAGTTCGTATTGAATAAATCACAGTGAACCAAAGATTTATACAAAACATCAAGAAAAGATATCCCACCACTATTTATGAAGGATTACATACACCCATTTGTAGTGAAGCTAATGATCCAAATGTTGGAGACTCTTCTTCTAGTGGACGACACGTAGAGAAGAGCTACATTGAATCCCCTAAACACATGCATTGTGGTTTTGTCATTCACTAGAGAAGAGAGTATCTCTATGCTCATGGGCCATCTATTAGTATATCTATTGAATTTGAAAAAAAATTCCTTGGGCTTGCAACATAATTGCATGAAATGGTTTTGGAGGACTATTTAAAGAAGGGGGATCTGTTAATGGAGCTGCTTGATGAGTTTGGAATGTTTGGCAATGAAACATCGACATAGGATCGGCATAAAGCAGTGGTCGACTTATAGATGCCATCGCTTTAGGTACTTTACTTGATGCCATCCCCACATCTCTCTTCTAGTACAAACATGGGCCGGAACTCCATATCCATACTCAACCAAAACGACCTAAGAACACCATGCTACTTTATTTTTCGTGAGTATGTCTTTAAAAGTTATATTATTTTATGGAATACCATTATTTCATTCTTCAATAAGTATTTGCCAAAGCGTACAGACAATGTTACATTATTTTGTTCTATTTCAACATTTGGTGTTGCATTTGATGTCACGTGTGCTGTGCACCATTTTCATGTTTGAAATACTACTATTCATTATAGTTTATGTCAATGGTGTTCTCCTAATGCATTGGTTGTAGTTCCCTTCTAGTGAACTTGTAGGAGTAGAAACCATGTTATGTATTTAAGAATGTCTAATTCAAAATTTTCAAGTAATTTTTTAAAACATTTTTATGCAGGACTACAATCATTACCAATAAAAAACTACAACCTCTATGTAGATGTCCAACTATTGGCAAGGAAATACATGCTAGAGAGCTTTGATCCATTGAGTTTGAGTTCGTAATGCATGAAGCACAGTGAACCACAGATTTATACAGAATAGCAGGAAAAGATAGCCCACCACTATTTATGCCGACGTAAACACACCCATCCGTAGTGAAGCTAATCACCAAAATGTAGGAGACTCTCTAGTAGATGACACAGAGAGAAACACTACATAGAATGCACTAAATACATGCATTGTGGTCTGTTCACTATCCTCATGGACCATCCATAAGTATATCTACTGCATTTGAGAAAAATTTCCTTCATCTTGGAACCAAATTGTATGAAATGGTTTTGAAGGACTACTCAAGGAAGGGAGATGTGTCAATGGAGCTGTTTAATGACCTTCTAGTGTTTGCCAATACAACATGGAACTTGGATCGACACATATAGCAGCGGTCCAGTTGTCACAAAATGTCATAGATGCCATCGCTTTAGGTTATTTCCTTGATGCCATCCCACATCTCTCTTCTAGTATAGCCATGGGCCAAAACTCCATATCCCATACTAGACCAAAATGCCCTAACAACATCACGCTACTTTGTTTTTCTCAAGTAAGTCTATAGAGTTTATGTTATTGTATGGAATATCATTTTTATTCTTTAATAAGTATTTGCATAAGTGTATTGGCTATTAATACTACATTATTTTATTTTACCTCCACATTTGGTGTTGTATTTGATGTCACATGTCTTTTGCACCGTGTTTATGTTTGAAGTATTTTATTATAGTCAATGTCAATGGTGTTCTCCTGAAGTGTTGATTGCAGTTCTCTTTAGTGATTTTGTGGGACTAGAAACCGTACTTATGTATGAGTTCGTGTTGAGTAAATCATGGTAAACCAAAGATTTATACAAAAAAGCAAGAAAAGACATCCCACCACTATTTATGAAGGATTACACACACCCATTTATAGTGAAGCTAATGTCCCAAATGTTGGAGACTATTCTTGTAGTGGATGACACATAGAGAAGCACTACATTGAATCTCCTAAACACATGCATTGTGGTTTTGTCATTCAATGGAGAAGAGAGTATCTCTATGCTCATGGGCCATCTATTAGTATATCTATTGCATTTGAGAAATTTTTTCTTGGGCTTCCAACGGAATTGCATGAAATGGTTTTGGAGGACTACTTAAAGAAGGGAGATGTGTTAATGGAGCTTCTTGATGAGTTTGGAGTGTTTGGCAATGGAACATGGACATTGGATCGGCATATAACAGTGGTCAACTTATAGATGCCATCACTTTAGGTACTTTAATTGATGCCATCCCAACATCTCTCTTCTAGTACAACCATGGTCCGAAAATCCATCTCCCATACTGAACCAAAACGCCCTAAGAACACCATGCTACTTTATTTTTCTCGAGTATGTCTATAAAAGTTATATAAACTTAAGGAATACCATTATTTTATTTTTCAATAAGTATTTTCCAAAGCGTACTAGCAACGTTATATTATTTTTCTCTATTTCAACATTTGGTGTTGCATTTGATGTCACATGTGCTGTGCACCATTTTCATGTTTGAAGTACTACTGTTCTTTATAGTCTATGTCAATTGTGTTTGTTTGGTGGATATAGACGTATGCACACCAAACCCTGTAAACACTCACTCAATTTTTCAAAGAAAGCCGTGTAATTTAGCCTATGATGATTTGTAATTGTGATGTAATTTGACAATACCCTCTCAACCTTTCTGAATCTACATCCCTGTAAGTGGCCGGATGGCCGTGAGAAAGTGCCCTTAACCATTAAGTCAAAACCCTTAGTTTGAACTAAAGAGATATCATTAGCTTGGAAGATTTGAAAACGTGCACTGTGAGAGCTTCTTGCTGCTACAAATTGTAATCCTCTTTTTTCATGGAATGGTAATCAAAATTCATATTCGAATAGCACATTGTGTTCTTTGTCTCTTGCTCTACAATCTAAGTGTAATCATTTTCAATGTTGTTGTGGTTCGCGACGCTTTGCTGCTTGTGAGCTAAATACATTGATTTGGAGGTGAAAATGGTTGTTTTTTGATGTTTTGACTATGGATAAGTGTTTTTAAACTTAAAGAGGGCCTTTTCGAGTACTTTTGTTTCAATTTTTTGCACATTTTTTGTGACGGATCGTGATTTATGTACCTTCTCAGATGGTGACAGAACTTGGTAGGATTGTGCCCTTAGGTGTTGTGATACCTCTCCTTAAGTTTCATTGCATTCCAAACTTGTTTGCATGCTGAAAAGGCGTGATGACCTAGAGCGGTGAGATTGGACGCATACTGATTGTCTGCCTAGGAAGTGCTTGATTTTCTTTTATCGTAGAATGAGTAGCCCTCTGAGTTTACTTCGGTGAGAAAACTAAACATGATCCAGTACCAGTAAACAAGGTAGGGGATTATTGTGAAGGTGCAGAAGGAAATAATACCCTGTCGGTGGAGTACAAAGAGATTAAGTTGATAGCAATATTGGCTAGTGGGGTTGAAATAGCCATAGCTACCCAAGCAATGTGGGAAAAATAGGAAAAACCTACTCTCTAAAAGAAGAATGAAACTTCAATTGGTAGATGGGTATCTAGAAAGATCCATTGGCATCTTGGAGTAGATTGTGGTACCTCTTGCGGAATTGCAATGAACACACTTTTGCTATTATGAATTTCAATGAGAGCAGCAATTTCGATATCATATTGGGCAGACCGTTCATGCGTCAACTCAAAATGGTGCAAGATTGAGGTTACGACTATGTCTATCTAAGGAATAAGAATGTCACTATAAATATTAGTGTCACCGATCATAGCTATAGAGATGTAGAACAAACCCCAGGAGAAGACTTGAACTCCACAACTAACCAAGAGGGGGGAATACCGGTTTGGCTACAGAACAAAGCTCACTAGTGGACAGGAGAAGCTTCCAAAGGTTGAAGTTAAAAGAAGGAAAATTGCATTCTTGATAGGATTGCACAAGATGAGGCATATATACCGGAGCCTTTTCCAGAAGAGATGTTCGAACCTTTTGGATAGAAACACATACTAGCCACTCTTGATGTTTATGTAAACGAGGTGATCCTCACCAAATTCTGTGATGAGGAAGGATATGATATCATTCCATTCCAGATATTGGATGTCAGCCTATATCTGAAGTCAGAGTGAGAAGTCCCTGACTGGTTGGATATCTTTTCTTGCTGTTTTATATAAATCTTTGGTTCACTGTGATTTATCCAACACAAACTCAAACTTCAATGGATTAAAGCTCTCCATCTTGTATTTAACTGCAATAGTTGGACATCTACGTAGAGGTTATTGTGTTTCATAGGTAACCATAGAGTGCTGCATAAAAATGTTCAAAAACAATACTCAAAAAATTTGAATTAGATATTCTCAAATAAATAAGCACGGTTTCTAGTCCCACAAAATCACCAAAGAGAACTGCAATCAATGCTTCAAGAGAACACCATTGACATTGACTATAATCAAATACTTCAAACATAAAAATGATGCAAAAGACATGTGACATCAAATGCAACACCAAATGTTGAGGTTAAAAAAAATAATGTAGCATTGCCAATACACTTATGCAAAAACTTATTAAAGAATGAAAATGATATTCCATACGATAAGATAAACTCCATAGACTTACTTGAGAATAACAAAGTAGCATGGTGTTGTTATGGCATTTTGGTTTAGTATGAGATATGGAGTTTTGGCCCATGGTTGTACTAGAAGAGAGATGTGGGGATGGCATCAAGGAAAGAACCTAAAGCGATGGCATCTGTGAGGTTGTCTGGCAAGTGGACCGCTGTTATATGTCGATTCAAGTTCCATGTTATATTGGTAAACACTGCAAGCTCATCAAACAGCTCCATTGACACATCTTCCTTCCTTGAGTAGTCCTTTAAAACCATTTCATACAATTTCGTTGCATGATGCCAAAGGAAAAATTTCTCAAATGAAATAGATATACTTATACATGGTCCATGTACATAGTGTTAGCAAGAACCACGATTAAACTGTCAATCCATGGGATGAAGCTGACTTAACTAGTGCATAGAGGCTACAAGAGGTTGTCAATCTCTTGAAAAACAACTAACAACTTGCATTTAACTCAAGCTACACTCAAGTGACTAAAATCACTATAAACCAATCGCTCATCGGCAAATAAATCACATCCGTTACAGCATCAGATGACATCCAAACGTAGAAAAACTTTTAGGACATGTTTATAAGACCTAAGCACACATGCTTATGGTCTTAAACCCCACTTTAGGTCAAGTTCCAAAATCGCGATTATTAACATTAGTGGATTTTTGACCTAGTCGTCTTCAACCCAGAATGCATCTAAATGCTTTGCAATGATGCTCCAATATCCCACCTATGCTTAAATTTTTATTTGAAAGTGTAAATTCTTAATTATAATGAAATTAGGCCGCACGTCGGCGACACCAAGAGCTACAATATACTGTGAACTGCTTACGTCAATGCGTAGAGCTCTTACCTGCGGTTGCAATGCAACAAATGCGATTGCAATGTGAGAACCGAGGAGGGAGTAGGAAGCGCGAGAAGGAGAGGAGTGAGCACAGTTAGCTCATGCTATATATTTCATTATCCAAAACTTTTTTTTAAAATAACTTACAGAAATTGGATTCTATACCTTAGCCAAGGTTTTTGGTGGTCAAAACTAATAATTTGGGACTTCTACCAGAGATAGGTAATGACAGGTTGATACAATCTGGAAGCTTGTAGCCCCGGCTCATTAATTACAAAGTTTATCCGAGAAAATAGGAGTTATAATATTCTCGATTTATAAAAAATAATAAGTGTTTTACAATGAGAACTCCAAAAAATAAAATCCGGGTTAGCTTGCTGCTAACATTCTCTCCCTGCTCGCCTGTGTCGTCCCTTGACACAGCTTTATGGGCTGAAATAGTCTTTGGGCTGGGGGCTGTCTTTAAGCGCATTCAGTGCCTTTTGGTATCTGATTTTTCTTTCTTTATCTGGCACTTGTAGAAACTGTATGGTTACTCTGTTCTTCAGCTCCACCGCTGAGTAGACTACAAACCTTGAGATTAGATTGCTGATCACTGGCGCAAATATCTTCGTTCATTAAGTGAAGAATCTCGTGTAGAACGCTTCATCGAAGGCCAACATATGATGTGATGGTAAGAACATACATCTGGTGTAGAAGTCATAGAGGACTTCTTTGGAAGGTTGGCCACTGAGATCATAGCACGAACCTTTATTATCCTCAAATAATGACATCCATGGGGTGCCTGCTTGCTATGGCTCATGAAAAACTTCAATATAGGTGAGCAGCATTTGGTATATCTTATATAACATTGCACAGGAGAGATCCGGTAGACATTTGAAGAATGATATGGTGCCCGTTAGGGGTTTCACCATGTATTCTTCTATGGCCGATTCGTTTTCTAAAGCTGGAAATCTCGGGTAGTTCAGCCAGGTTGGCATCTTCTTCGTTAGTGCCTCATGCTCTTGCCAAGTCCTTACTCTTGGTATAGGACAGAAGGTCGGATCTCTTTGCAAGGCCGCAGGTGCTCTCGTGAACAAAATCAAATACCTTGGGTTTTTGTTCAGCCAACTCAACCTCCACTTGGGGTGGTCTTGATCTGCACCTTCTACTTGCATGTCTTTGTAGAGCCTCTCTTTGATTTAGAGTAACTCCACTTTTATCAAGGGGTATGGCAGGGATTTCTGATTTCATTGCTCATTGATTTGATTGGGAGTGAGTTGTGTAATGTTGACGGAGTGTAGAACTCTCAACTCCCAATCCATTGCTACCTTCTATTGCCCATCCACCTCTTGTGTAATCTTTTCTTTCAGCGCATCTTCTTCAGCCTTTGAGAGCTAGACCATGGGCATTGTGCATGCATTTGTAATGTTTACCCGGAAATCATCCTCACCACTTAGCTCTGTTGTGGACTGTCTCCAGTTTAGCAAATGACACTAAGGGTATATCTATTTGCGGCTACTCTGAAGTGCCTATCTCTTCTTGCATTTTCAGCTTTCTATCTCTCAGCAACTGTTTTAACTCTTTTAAGCTCAGCTATTTCTTTTAGCAATTCTTCTTCCCTTTGGACCCGCATCAAAGCCAGGTGTCCCTACGCTCAAATTGCTCTAGCTTGAACTCCACCTCAAGGTCTTTATTCTTTTTCTCTAATGCTTTGCACACTTCATCTATCCCTTTGATCGAGGCTACAACTAGATTTTCACGTATTTGCCGCAAGCAAATTGCATGATCATTTATTCTTTGTTCTGAATATTATAAAGAAGTGTTGGTGACATCCAACTGCACTGACAGAGTTGTCGTTAGAAGTTCGTTTGTACCTTCTGTCAGCTGTTCATCCTTGGCTTTACATGCATCTGATAACTTTGTAAGCAGATTACCTAGCTCTTCCATCTCTTTCTGTTGTCTATCTCTTGCTAGCTGATGTTGTTCTGCTTTGGCTTTCATTTCCTGCACTTGTCTCTGAAAATCGGTGATGACGTTCATTATGTCTTCTAACTCTCCTTGGAGAGCGTAAATCACCATCTCTAACTCCTTGGCCTTTGTGCTACGGACAAGTGCTGCTGATCGAAGTCGTTCCGTCATATCCTGCATTTGCCTTGCATATTTGTTGACTTGCAGGATTACTTCGTCATTCAATTGTCAATCTTTCTGTCTTGCTAGCTATCTAGATGTCTCAACAGATTCTTGTGTGTCTCTCGGTTGCGTCGTGGCAGTTGGTTCTTGTTGCCCTTGAGGCTGTCTTTGGACTTCTTCTGCCTTGTCTTCTTTAGGCTTTATGGATGCCTCGGCCTTTTCATGTTGTGCTGCGGTAGAGGGTTGTGTCTTGGCCTTCTCTTGTTGTGCTGTGGTAGAGGGTGTTGGCTCGGACTTTGTTGTGTCCTCTTGTGCAGTACTTGTTTCCTTTTCTGGCTCAAGTTCTTTCTTTGGTTGCTGCTCTTGTGTAGTGGTTGCCTGTTCCACAGATTCATCTGCCTTTTGCTGTTCAGGCTCTTGTGTAACTTTGACTGCTTTCTCTTGTTCTGGCTCCGCTTCTTTCGATTTAGATTCTATCTCTTTGGTGGTGTCCTTACTTGCCGGTGATAGTGGTGGGCTTGGCATAGGATTATCCTGTTGTTCAGTAGACGGTGAAGTGGGTCGGGGAGATTGGTGACCTTAGTCATGTTGTATCTCTTTCCTTGTCATTTTCTTGGCTTGTCTCTGGTCCTCCGCCTCTTTTGCTTTCCTTGCCTCTTCTTGGGCTTCTTTCAACTTAAGGGATTCTGCTTCTTGATACATTTTTTCTAAAGGTTCTATTGGATCTTCAACTTCTTTTCTGGTGTGATGCTTTGTCCTTGGCCCTTAGGTCCAATACGTACCCATTTCTCGGGGTTGTTTCCTTGTGCTTGTCGGCTGCACTGGTAGGTATATTTTTCTCTTTCAAAGCGGGCTTGCTTTTGCACGGGCTCTTCTTGGTGTGCGGCCACAACTTTCTCTTCATCTCCTCTCTTCTTGCCCTCTTTTCCTCGTTATCTGAGCTTTCGTTGTTGTGCCTTTCCAGCGAACTTTTAGTCGACTCTTCATCAGATATGTAAGCTCTCTTTGCTGATCTTGTAGCTCGAGGAGATGGTTGTGCTGCCAGTATCCACGTGTTTTGCTCTTGTTCATGAAAGTCTCTGAGTCCTAGCCTGTAGTTGGCTCCTTTGGTTTCAGGCTTCGTGGTAACATCATATACTTTTTTTGCTAGGAAATTGTAACTCTACCTAATGTCCCTCCTCACTCTTACATCTGCCGATGAATACTGGTAGTGTGATGCTCTTCTAGTTGTTCTTTTGAAAAATATGATGCATTGGCGGCTTTGATTGAATCTGGATCTAGTTGGTATGTGGACAGTTCTTGCAGCTTTTTCTTTTGGTTGAGCTTCTTTTTGGTCCTCTCTGCTGCTTGCATGGCTCTTGTTCAGTGAATAGAGTGTTAAAGTTAGCAGATTTGTCGGATTTTTCTTTGTAATATCTTTCAGTCTGAAATGGTGCCAATTTTGGTCCAATTTTCTTCAAATCAATTTTTGAACAAGCATAGATGCATAAAAACATGCAAGGAACAAAATTGTAAAGTCCAAACAAAATTTTGCAACCAAAGTAAATAATCGCGATTATTTACAGCTAAGTATTTTTTTCAACATTTTGCAAACTTAGCATAACAGGCTTGAAGTATATACCAAAACATGCTCTGAGTGAAATATGGCTCATTTGGATGCATAGGGTGAAAATGGTACCAGATTTTGGCATTAGGTCTCTAAAACAATAGATATAATGGAAATTTGAGATTTTGAGCTCCAAATTGGTTCAAACTTGGCTAGTGGACTTAACACATAATGTACTTTGGATGTATGATTGAAAAATATCAAAAGTTTCCCATTTTGGCTAGAAAGTAAATAATCGTGATTATTAACTTTTCTACCAAAATAAACATTTTTTTGTACAAATTGGTTCTAGGCATTGTATAGACCCTGTGTATGTGATATGAGGTGATTTGGATCAAGAAATATTGTCCATAACCCAAAATTTAGCTTGCAAAGACTTCTTTGCGTTTTTGGAAAAATTCCAAGTTATAGGTGCTCATTTTGGCTCATACTTGATTTTTGGCATGTAATAGGTGTGTACACATGATAAGTGAGGTGATGATACAATTTCCAAGAAAACATGGTGCTAAAGTAAATAATTGCGATTATTTACAACAGTCACAATTTTTTTGCAAAACTTACAAATTTTGACCTAAACACATTCTATACACCTAAAACAAGTCCTAAATTGAATTTATTTAAGTTTAGTCATGCCGGAATCACTTTGTGCTTTCTCGACTCTGAAATCTCCGATTTCTGTTACTACACTGCCTGTTGAGTCGGTTAGTCAATTTTGAGGCTTTAGACTTGTCCGTAACATAGTCGTGAAGCAACTCATCAAATTCTGGCTCATTTGGAGTCAGTTTGACCCCGTTTGTCGAATTTGATGCTTTGTAGCCTTCAAGCCGTTTTCTGTTTTTTGAGGGCTTTGCTTGATTGATTTTACTAAACCAATCATATACATTGTATATGAACCTCGTAGGCAAGCTATCTGTGGAGTCAGATCGGAATTCTGGCATTTGCCAAAAACTGAGCTTTTCTACTGGGGACTCCCTCGACCCCTGTCGGTTGATCAAATGATGATATAGAAAG
Source organism: Adiantum capillus-veneris (assembly GCF_014529385.1). Taxonomy (NCBI): domain Eukaryota; kingdom Viridiplantae; phylum Streptophyta; class Polypodiopsida; order Polypodiales; family Pteridaceae; genus Adiantum; species Adiantum capillus-veneris. The sequence continues at coordinate 142,679,891 of NC_140951.1, read as the reverse complement.
ATTCTATTATGTTAGGACATGCTACAATTCAAATTCCCATCTGATTTGGTTGAGCTGATAGGCCGCTATGGTCAGTTTTTGGTCGTAGATCTTCATACACTGCTCAATTTCTAGGGTTTTTTTTAGGGGTTTAAACTATCTACCGACCGTACAAAGTGGATCATTGACGAGTAAAAAACTTACCCCTCATGTCTTGTGTAAGATGACGCGCAAAAGAGGTCGAAAAGCTCTCTCTACAAAGGTTGCAAGTCGAAATGAGGTGGTTTTAGCCTACTTTGGATATCTATACTCTGACTTCCCGAACCGATTTTTCCCAGATTTCCTCGTTAGTCCTACTAGGCCGTGAAATTTATGTTAGACTCAGAAATTTCCTTGATCGAATTCCTGTAGCTCATTCTGCAAGAATTTTGGAGAAGTAGGTCTGGCTGCCTAATTTAAGCTTAACTTCCCGCTTCCATCTTCTGATTTCATTGAAAATTTTTGTGCTTGTCCGCCTTGTCTTTTTTATCATCATCGTGTCTTCCGTTTTTCCATCTGAGGTTTCTTGCTATTTTGTTTATCGGAAAAATCAAAGAAAATAACAAAACCTCTAAAAAAGTAAAGTGAAAATCCAATAATTAAAAAAATCCATTAAAAAATAAAGCTTTATTATTTTTTATTTTTAAATCTTATTATCAATAAAATGATAAAAAATATCCAAAAAAGACTATTTTTTAATGATTTTCTGATAGTATATATACACTATTTACATTCATCGAGAAGATATTATCAGTGAATTTTCCTTGATGATGAATTATAAGGACATTATTAGGTAATTTTGTAAAAAATCGCACGTTAACAGTGAAATTTTTCCTCCCTCTTCAAACATTGCCCTTAATTACTTATTACTTAGTGACCTTCCACCCCTCCTAGATTGCGTACTCCGGGACGACTGTGTGCATGGGTTGAACAATTGTGTCTATGTATAGCCGTGGTTTGCTCTACCATGCTTTGAAAATCAATGAAATTCAAACCACTATGCTGTGCAAGAGCTGGGTCTTGAGTAATTAACTCAGGGGTTTCTGATGTCGAGGTTTGCCGCTGATGTCTTTCAAAGAGCAAATGTTGTAGCTTGTGTGCTCTTTGTTTGATTGTACCATCAGGATGCTTCAGCACACTGATTGCTTGAATTGTTGGTAGCACTTTTGATTGTTGTCAAGTTTTTCCTCGCCACTGGTAGCTTGGTTTGCTTGTTGTTGTATGGTGTGGTGGAGTCTTTTGAGACTTAACTCGCCATTCTTGATTGGTTTTATGGTTTGTGGAAAAAATAAGTGCTCCTTTTTTTCCCAAACCAATTTCATGTTAGGTTCCTTGCTTGGAGATGCTCGTCTCTGTGCTTTAACCCTCGGAACCTTCTTTTGTTTTGTTGGTGAAGTTTTAGGTACCCAGATTTGAATTGGTTTATCCTTAAGCTGTGCTTTTGTATCCAAATTTGCCCGACTCCTTGCATACTACTTGTAGCATTTACTTGTCGAGGGAATGGAGAAGATTAATCACTTCTTGGTTTGGTTGGTTGATTGCTTCCTTTCCATTCCTCCTTGCTTGGTGCAATTGGAACAATGAGTTGCCCACCTTTAGGTGATAGCTTTAGCTAATTTGTATCTCAATCTGGTACTACTTTGTATGTCCACATCCAGGGAATTCCAAGAATCATCGTCTCATTCATGTGTTCATCTGGTAAGCATACAAAATGATGAGGACATGAACATCCATGTACTATCACGTCCAAGTTGACTACTCTCAATGTTGGGGTTGGGTTCTTGTTGCATCTTTTGATTGTCGCTATTCCTGTTGTCAATGCTTGACTTGTTGCCTTCTTGTACGTGGAATAACAGATTGCATTTACTCTAGCTCCTGTGTCGACCAAAGCACTGGTGCTATGATTTTTGAACTGTACTTTGATGAATCAGTCATCATCTATTGAAACTGCATCTTTAGGTAATTCTCAATGTCGGTCATCTATTTCCAGAGTGTTGATGGGAATCGATATCTGTTGATTCTTGAGAGTAGCTTTCGTTTGAGTACTCGAAGCCGAGCTTCCTCTTGGGCTTTATCAATCACCTGCTAATCTTCCCTTGCTTGGCTGCATGCATTCTTTCTAGCAATTCATTGGTTAGCAGAAAATTATATTTTTTTAAACGACATCCACTGATCCAATTATCCACCATTGGTTCACCATCTAAGGTGGACAATTTTACCGCTCCACTTGAAGATACATCTTCAATTATAAATGGTACGTTTCTCTTTTTCTTAAACTTGGGAATGTGTTGCTTAAGGGAATAGACTAAAACTAAGTCCCCTTTCTTGAAGATTTTTGTGATTAAGTGAGAATCAAAAATGGTTTTTGTTTCCGCTTTTGTGCATAAATGTGAGCTACAGCAGTTAGCCTTTGCTCATCTACCTTTTCCAAATCTTCAAGTCTTTCTAAAAAATTCAAGTCCAGTCCACTTAAGATTCCGTGCTACTCTTAATGTCAGGAATAGAAATTCTATTGGCAATATGACATCAAGACCATAAACAAGGTTAAAGGGTGCAGCATTTAAAGCTGTTTTGAATGAAACTTGATAAGCCCATAGAGCAACATGGAGATTAATTTCTCAGTCTGTCCTTCCTGAAGTAACCACTTTAGTGAGCATCGAGCAAGAATTTTGTTCGTATGCTCAGCTTGTCAATTTGCTTGTGGGTGATAGGAAGCTGATTTTTTATGGATGACCATAAACTCATTAAGCAAATACTCAATTACCTCATTGAGGAAATGATTTTTCCGATCTCTAACAATTTCTATTGGTATCCATATGTTGTGAATACATACTCATATAAGAATGCAGCAGCGATTCTGGCATCATTCTTTTGAGTTGCTTTAGTCTCGGCCCACTTGGTCAAATAGTCCGTAGCTACAATGATATATTGAGCTTGAGGTTCTATAAGCAGGTGGCTGTATTGGCCCAACAAAATCTATACCCCACTTTGAAAAAGCTCTAGCCCCCATCATTAGTCTTAAGGGCATGCTGTCTACAGGTGTTGACATTTTTGCTCGTTGAGAAGCATCACACCTTCGAACATATTCTTTGGTATCTGCAAAAAGTGTTGGCCACCATATGCTTGCCATCAAGATTGCTCCTGCAATGGTGGTCTCACTAGAAAAGCGACCTCCAGCTAATCCAGCATGTGCTTGTTCTATAATCAGAATATACTCGTTTTCATGTGCACAAAGACACAAATGTTGATCTACCTCTTCGATACAATTGGTTCCCAATAAGAGCATAGTCTCTTGCTTCAGTTTCAATTGCTCTTTGATGGCGTTTACTCATATCTTCAGGAAATGTTCGGCTTGATAAGTAAATAAACAGATAGTTACTCCACTTAGGAACAGGTGACATTTGAAACAATGTCACATGAGGTATGGGTGTTTTTTTTTTGACATTGAGGACAATCCTTTACAAAAGAGCGAACATCACTCCTCATAGTCGGCCAAAATACTCCAAGTCTCAAAGATTCGTTGCATTGTTTGGGCTTCTGCAAAGTGAAGTCCTACTATGGTTACATGTTCTTGACTTAGGTACTATTTTTTTCTTCAGAATTAATGTATAAGAGCAATATTCTATCTCGATTTCTTTTGTATAGCCTACAAGCTAGTAATTGGTACATAGCCGATTGCTCGATTAATCCGTTCATAACAGGAAGTGGTATTTGTGAATCCACTTGAGCTATTGTCATCAATGACACAATGTTTTCCGACCATCGAGGTATCATTTCCACGGAGAACAAATAGGCATCTGATAGATCATCGTCTACCCCTTTAGGTGATTCTCTTGAAACAATCCTTGACAAATGATCTGGTCATTGATGTGTAGTGCCCTTTTTTACAACCACAGTGAAATCAAATTCCAAAATAATGATGAATCATCTCACTATTCTTCCGGTGTTGCATGGCTTGTTGACCAAGTACAACAAAGCTTGGTGGTCTACAAAGAACACAAACTTGTTGGCTAATAGGTAAGGTCTATAATTTTTAACGGCATAGATCATTCCTAATCCTTTCCTTTTAATGGTGGTGTAATTCTTTTTCGCCATGTTCAATTGTCGGTTAGCATAAGAAATAGAAAAGTCAATTTTTCCATCTCCTGGTTGAGCTAGTATACAATCGATAGCAAAATTGGAAGCATCATTATGTATGTGGAATATCTTATTCCAATCTGGTGCTTTCAATATTGGAGCTGAGGTGAGAGCTTGCTTAAGCTTCATGAAGGATTCTTCACATGCCTCGGTCCACTCAAAGTGTGTAATCAAGTTATACATGGGTTTTGCAATTATAGCGTACATGTAGATGAACCGTCTATAATATCCACAATGTCCCATGAAGGCTTGTACCCCCTTGACTATTGTTGGTGGAGGCAAATCAACAATGACATAAATTTTTTCAATATCAATAGCTATGTCATTTTTAGACACTATATGTCCAAGAATTTTTCCTTGTCTACCCATGAATGTGCACTTTTCAGGATTTAAGCAAATCCAATAAAGTCTACATTCTTCAAATACCTTTTTGAGGTGTTCAAAATGATTAGCCCGAATTGATGAATATCCGCATAGATCATCCATGTATACCTCTAAGAATTTCCTAAGATATTCTTTAAGAGCATGGCTCATCAACCTTTGAAATGTGGCTAGAGCATTAGTTAACCCAAATGGCATAACCCGATAGGAAAAAGTACCCCATTCTGTTGCAAAAGCAATTTTATGCCGATCTTTTGGGTCAACCAAAAGTTGATTGTATCCCGAAAACCCATCTAAGAAGTTGTACGCTTCTTTTTCTACTGTAACTTTTCTAAAACATGCTCAGTGATTGGAAGAGGAAAGTTGTCTCTAATGGTAGCTGCATTCACCTTTTTGAGATTAACACACACTTGGAATTCTCCATTCTTCTTGGGTACTACCACAATTGGAGATACCCAATTTGTGTGTTCAATTTTATAAATGAATTCGGCTTCCTTTAGTTTTTCAATATCTTCTTTTATCTTCCTGGCAAATATTTCATTATACGTATATGGCCTTCGCATCATCTCTCATATGTAAGATAAGTTGACAGATTTCTGGATCAACACCCTTGAGATCCTTGTAAGACCAAGCAAAGATATCTTGGTATTCCTTTAGCAAGCTCAGCAAGAGCTCTTCTTCTTCTTCTGTTAGGTCATTTGCAATGTAAGCAGGTCTAAGCTCTTCTTCTGGTTCAGCCAGGTCTATCTTTTTAGCATTTTCAAGCCCTTCATAGGAGTCACCCTGTTTAAGTAGTTCCCTAACAAGTTGTTCGACTATGATTTTTTAATCTTGGAGAGTATACTTTTTGTAATGGGAAGGAACACTCATTACATCCTTACCATCCTCTTTCGTGGTTTCCATTTCGGTCGTATATATATCCTTTAGAGCTTTTTTCAACTCTTGATAATTCTTTCTCCGCTCGACTCGGGTCATGAGTGATTTCTTATCCTGTGGGTTTGCTTGAGTATCCTTCCTTGACTTTCTCAATGTTTTAGACATTTTTGAATTTTTTTTGAAGGATATTTGCCAGTGATTTTGTCATTGACACAATCATTTATATCTATCTGCATAAGGAATTGTGTTTCACTGGAGACTGATGACATAGGTCGCGTTTTCACGTTTCTGGTGTCTCTTTTTTGTTTATACCATTTTTGTCTTCTCGATTTTTGGTCGGGAAAGTCAAAAAACTTTTCCTCCCCTCTTTTCAAGAGTAGCTTAGCTCTCATATGTTCTTTTTCTAACCCCAAATCTTTTGACGTATCTGAGTGTTCTTCTAACTCATCAGTTGCATCGTAGTAGAGGTCTGAAAGGACTTGTTGAGCTTTCATCAAGTCCTCGAGTTTCTCAATTTTGTCTTCAATGTTGAGGATTGAAATCATTTAGATGGGAACTATGTCGTAGCCATCCTCATTGCAAAATTGAATAGACATACACATATTCACACATACATCCATGGTCCCTGAAGTTTGAGTCTACTCGAATGGCTCAAATAAAATGCTTTGGAAAGGGTTCAGGTACATAGGCTTCATCTGTGCAGTTCCTTTCTAGAATACATTCTTCTCTTTTTAAACTCCCATTTTTTGACGCTCCACACATCCAAATAGGAGTATCTTTGTTTAACCAGGATGGAAGCTTAGTTTCAGCCGAAGAGATTAAATCAAACTCTTGTTTGGGTGTTTTTAAGACATCTCTATAAGTGTGATCCTTTACATTTACTCTTGTTATAGATCCCACTTGCTTCAAGTACAACTAATTGTTTTCCCAATCTTGGATAAGCTGTACGTGTCGCATGAAAGATCTTTCCAGTATGATTTCATAATTGAGTTTTTTCCCAAAGTCTACTATGGCAAAAGTGTGTTGATATTCAATTCCATAAGAATTGACTATCACCTTTTCAAGTAGCCCTAATGGTCTCTCAATGTGTCCGTCAACCAATTGCAATTTCATTTGAGTTTGTCTAATGGCTGGTTGTCCCCAAGATTCCATACTGCTTTAGTGGCTATGGTTATGCCTGCTCCACTATCTAGTATTGCCATGGTTTCAATGTCATTGTATTTCACTGGAAGGGTGGTGTTTCCTTCTTCCCCTTCATAATATTCTCCGACTTTGTTCATGGGAACATATCAAATCTCTTTGTTGTCCATTTCAAAATTTTCAATTTTTTTGAGATTAGCCCCATTATCCCCACCTTCTCTAGGGTTTTTTGTATGGTCTGAGTTTTAACAGTTCTCCCAAGGTAAGAGTGCATTGGATGGATACAGACATGATTGAATGAATGTTGTCTACTTCTAGGGTCTGTTCAACTCTTTTTACTTGAGTGGTCTTGCACACTATGGGTTCATCTTCGTTATCTCCTAAGTAAGAGAGTAATGTTTTCAAGGTCAATGGTTTTGAAATTCCTAAAGCTTTAAATTCGCAATACTCGTACAAGGATTGTACATGCATCTTCATATCAGAAGGTAGGTTATCCAACCAGACTTTCTCTATAGGAGCTGAGTTTAGAGTTAGGCTCCCATCATTGATCTCTCTAACTTTTTTTCATAAGTGTCCTGGCCAGTCTTCCTCTACGAATGGAATTCCATCTAAGGCATCTTTGTTGTCCGACACTATAAGTTCTGGTTATTTTGTTTCAAGGTGAGATCCTGTCTCCACATCAGATTTTTCTTTAGTGTCTCTTACCACAAGCTCTTCCGGTTTTGCAATATTTTCAAGCTTGGGTTTTTGTTTTTCCAGCATTTCTTGCGTGATTCTTACCAAATTTTGATAAGCTTCCAGCTTAGCTGCTTCCATGTCTGGAGAAGGGTAGTTTTTCCATTTGTTTTCCATGTTTTGACTTGCTCTAAGTTCTGCTTGGTAGTCTTCCAAGGTGGCATTAATAGGCTCAAAGATTTTATCAACCAGAATGGATCCTCCAGATTTCATGGTTGTTTCCTTGATTTTACTTCCAATTTCTTTCAACTTTTCCTTGAATAGCTTTTTTGCCTTCTCCTGGATTTCGACCCGTTGTTTTTGTTTTCTTATCTCATATCTTTTGCTTCTGCTTCTTTTGATTCTTTGAGAGGAAACTTTTGTATTTTTCGAATCATTAGAAGAGTTGTGTTTCTTTTTCTTGGCTTGGGCTCTAGTGATTACCTTGATTGGAACAAACGGTTTACTCTCTAATAAACTACTAGGTATCACTTGGACTACGTTTACTACTATTGTATCCTTGTTTTAAAGGATTTTTAGGACAATCTTTCGAGAAGTGTCCTCCCTTTTTGCAACATTGTATGCAATAGGCTTCAACTGGCTTGAGGTTTTTGTCAGGCTCAAGGCATTCATTTTTTCAGTGATCATCAGCACCACAATTGTGACAGTTTCCTATTCTTGGCTTAATCATGGTTCGTACCATGGGAGGTCTAACACCTTTGATTAGCTACATAATACATTGGTGCGAGCTCTGGTGAAGCATAAGTCACGGTTTCTTCCATTGGTGGTGGATGTGAATTATACCAATCTCCCTCTACCATTACTGTAGATGGACTAGGCTCAACATAGGGTGTAACAGGCACTAATGCTTATTCATCTATGACTCCTTTGGAGTGCATGTACTTTACAGGCACTGCATTATGTCATGGGTATGTAGGTTGTTGTCCCAACATAGGTTGAGGTCTTTCCATACCCATTGGTGGTTTTTGATCTTGGGCCATATTAGATTGATACCTATACATGGGTTGTCCTTGTGGCCTCGTGGACACGTACTGAACATTCCTATCATACTTTGGTCTGAAGTAGCACTTGTGGGTCTCAAAATTGGTCCATTTACCCTCAATTGCACACCATTTTTGTGGCCGAATTGGTTGTCCCTATTGAGGTATCCCTTGTCCTTGTCCCCTCATAGGTGCTTTTTGCATGTTGTTCATCATGTCATTCATCCTCTTGAGCATATCTTTAAGGCTGAAAGTGGTGCTGCAGCAGCCGTTCCTACTTGTGCTGGTTTAGTGGATGTTGTTTTCTTGCTCTTGTTATCCTTAAGAATATCTTCTTCGTTAAAAATATCACAATTGTCTCCTTAGTCAATAGCATCTAACATATAATCTTCTAGGGTTATATGCTTTTTACTATATAGTATAGCATGAAGTTCTTTGTTTAGCAGTCCCTCTAGAAACAATGATACGAGTCATTCTTCTGCAGGCCTCTCTAGTCCTGGGCATCTGACAATGTATTGTTTCATTCAAGTTGCACAATCCCAAACAGACTCACCATGTTTCTGTTTAAAGCTATAGATTTGAGCTACCGTATTATGTTTGATCCCTGTTTTGGAGCAAGCAACTATAAATCCTTGAGCTAATGTGTTCAAATCCATGATTGACCTTGGTGGAATTTTTTGGAACCATGTCAATGCTTTTCCTTTTAATGTCATTCCAAACCCCTCGAATTGAGTATGGAAATCGAATATACGTTCTGCTCTTAGCACTTGCTTAAAGTTTGCTAAGTGGTCGTATGGATCCCCTGATTCACTGTATTTTCTGATCCATTTTTGAAAATCAGCTGGTCTGACGTGTCTGTTTGGTTCAAATTTTGGTCTCCTAGTAGTTGTTCATGTTTCGAGTCCTTCAAACCAGTCTATTGGAAATAGTGACTCATGTAGCCCTGGACTGACTTTAGTGTCACCCGATTTTCTACGTGATGAGGTGGTTTTTGGTTTCTTAATATTACTCTCAAATGATCTCTCATGGTGTTCATCTCTTGGAATTGTTTCTGGTCCTTGTCCCAATATCCAATTTCTTATGGAATACCCTTGGTATTTGGTTTGTTCTATCTCCTCAGGAGTCATCATAACAGAGTTGTTGTTATAACAATCCCTAAACAGGTAAGTTGGTAGGTCTGTTGATCCCTTATCTTTGATCTTGAAGATTTAGATGATCTTCATAACCGTTAGTTGTCCTGGTTTGGCATGCAAAGTCCACAGAACATCTTTTATTTTTTTATATTCCCAGCAATAGACGCCGATCCTAGGATTGTCCGTACTAAGCCGTTTCAAAGGCTTCAAATCTACTTGATCGTATCCCTTGAATTCTAAAGTTGGTGGTCCTTCTTTTGCTGAGATATCTGGGATTATGTTGTTTACTTCTAACCCCCATTTGTCTCCCACATCAGGTTTTTTGACTTGTACATACTAAGTTCTGTTTCTATCCATGTACATTTTTCCTTGTTTGTTTGTCCTAATCTCTTCTTCGAACTCAATACCATGGTCATCAATGCGAATAGCATACTCCTCGTTAGGGTCCAAGTAAACCTGGGCTCCATGGCGGTTAGTCTTATAAAAAGAGAGTATATGCTTATAACGCATTGTCGTTCCAGTTTTCGAGTGAGTCAAATAAGAAGACATTTAAGATGTTGAATCTAAAAAAGTGTGTGAGATTTCTTCAAGAATTGTGTGCAACAAATTGCCTTAATTCACGCTTTTTTCAGTGGATACTCTACTAGAGGTATGCCCCGATTTCCTAGTACACAACCAAATCTAAGGTTCATAAAGACTTATGAAGCTCTGGATAGAGTAATTATCTTTGGATTGACCTGTTGTCAATTTTCACTTGATTCGATTACAACTTTCTGTCAACCCACTGATTCCTCGTTTGCAACTGATTCTTGTACAAATTTGATCAAGTTAGCTATTCTTCTATAAAAACAGTAGAGTTTTTGCTAACTCTTGTGATTGGTCTATATGTATCACTTCAAATCGAGCTATGGGTAGTCAAAAATTGACTTTCCGATTCGACTTTAGCAAAAATCAAAGGTTTAATCTGCAACCTGGATACTGATTGAACATATACCAATTCGGATCCGATTGAACCCAAAATTTCCCGGTGGCTTTGTATTATGCTGGTCTAACACTTTACAAGTTCAAAAGTCAAAAGTGATATCCCTGGATAGCAGTAGTAAATAATCATGATTATTTACTTTTGCTAGTTTTTTGCACTTTTTAGATTGGTTTGGCAAGTACACAACTTGTTAAAGTCCCTGGACAAGTTTCAACAAGTTTGGACAAAATCCGATCAAGTTTATCAACTGTTTTGAGTCCGCAGATTCTGATTTCAAGAATCTGACTTAAGTCTCACTTTTGTGATCCAAATTTCATCAAAATTGATTTGTGAGGTCCACTTGATATGCTTAATTGACCTTATGGTATACTCAAATGTGCAAAATTTTCAAGTTTTGAAGCAGATGTAAGTAATTGTTATTATTTACTCTAGCTAAATTTTTGCATATCCCAACTCTGACACAGACCTGTTAAGCACCTCAAATTAAGGTCACTAGCCAAGTTTTATCAAGTTTAAACAATTTTTTGTCAAATGGTCATCAATTTCCTGTCCGCAGACTAACTTTGCAAATTCAGTCACGATTTTTAATCAAGTGATCCAAATCTTACCAAATTTGGTTTGTGGATTTATTACAACATGGTAAAACTAGTGATATACTGACTTGGTCAGAAAAGTTGAAAAATGGAGCAAATGTAAATAATCGTGATTATTTACTACTGACAACTTTTTGCATCTTTTTGGTCAACTGAGCATATACACATGTTTATCACATCAATATAATCCTATGAAACAAATTTCAACAAGTTTGAATAAATTTTTTTCCAATTTATACTCAAAATTCAAAAAGTCAGTGCAACCTTTAGTTTTTACCCAGTTTTTGGCCAGTTTGGTGATCCAAATCTTTTGGGCCTTTACAAAAGTTGTTTGATATGAACCTTGGTCAAAAGCTAAAAGTTAATAATCACGATTATTAACTTCAGGCTTGAAATGATATTTTTTTGCAATTTTTAAAAAGACATTCTTTACATGAGCTATTTTAAGCCTATGAATCAAGTCAAAACTTAATTTGGCTCAAAATGTCAAGAAAAAGTAAATAATCTGAGTTTTGGCAAACTCTTGAAATTTTTACCTCAAAGGTCCTTGAGCTTACCAATTGGTTCAAACAACTTTTAAGCTTACTCTCCAGTTGGATTGAGTGGTTTCGAGTCTTTTCGTGCTATTTCTAGCCGCAGACCTGAAATTTTGCAACTTCCAATAACAACTCACACTTGATTCTTTCAAAGAGAGCAATGCTCTGAAATCCACCTCGGATCCTACTTACCCTACTCCTAGATTCTCATGCAATGGAGTTACGCAAAGTGTCCACAAACACTCCTTTTCTTGTCTTTTATATTTTTCTGAGTATTGATCTTAAGACTTGTCTCGTCTACCAATAATCCTTAAAATCCTAATCTATTTCTATAATTCTACAATCCTAAAGGCACTCAGCAAGTACGATTACTTCCAAGCTACCTCTACACAGCAAAAGACGACAATCTTAAGCTATGCGATTTCTAAAAGAAAGTTTTGAACTCTAGGCAATCCTAGAGGAAGTTAAAGGATAACTTCACAAGACGCTCGTGTTATTTTCTAGTTTAGGTCTCTTCGATCCCTGCCAACGACACCAAATGTGGGACTCATGTCTAACCTCACTATCCTTTCTTATTGCAGTATTAGCGAGAACCACGATTAAATTGTCAATCCCTGGGATGAAGCTGACTCGACTAGTGCATAGAGACTATAAGAGGTTATCAATCTCTCGGAAAACAACTAACAACTCGCATCTAACTCAAGCTACACTCAAGTGAATGAAATCACCATAAACCAATCGCTCATCGACAAATAAATCACATCCGTTACAGCATCAAATGACATCCAAACGTAATGAAACTTCTAGGACATGTTTATAATACCTAAGCACACATGCTTATGATCTCAAACCCCAGTTTAGGTCAAGTTCCAAAATCGTGATTATTAACAACAATGGATTTTTGACCTAATCGTTTTCGACGCAGAATGCATTTAAATGCTTAGCAATGATGCTCAATACCCCACTTATGCTTAGTTTTTTATTTGAAAGTGTAAATTCCTAGTTATGATGAAATTAGATCGCGGGTTGGCGACGCCAAGAGCTATGAATTACTGTGAACTACTTACTTCAATTCGTAGAGCTCTTACCTACGGTTGCAATGCAACAAATGCGATTGCAATGTGAGAACCGGGGAGGGAGTAGGAAGCGTGAAAAGGAGAGGAGTGAGCGCCGTTAGCTCACGCTGTGTATTTTACTATCCAAAACTTTTTGAAAAAAATAACTTACAAAAATTGGCTTTTATACCTTAAACAAGGTTATTGGTGGTCAAAACTAATAATCTGAGAGTTATACCAGAGATGGGTAATGACAGGTTTATACAATCTAGAAGCTTGTAGCCTCGGCTTATTAATTACAAAGTTTATCCGAGAAAATAAGAGTTACAATATTCTTGATTCATAAAAAATAATAAGTGTTTTACAATGATAACTTCAAAAAATGGTATCCGAGTTAGCTTGCTGCTACTAACACATAGTGAATAAAAAGACCACAATGCATGTGTTTAGTGCATTCCATGTAGTGTTTCTCTCTGTGTCGTCTACTAGAGAGTCTCTAACATTTTAGCGATTAGCTTCACTGCGGATGGGTGTGTTTACGCTGTCATAAATAGTGGTGGGCTATCTTTTCCTACTGTTTTGTATAAATCTGTGGTTCACTATGCTTGATTCAATATGAACTCAAACTTCAATGGATGAAAGCTCTCCAGCATGTATTTCCCTCCAATAGTTTGACATCTACATAGAGGATGTAGTGGCGTATAGGTTATTGTAGTCCTGCATAAAAATGTTAAAAAAGAATACTCAAAGAATTTGATTAGACATTCTTAAATGCATAGCATGGTTTCTAGTCTCACCAATTCACTAGAAGAGAACTCCTGGCAAGTGGACCGTTGGTATATGTCTATCCAAGTTCCATGTTGTATTGGCAAAAACTGCAAGCTCATCAAACAGCTCCATTGACACATCTCCCTTCCTTGAGTAGTCCTTCAAAACCATTTCATACTATTTCGTTGCAAGCTGATGGAAAAATTTCTCAAATACAATAGATATACTTATAGATGGTCCATGAGCATACTGAATAAAAAGACCACAATGCATGTGTTTAGCGCATTCCATGTAGTGTTTCTCTCTCTGTCGTCTACTATAGAGTCTCCAACATTTTGGTGATTAGCTTCACTACAGATGGGTGTGTTTACGCCGTCATAAATAGTGGTGGGCTATCTTTTCCTATTATAGTGTATAAATGTGTGGTTCACTATGCTTGATGCAACACCACGAACTCAAACCTTAATGGATCAAAGCTCTCCAACATGTATTTCCCTGCCAATAGGTCGACATTTACATAGAGATTGTAGTTTTTTATAGGTGATTGTACTCCTGCATAAAAATGTTAAAAAAGATACTCAAAATATTTGAATTAGACATTCATTAATACATAGCATGGTTTCTAGTCCCACAAATTTCACTAGAAGGGAACTACAATCAATGCGTTAGGTTCTAGAACACCATTGACATAAATTATAATGAACAATAGTACTTCAAACATGAAAATGGTGCACAACACATGTGACATCAAATGCAACACCAAATGTTAAAATAGAACAAAATAAGTAACGCTACCAGTACGCTTTGGCAAATACTTATTGAAGAATGAAATAATGGTATTCCATAAGTTTATATAACTTTTATAGACATACTCGAGAAAAATAAAGTAGCATGGTGTTCTTAGGGCGTTTTGGTTGAGTATGGGGTATGGAGTTTTCGCTCATGTTTGTACTAGAAGAGAGATGTGGGGATGGCATCAAGTAAAGTACCTAAAGCGATGGCATCTATAAGTCGACCACTGCTATATGCCGATCCAATGTGTGAGGTCCCTGCCCCTTGTCGAGAGGAGCGGAGTACCTTTGATAGGTCTCCAATCCTGATAAGGAAAAACCAACGGACATTGCCTTAGCTACTACGTAGCCACGGACATGAACCGTTAGTGAAGGATTGGTCCTATCTCGCTATGGCGGAGCGTGACCACCATAACCCTATCTAAAAGCTATCTATAATCAATTATACCGAAAAGTATAAATCTTAGAGTATCATTCTCCCACTTTCCACACCACACTCACCCTTCTTTTGTTATCTAATTACTACCACATTGTTAAAACATACATGTTCCTTTATTTTATTTACGATACTGGTTCGTTCAAACAGTATTATAAACAATAGTCAAATAAGAAGTCGTCCGATTTTAAACCAACAACCCTTGGATTAAGTTCACTCAAGAATCTCTACTGACGCTATTATGTCCGATCGGTATATACAATATTTATAAAAACCCTTGTCCTCATGAGCGTCCCATACCGCTCGACAAGTATCCAACTGGGCTAATCTCGGTGTACTCCCACCACAGCATCAGCGGTGCCATCCTGGGCGTCATCTCACGCCTCGGCAACTGCCACATAATACCAACGCTAATAAGTAGAGAGACTTGAGAGAAACCATACCGAAGGTTTTGGACAAACATTCTTTCCTATAGCAACCAGTTTAACCAGACAATCTTTCCTACTTGTCAAACATATGACGAGTTTCTTGGGGTTAATCCCCGTGGTTTCGGTCCGTGTTTTCTTTTTATAAGGTAAATAATATATTCCTATGGTCTCGCATATGCAATGATGCATAACTTGAAACTGCAATACTAACCTGTACCATAGCTCCGATTGGTCCGATTGGTGGAGACATAGCATGTTCCATAGGAGTTCCACCGTTACTTGTACCGGCTTCATGATCATTAGCGCCTTGTGTTCGAGCACGCTTTGGAGTTTTTTTTTTGTACTACACTTATATTATACACTTAGAACTTTAAATTGGTCAATTTCCCTAGTAATCTCTTTGTTTCCAAAGAGAGTCTGTAATTTGAACCCTCGTCAACTCGAATTCACACTTAGTGTTGTTGTTTTACATCTAATTTCTATACATCAAATATTTACTAATCGTAATTAATCAAAAATTAAATATGTAAACTATAAGTGAAATTTAGGAATACATTACTTTTATGTTTCACATTTCTAATCCAATTCTAACTTTAATTTCTATACTTCAACTAAATCAATTTTTAGTATTATTCAAAATTTTACTTAATCTAATTGACAATAAAATTGGTGAATAAGAATTTCTCTTATGTATTAACTTTCAATTAACTAACTATGCATAAGTTAATAGTGAAGATGCACTAACTAGAGAGAGTAGGTATACTTAGAGAGATTAGAGTAAGAGAAAACATATACACGCATCTTTTCTAAAGTTAATTGAATCTTACTAATCCATTAAAAAATTGGAGTAAAAGAGAACACACACATCCTTTTCTCAGAGAAAACATACACACACATCTTTTCTAAAGTTAATTGAATCATACTAATCTATTAGAAAGATTAGAGTAAAAGAGAACACACACACATCCTTTTCTAAAGCTAATTGAATCTCACCAATCTATTAGAGAGATTAAAGTAAGAGATAGCACACATACACACATATCCTTCATAAAACTACTTGAATCTTACTAATCTAGTAGAGAGATTAGAGTAAGAAATAAACACACACACACACATAGATAATTGAATCTTACTAATCTATTAGAGAGATTAGAGTAAGAGATAGCACACACACACATGCTAATTGATTCTTACTAATCTATTAGAGAGATTAAAGTAAGTGATAGTACACACACACACATAGCTAATTGAATCTTACTAATCTATTAGAGAGATTAGAGTAAGAAATAGCACACACACACACACACAAACTTCTTAAAGCTAATTGAATCTTACTAATCTATTAGAGATTAGAGTAATAAATAGCACACACATACACATGTCTAATTGAATCTTACTAATCTATTAGAGAGATTATAGTAATAGATAGCACACACACACATAACTAATTGAATCTTACTAATCTATTAGAGAGATTAGAGTATATCCTTCTTAAAACTAATTGAATGCTCAATTAATACGCACCTTATTAGTCCACTAGAGTTTTTGCTCTCTTAGTGATTTATGGACGCCTTCTCTTTAAGAGAAGTGGCAGCACTTCGTGAGCGCTATAGAAGCAATCTCTATGTCTAAAGTGTGAGCATGGATACTCTATTTATAGCAAAAAAGAAAACGTATATATATATATATATATATATATATATATTCCCCCCCCCCCCCAAAAAAAATCATACCCGTGTTTTTGGTACCCTTGTGGTACCCATGAGCTTGACCACTTTGTCATTATCATCAAAAGATAAGGCCACACAGGCCCCCCCTCATTAAGATTAGTCAAGAGTAGCCTCTCCTTTTTCATGTGACAGTGTGTCCCACTTTGTCCCCTCCTATGTGATCCATGTGCCTTCATTTGTCAATCATGTGTATTCTTTTGTCTTTATAATTATTTTATTTATTTCCTTAATGATAATTTACTTTACATTTTTAAGTTAGATTTTACAGTCTTATATTAACTTTACAGTAGTAAAAGAAAATTCTACAATCAGTAAATAAGTCTTGCAATAAGTTAATTAGTGATTCATATAGCTAAACATGTCAGAATTTTGTAGCGTAAATTTTAATTTCTAGGTTTTCTCAACCTACGATTCATAATTTAAACTCGAATATCTTAAATAAGGAGTGATGGTTCAAAAAAAATACAAATGCGTAATAGAACTTGTGTGCAATTTGAAAGTAGAGACCTTACACAATGTCCATGTTCCATCGCCAAACACTTCAAACTCATCAAGCAGCTCTGATCACACATCTCCATTCTTTAAGTAGTCCTCCAAAACTATTTCATGTAATTCCGTTGCAAGCCCAAGGAAAAATTTCTCTAATGCAATAGATGTACTAATAGATGGCCCATGAGCATAGAGATACTCTCTTCTCCAGTGAATGAAAAAACCACAATGCATGTGTTTAGGGGATTCAATGTAGTGCTTCTCTACGTGTTATCCGCTAGAAGAAGAGTCTCCAACATTTGGGTCATTAGCTTCACTACAAATGGCTGTGTGTAATCCTTCATAAATAATGGTGGGATATCTTTTCTTGCTGTTTTGTATAAATCTTTGGTTCACTGTGATTTATTCAACACGAACTCAAACTTCAATGGATCAAAGCTCTCCAGCGTATATTTAACTACCAATAGTTAGACATCTACATAGAGGTTGTAGCGTTTCATAGGTAGCCATAGAGTGTTGCATGGAAATGTTAAAAAGAATTCTCAAAAAATTGAATTAAATATTCTCAAATACATAAGCACGGTTTCTAGTCCCACAAAATCACTACAAGAAATTGAAATCAACGCTTCAAAAGAACACCATTAACATTCACTATAATCAAATACTTCAAACATAAAAACGGTGCAAAAGACATGTGACATCAAATGCAACACCGTAGGTTGAGGTCAAATAAAATAATGTAGCATTGTCAATACACTTATGCAAATAATTATTAAGGAATGAAATGGTATTCCATATGATAAGATAAACTCTATAGACTAACTTGAGAAAAACAAAGTAGCATGGTGTTGTTAGAGCATTTTGGTTTAGTATGGGATATGGAGTTTTGGCACGTGGCTGTACTAGAAGAGATATATGGGATGGCATCAAGGAAAGAACCTAAAACGATGGCATCTGTGACGTTGTCTGGCAAGTGAACCGCTACTAAATGTCGATCGAAGTTCCATGTTGTATTGGCAAACAATGCAAGCTCATCAAACAGCTCCATTGACACATCTCCCTTCCTTGAGTAGTCCTTCGAAAACCATTTCATACAATTCCGTTGCAAGCCGAAGAAAAAATTTCTCAAATGCAATAGATATACTTATAGATGGTCCATGAGAATAGTGAATAAAAAGACCACAATGCATGTGTTTAACTCATTCTATGTAGTGTTTCTCTCTGTGTCATCTACTAGAGAGTTTCCAACATTTTGGTGATTAGCTTCACTACGGATGGGTGTGTTTACACCGTCATAAATATTGGTGGGCTATATTTTCCTGTTGTTTTGTATAAATCTGTGGTTCACTGTATTTCATTCAACATAACTCACACTTCAATGGATCAAAGCTCTCCATCATGTATTTCCCTGCCAATAGTTTGACATCTACATAGAGGTTGTAGTGTTTTATAGGTAACTGTAGTCCTGCGTAAAAATGTTTAAAAACAATACTCAAAAAACTTGAATTACACATTCTTAAATACATAGCATGGTTTCTAGTCCCACAAGTTCATTAGAAGGGAACTACTGGCAAGTGGACCGCTGCTATATGTCGATCCAAGTTCCATGTTGTATTGGCAAACACTGCAACCTCATAAAACAACTCCATTGACACATCTCCCTTCCTTGAGTAGTCCTTCAAAACCATTTCATGCAATTTCGTTGCAAGCCAAAGGAAAAATTTCTTAAATGCAATAGATATACTTATAGATGGTCCAGGAGCATAATGAATAAAAAGACCACAATGCATGTGTTTAATGCATTCCATGGAGTGTTTCTCTTTGTGTCATCTACTAGAGAGTCTTCAACATTTTGGTGATTAGATTCACTACAAATGGGTGTGTTTACGCCATTATTAATAGTGGTGGACTATCTTTTGGTATTGTTCTGTATAAATCTGTGGTTCGCTGTGCTTGATTCAACACGAACTCAAACTTTAATTGATCAAAGCTCTCCAGGATGTATTTCCTTGCCAATAGTTTGACATCTACATAAGGTTGTAGTGATCTATAGGTGACCGTAGTCCTGCATAAAAATGCTAAAAAAGAATACTCAAAAATTTGAATTAGACATTCTTAAATACATAGCATGGTTTCTAGTCCCACAAGTTCACTAGAAGGGAACTACAACCAATGTGTTAGGAGAACACCATTGACATAGACTAATGCGAGGTGTTTCTTAGGGCGTTTTGGTTGAGTATGGGATATGGAGTTTTGGCCCATGGCTGTACTAGAAGAGAGATGTGGATGGCATCAAGAAAAGAACCTAAAGCGATGAACTTGTGAGGTTGTTTGGCAACTGGCTGCTGCTATATGTTGATCCAAGTTCCATGTTGTATTGGAAAACACTGCAAGCTCATCATACAACTCCATTGACAGATCTCCCTTGCTTGAGTAGTCCTTCAAAACCATTTCATACAATTCCGTTGCAAACCGAAGAGAAAATTTCTCAAATGCAATATATATACATATAGATGGTCCATGCGCATAGTGAATAAAAAGACCACAATGCATGTGTTTAGTGCATTCCATGTAGATCTTCTCTCTGTGTCGTCTACTAGAGAGTCTCCAATATTTTGGTGATTAGCTTCACTACAGATGGGTGTGTTTACGCCTTCATAAATAGTGTTGGGCTATCTTTTCCCGCTGTTCTCTATAAAGTTGTGGTTCACTGTGCTTGATTCAACACAAACTCAAACTTCTATGGATCAAAGCTCTCCAGCATGTATTTCCCTGCCAATAGTTTGACATCTACATAGAGGTTGTAGTGTTTTATAGGTGACTATAGTCCTGCATAAAAATGTCAAAAAAAGAATGCTAATTTTTTTTTAACTAGGCATTCATTAATACACAGCATGGTTTGTAGCCCCACAACTTCACGAGAAGGAAACTACAACCAATGTGTTAGGAGAACACCATTGACATAGACTATACTGAACATTAGTACTTCAAACATGAAAACAATGCATAGCACATGTGACATCAAATACAACATCAAATGCTGAAATAGAACAAAATAATGTAATGTTTCTAGTACACTTTGGCGAATATTTATTGAAGAATGAAATAATGGTATTCCATAAGTTTATATAACTTTTATAGACATATTTGAGAAAAATAAAGCAGCATAGTGTTCTTAGATCGTTTTGGTTGAGTATGGGATAAGGAGTTTCGGCCCATGGTTGTACTAGAAGACAGATGTGGGGATGGCATCAAGTAAAGTACCTAAACTGATGGCATCTATAAGCCGACCATTGTTATATGCCGATCGAATATCCATGTTCCATTGCCAAACACTCCAAACTCATCAAGCAACTCCATTAACACATATCCTTTCATTAAGTAGTTCTTCAAAACCATTCCATTTCATGCAATTTTGTTGCAAGCCCAAGTAAAACTTTCTCAAATGCAATAGATATACTAATAGATGGCCCATGAGCATAGAGATATTCTTTCTCGAGTGAATGACAAAACAAAAATGTATGTGTTTAGGAGATTCAATGTAGCACTTCTCTACGTGTTGTCTACTAGAAGAAGAGTCTCCAACATTTGGGTCATTAGCTTCACTACAAATGGGTGTGTGTAATCCTTCATAAATAGTGGTGGGATATCTTTTCTTGCTGTTTTGTCTAAGTCTTTTTCATCATGAAACATTCAACACAAACTCAAACTTCAATGGATCAAAGCTCTCCAGCTTGTATTTAACTACCAATAGTTCAACATCTACATAGAGGGTGTTTCATAGGTAACCATAGAGTGCTGCATGAAAATGTTCAAAAATGATACTCAAAAAATTTGAATTAGATATTCTCAAATACATAAGCACGGTTTCTAGTCCCACAAAATGACTAAATAGAATTGCAATCAACACTTCAAGAGAACACCATTGACAATGACTATAATCAAATACTCCAAATATAAAATGGTACAAAAGACATGTGACATCAAATGCAACACCAAATGTTGAGGTTTTAAAAAAAATGTAGCATTGCCAATACACTTATGCAAATACTTAATAAAGAATGAAAATGGTATTCCATATGATAAGATAAACTCTATAGACTTACTTGAGAAGAACAAAGTAGCATGGTGTTGTTAGGGCATCTTGGTTTAGTATGGGATATGGAGTTTTGGCCCATGGCCGTACTAGAAGAGAGATGTGGGATGGCATCAAGGAAAGAACCTAAAGCGATGGCATCTGTGAGGTTGTCTGGCAAGTGGACCGCTCTTATATGTCGATCCAAGTTCCATGTTTTATTAGCAAACACTGCAAGCTCATAAAACATCCCCATTGACATATCTTTCTTCTTTGAGTAGTCCTTCAAAACCATTCCATACACTTTCGTTGCAAGCCGAAGCAAAAATTTCTCAAATGCAATAGATATACTTATAGATGGTCCATGAGCATAGTGAATAAAAAGACCACAATGCATGTGTTTAGCGTAATTCATGTAGTGTTCTGTCTTTGTCATCTACTAGAGAGTCTCCAACATTTTGGTGATTAGCTTCACTATAGATGGGTGTGTTTACGCCGTCATAAATAGTGGTGGGATATCTTTTCTTGCTGTTTTGTATAAATCTGTGGTTCACTGTGCTTGATCCAACATGAACTTAAACTTCAATGGGTCAAACTTCTCCAGCACATGTATTTCCTTGCCAATAGTTCGACATCTACATCGAGGTTGTAGTAATTTATAGGTGACTCTAGTCCTGCATAAAAATGTTAAAAAAAAATATTCTAAAAATTTAAAGTAGACATTCTAGTCCCACAAGTTCACTAGAAGGGAACTACACTCAATGCGTTAGGAGAACACCATTGACATAGACTATTGCATGGTGTTCTTAGGGTGTTTTGGTTATGGGATATGGAGTTTTGGCCCATGGTTGTACTAGAAGAGAGATGTGGGATGGCAACAAGGAAAGAATATAAAGTGATTGCATATGTGAGGTTGTCTAGTAAGTGGATCGTTGCTATATGTTGTATTGGCAAACACTACAAGCTCACATATCTCCCTTCCTTGAGTAGTCCTTCAAAACCATTTCATACAATTCCGTTGCAAACCGAAGGAAAAAGTTCTCAAATGCAATTGATATACATATAGATGGTCCATGTGCATAGTGAATAAAAAGACCACAATGCATGTGTTTAGCGCATTCCATGTAGTGTTTCTCTCTGTGTTGTCTACTACTAGAGAGTCTCCAACATTTCGGTGTTTAGCTTCACTACAGATTGGTGTGTTTACGCCTAATAGTGATGGGCAATCTTTTCCTACTGTTCAATATAAATTTGTGGTTCACTGTGCTTAATTCAACACAAACTCAAACTTCAATGGATCAAAGATCTCCAGGATGTATTTCCATGTCAATAGTTTGACATCTACATAGAGGTTGTAGTGTTTTATAGGTGACTATAGTCCTGCATAAAAATGCTAAAAAAGAATACTCAAAAAACTTGAATTAGACATTCTTAAATACATAGCATGGTTTCTAGTCCCACAAGTTAGCTAGAAGAGAACTACAACCAATGCGTTAGGAAAACACCATTGACATAGACTATTGCATGGTGTTCTTAGGAAGTTTTGGTTGAGTATGGGATGTGGAGTTTTGGCCCATGGCTGTACTAGAAGAGAGATGTGGCACATCATCAAGGAAAGAACCTAAAGCGGTGGCATCTATGAGGTTGTCTAGCAAGTGGATCACTGCTATATATTGATCCTTCCATGTTGTATTGGCAAACACTGCAAGCTCATCAAACAACTTCTTTGACACATATCCCTTCCTTGAGTAGTCCTTCAAAACCATTTCATACAATTCCGTTGCAAGCCAAAGGAAAAATTTCTCAAATGCAATAGATATACATATCGATGGTCCATGTGCATAGTGAATAAAAAGATCACAATGCATGTGTTTAGTACATTCCATGTAGTGTTTCTCTCTGTGTCGTCTACTCGAGAGTCTCCAACATTTCAGTGATTAGCTTCACTATAGATTTGTGTGTTTACACCTTCATAAATAGTGGTGGGCTATCTTTTTCTATTGTTCTGTATAAATCTGTGGTTCACTATGCTTGATTCAACATGACCTCAAACTTCAATGGATCAAAGCTCTCTAGGATGTATTTCCCTGTCAATAGTTTGACATCTACATAGAGGTTGTAGTGTTTTATACATGACTATAGTCCTGCATAAAAATGCTAAAAAAGAATAGTAAAAAAACTTGAATTAGACATTCTTAAATACATAGCATGGTTTCTAGTCCTACAAGTTAGCTAGAAGGAAAGTACAACCAATGAGTTAGGAGAACACCATTGACATATATTATTGCATGGTGTTCTTAAGATGTTTTGGTTGAGTATGGGATGTGGAGTTTTGGCCCATGGCTGTACTAGAAGAGAAATGTGGGACAGCATCAAGGAAAGAACCTAAAGCGATGCCATATGTGAGGTTGTATGGAAAGTGGATCACTGCTATATGTCAATCCAAGTTCCACGTTGTATTGGAAAACACTGCAAGCTCATCAAACAACTCCATTGACACATCTCCCTTCCTTGAGTAGTCCTTTAAAACCATTTCATACAATTCTGTTGCAAGCCGAAGGAAAAATTTTCTCAAATGAAATAGATATACTTATATATGGTCCATGAGCATAGTGAATAAAAAGACCACAATGCATGTATTTAGCGCATTCCATGTAGTGTTTCTCTCTTTGTCGTCTACTAGAGAGTCTCCAACATTCCGGTGATTAGCTTCACTACAGATGGGTGTGTTTATACGTTCATAAATAGTGGTGGACTATCTTTTCCCACTGTTCTGTATAAATCTGTGGTTCATTGTGCTTGATTCAACACAAACTCAAACTTCAATGGATCAAAGCTCTCCAACATATATTTCCCTACCAATAGTTTGACATGTCCATAGAGGTTGTAGTGTTTTATAGGTGACTGTAGTCCTGCATAAAAATGTTAAAAAAACATACTAAAAAAATTTGAATTAGAATTCATTAATACATAGCATGATTTGTAGTCCCACAACTTCACTAGAAGGGAACTACAACCAATGCATTCGGAGAACACTGTTAGCGGGTGGCCACAAAGGACGTCTGCAGCATAGCTCTTTTATACTAACATAATGTCAATATGCAAGGAAGCAACTCGGGATGGGGCACAGAGACTTAATGAGAGTGTTGATCTCACCAAAGTGAACTTAGAGGGCTACTCATTCTATAACAAAAGCAAATCAACCACTTCCTAGTCAGCAGACAATTAGTATGCAGTTAATGTCACCGCTCTAGGTCATCACGCTTTTTCGGCATCCAAACAAATTTAGAATGCAACTAAACTTAAGGAGAGGTATCACAACACCTAAGGACACAGTCCTACCAAGTTTTGTCACCATCTGGGAAGGTACTAAATCACGATTCATCACAAAAAATGTGCTGAAAACTGAAATAGAAGTACTCGAAAAGGTCCTCCTTAAGCATAGAAACAATTATCCATATTCAAAACATCAAAAAACAACCATTTTAACCTCCAAATCAATGCATTTAACTCACAAGCAAAGCGTCACAAACCACAGTAGAATTGATAATGATTACACTTATATTACAGAGGAAAAGACAAGGAACACAATATGTTGTTTGGAAATGAATTCTGATTACGAGTCCAGGAGAAAAGAAGATTACAATTTGTAGCAGCAAGAAGCTCTCACAGTGCACGTTTTCAAATCTTCCAAGCTGATTACATCTCTTTAGTCCAAACTAAGGGTTTTGACTTAAAGATTTAGGGAGCTTTCCCAAGGCCATCCGACCAGTTAAGTACAAGGGTGTAGACTCAGAAAGGTTGAGAGGGTATTGTCAAATTACATCATAATTACAAATCATCATAGGCTGAATTACACAGTTTTCTTCGAAAAATTGAGTGAGTGTTTATAGGGTTTGGTGTGCATACGCCTGTATCCACCAAACATTCCCCCCTTCCTATTCATTACATGTCCTTGTGTAAGCCGTCTCTGAGTGTAGGCTATTGTCTTCTCTCAAGCGTTACAGTGAGGTTTTTGAACTTCTGAGCTCTTGCTTCAATGTCTACTTTGGTGGCCAGCTCCCTGAAAGGATTGTTTCTGAGGGTACTTTGATAGGCGATGTGATGTGCTGGCAAATCTCTTGTCATAGGATTGAATATGGAGGAGTCCACTTCGAAGAAGCCTGTCATGAACGCCTCTTCAAAGGTCTCCATGTACTTAGAGGGCAGGAACATGACTCTTGCATATAATCCCACGATGACATTCCTACTTGGGATTTCTGTCTCTATATTCTAGTAAATGCCTCTCGTGCCTTTGACAAAGATTTACCAGGAATGCTCTACTGCTTCTATATCATTGAAAGCTGTAATGGAGGTGATGAGCATCATGGCAATCTTCACAAGCATCTGGCATGCGAGATTCGGAATCTTCTTCATCATGTTGATTACCCCTTTGAGAGTTTGAACCATATACTGCTCGGATAGTGGGTTGTTATTAAGTGGTATTTGTGATTACCAGGTAGTTCAACACCACTGGTCTTTTTCTTTACCAAGTGTAAAAACTGTCACACAGGATCGCCGTCTATTGATGGGACAATAAGTTGGGTCGATTTTGAGATGCTAGGGAGCGTTCTTGTAATAGGTTTCATCTGTTGGCCTTTGATCAAACCATTTCTTTTGCCAGAGGGGTTGATTATCAATGATTGTCTGAATCTGAAATGCCATGACAGGAACCTCCCTATAATCCCCTCTGCTATTTGGTTCAAGTTTTGGTAGCATTTTTTGTTGCCATAACCTAGCCTCTTGCCGCATCATTGGTAGGGTAACATCTCATGCCCGAGATTCTTTACCACCTCATCTAGAGTAATCATGATGAGGGCAGCCGATTCCAACACTTTCAGTTCATACTGCATATAAGCTTTGTGCGAGGGATCCTTTACTTTTGAGATCCAGCGCTAAATTTCATCCTTGGCCGACTCTGAAGTGGATGTCGTGACTGGATCTGTAGGTTCTTGCGTTGCTTTTTCCGTGCTAGTAGTGGGCACCTCTGTTTGATGAGCCTCAGACATGGACAATTCAAATCCTCCTTCTTGCTCAAATTCTAATGGGACCTATTGATGCTTTGTTTGATTGGCCCTCAAGGTCTCTAAGTCCCCTCTTACCTCAACCAACTAACTGCTTCCTTAATTCTTTGATTTCTTCATCCTTGGCTCGTTGTAGGGCCCTGTGTCCTGTTGTCATGATCTATCTATCATATTTTTCTTGACCCAAGGCTTCTTTCAAATCTTTAATCTCTTGATTTAAGGAGGTAGATCTTGTACGTTGAGGAGGGAGTCTCTTGTATGGCAAGGAGCTGAGTCAGAGATCATAATACGAGCCTTGCAGCTTCTCATTTTGTTCTCTTTCTTTGGTTAGCTCCTCCTTGAGACGTTGTTGCTCTACTTGCAGTGCGGAGTTTACCTCGTTAAACTGTTGTGCCTCTTTGTAATAGTAGGCTATATTTTCTTGTTCCCTTTGCAACTCCGATTGTGCCTGGAGTTGTGCCTTCTCTAATGCCCTCTATTCTTTGCTTTGACTGCAAGGAATCTGCTGCCATCTTAGATGCTTCTTTCTTTGTATCCGCTCAAGTAGATTGTAAAGTGTCCTTTGACATTGAAACTGTAGCTTGATCTGCGCTAAGTGAACACCAATGTCAAAAGGACTTGACTATTTTCGCTCCTTCCTCCATTGTAGCTTGTGATTGAGGCGATCTTGGCCTCCGCTGGGTTTTTTGGCCCTAATCCGATTGTTCAACCTCATCAGTTTGCTTTTCTCTCCGTCTCAAATCTTCTAGAGCCGCAGACGTTATGGTGGGCTTTGTTTGTGTGGCCTTCATTTCTTTATCTATGTTTAGTTCCAACTGCCTTTTCTCGCTCCTTGCTCTGGCAAGTCTTCAACTTTTTCTTTCTCCTTTACCGTAGTCTCTGGAGGTGCCCCAATGTCCTTGGGAGAACCAAACTCTTGACCTTGCTGGTCCTGCTTATCTTGTTGTTCCTCCCCTTGCAAGTTACTTTTCTCTTTTTTGCTTCGATTAGATTCGTCGAATCATTCGAGATCATCGACACGTGGCTTCTTTGATTCTTCTTTTTTCCTTCGCTCCATGTTTTGCTTGAGTTCATTATGGATTTGTTGCTGCATGGTGCTGGCCATCTCACATTTTTCTTCAATTTTCTGCCTTTTCTACTGCTTGATCCTTTATAAAGTAGCTATTTACCTGCGTAGAAGTAGAATGTTTTTTGCTTCTTCCTCCTCTTTCTCATCATCAGCTTTGGTTCCTTGGGTTTGTTTCTCATCATGCTTCTGTTGGTGGGAGCCTTTCCCTCAATGCTTGAGCTTCTTCCATTGTCCTCTTGGCATGAGTAATGGGAATAGCCTCTACCACGTGCACAACTTTCTTTCTCAATCGTGTATATCCAAGAGTGTATTGGTTGTCATGCTCCTCCTCCAAAGATTGGTACTCCAAAGGAGTGTCTCTCTATTGGGACCCTGCTTCCTGGCTACTTCGAGCATCTGACTCTGTCTTGTCGCTGTCAAAATCTTTTAAAGTTGCACTTTGCCTCATCTGCTCAACTTTTGGTTTTGGCCTGGTGGAAGGTCTTGCCATAGGTCTTATTGCTCTTTTAGATCTGTGGCTCATATCTATTTGCGCTTCGACTGGTGGTAGATCATCAATCATCCCTAGTGTGCCTGATAGGCAATACGCATTAGCATTAATCACTCGTTCATGTAGGCTTTGCTTCCTTGGCTCCCCTTACGCTTTGACAATGTTGTCAAGAAGATAACTGCCGAAGTCGCAACTGACCACTCTTCCCTCTGCCAGATTGATTCCTCCAGCAATTTTCACCATTTTGCAAGTAATTCTTTACTTAGTTTTGATCCTACAACCATCCTTAAGTTACATTTGCTTGTTGATAGTCTCCAAGGAGAGTGTGAAGTTTCGCAATTGGCTTAAGTAGCATTTTAAAAACTTGTCAAGAACTTTGTCTTTAGTCCTTCTTCATAAGTTTTGCTGGCATCGCAACATTTGACCTCTCTATGAGTTTTTTCTGGAATCCCATCTTTTTTTCCTTTGAAAATGACCAAAAGACCATTTGCAAACTAAAGGTAGCAAACCAGGAGGATTTGATGATCTTTAAGAGCAATTTTTGTGATCATTTTTGCACACCAGTACTATGTTTGCATTCCCCCAGCTACTGAGCTACTTCTGACCTAATTTTGGCAAAAAGGAACATGGATCACGATCCATGTTTGGATGCATTTTAAAAATCCAGTTATAGGAGTTTGTTCCTAGCCCTCTATGGGTGCTCCTGTAAAATTTTCTCTGATTTTAGGGTTTGAGAAACATGGATCGCGATCCATGTTCTAACACTTTTTACTGCTATTTTTGTCATGCATGATTCTGTTAGCTATTTGGGGTCTACAAGTGAAAGATTTTTTGTTTTTGATGAGTTTTGAGATTTCCCATTGGCCCTGTTAGTTTGCCAATTTTGTGACTGTGTACTGCTCTGATCTGTTGTTTTTGCAATGCTGATGCAGTATGGGACATACACACATGCTCTTGCAAGGTTAATGATCATACCTGTCAAATCTGGTGTAGTAAGATTCACCAAGGTGGTCGCAGCGGGCATAACAAATCGAAAAACCTAGCTTTTATCTCTCTCTCTGTGTGTGTGTGTGTGTGTGTGTGTGTGTGTGTGTGTGTGTGTGTGTGTGTGTGTGTGTGTGTGTGTGCGTGCAAATGAGCTTATGTTGCCCCATTTGACTATTTTGCTTTTTTGTTTTTTTGTTTTTTTGTTTTTTTGTAAAAAAAATTATTTACAATTAATATAATTGGCCAAAAAGTAACCAAAATTAGTGTAACCTCCCTAATATACATATTTTTATCATGGTATTAGATGGTGAGAGCATGGCTTATGATTATGCCGGCTAAGAGGTTATAAGGCTTTGAATAAATTGTTTTAAAGTAGACAAAAGGAAAGAAAAAGAAGAGAAATAAGTTGATAATAATAATATATACAAATGATAATCCTGCCGCACATTCCCCCCTTCCTATAGTGAGTCGTCCCAGACGAACATGTGGTAGAGTGCATGGGAACAAAGCACGTGTCAATACATAGCCATAGAGTGTGGCTCTATGATGCTGATGGAGGATATGCATCGGGAAACAAAAAGCTGTGTAAGAGAGAGGTGTTGAACAATATGTTCAATGGCTACTGGTGGCGTGGTCACATTGAAGCTGCGTGGTCCGGATAGTAGTAATTGTAGAAGACGCGCCCTGTGTTTGACGGTGACCTACAGAAGTTTTGATGCCGCTGGGTCTTTTGCTTGGGATTTATGTTTTGGTTGCCACAGAAATTGCTTGCTTGTGGATTTTCGAGAAGAGGCCTCGTGTGAGCGAGTTTGTTTTGGTTTCCATACCCACTTGACATTGTTGGTTTTTTGGGGCTGGTATTCCATTGGCCTAGTTTGTCTGACAAAAGACGTAGGCAATTTGTTGAGGTTTGATTTTGGTGTAGGCAATGTAGACGGATTTGTATTGGTGTGTCGTTTTCGTATCCACAATTGCTTAGGATTGGTTTGCATGATGGATTTTTTAACCCATATTTTTTTTACCATTGTTGTAGAATATCATTGAGTTGATGCATGTGGCAATAGTAGAAGTTCCCATACATGGTCTGTTTGTACGAAGGGGGTGGCAAAAGATTGGCCCTCTTGTTTGAGCAGTAAGGTATTGTCCTATCAGTTTGGCATGGCTTGATTAGTGCACATCCATGGCACTCCCATAATAATTGCTTCGTTAAGATGCTGATCGTTGACCACATGAAACTGATGTGGATAAACTGTTCCATCAATGGTGATTGGTAAATTTATGTGGCCCAGACTATCCATAGTGCCTTCATTTGCTAGTTTG
This sequence comes from Adiantum capillus-veneris, assembly GCF_014529385.1. Taxonomy (NCBI): domain Eukaryota; kingdom Viridiplantae; phylum Streptophyta; class Polypodiopsida; order Polypodiales; family Pteridaceae; genus Adiantum; species Adiantum capillus-veneris. The sequence goes on along the minus strand of NC_140951.1, from coordinate 142,649,679 downwards.
AACCCCACATAGTGTTTGGCATTAGAGGCTCTCACGTGATTTTTTTGAAAGTGGAGTAGTTAACTACTCAGTGTCCACTAATGCTCGCTCTGTGGTGCCATCGACAAGTTGTAAATTAATTTGTAGATCCATTCCTCCTAACCATGTAGCTACCATTTGTATGGATGCTATTGGACCAGTATCGATAGCATCGTTGTGTTTTGTTTTTCTCTAAAAGTTTGCTTGCTCCTTGCGCTTTTATACTCCAATTTTGGCTTCATACTGTGCCTGTTTCCGAATGTCTTATGCTTGACTTCTACGCTGAGCTGTTGCGTGTAGTGTTGCGAGTTCTTTTGGTGTCAACAGAGAAGATATTTCTTTAATCTATAGCCACTCGTCCAATTAGGCATCTCCTCGCCTGCTAATGTTGCAAGATTGATGGCACCACTTTGTGATATATCATGTATTACAAAAGGCCCCATCCCTCATGAAATGGTTTTGGAGGACTACTTAAAAAAGGGAGATGTGTTAATGGAGCTGCTTGATGAGTTTGACGTCGTAAGCCCACCACTATTTATGACGTCGTAAACACACCCATCCGTAGTGAAGCTAATCACTAAAATGTTGGAGACTCTCTAGTAGATGACACAGAGAGAAACAATACATGGAATGCGCTAAACACATGCATTACGGTCTTTTTATTCACTATACTCATGGACCATCTATAAGTATATTTATTGCGTTTGAGAATTTTTCCTTTGGCTTGTAACGGAATAATATGAAATGGTTTTGAAGGACTACTCAAGATGTGTCAATGGAGATGTTTGATGAGCTTGCAGTGTTTGCCAATACAACATGGAACTTGGATCGACATATAGCAGCGGTCCACTTGACAGTAGTTCCCTTCTAGTTAACTTGTGGGACCAGAGACCATGCTATGTATTTAAGAATGTCTATTTCAAAAAATTTCAATATTTCTTTTCAACATTTTTATGCAGGAATACAGTCACCTAAAGACGACTACAACCTCTATGTAGATGTCAAACTATCGACAGGGAAATACATGTTGGAGAGCTTTGATCTATTGAAGTTTGCGTTCATGTTGAATCAAGCACAGTGAACCATATATTTATATAGAACATTAGGAAAAGATAGCCCACCACCATTTATGACGATGTAAACACACTCATCCGTAGTGAAGCTAATCACCAAAATGTTGGAGACTCTGTAGTAGATGAACAGAGAGAAACACTACATGGAATGCGCTAAACACATGCATTGTGGTCTTTTTATTCACTATACTCATGGACCATCTATAAGTATATCCATTGCATTTGAGAAAATTTTCCTTTGGCTTGCAACGGAATAGCATGAAATGGTTTTGAAGGAAGGGAGATGTGTCAATGGAGGTGTTTGATGAGCTTGCAGTGTTTGCCAATACAACATGAAAATTGGATCGACATATAGCAGCGGTCCACTTGACAATAGTTCCCCTCTAGTGAACTTGTGGGAGTAGAAACCATGCTATGTATTTAAGAATGTCTAATTCTTTTCAAAAAATTTATGCAGGAATGCAGTCACCTATAGATGACTACAACCTCTATGTAGATGTCGAACTATTGGCAGGGAAATACATGCTGGAAAGTTTTGATTCATTGAAGTTTGCGTTCCCGTTGAATCAAGCACAGTGAACCATAGATTTATACAAAACAGTAGGCAAAGATAGTCAACCACTATTTATAACAACGTAAACACACCCATCCGTAGTGAAGCTAATCACCAAAATGTTGGAGGTTCTCTAGTAGACGACACAGAGAGAAACACTACATGGAATGCGCTAAACACATGCATTGTGGTCATTTTATTCACTATGCACATGAACCATCTATAAGTATATCAATTGCATTTGAGAAATTTTTCCTTCAGCTTGCAACGGAATTGTATGAAATGGTTTTAAAGGACTACTCAAGGAAGGGAGATGTGTTAATGGAGCTGTTTGATGAGCTTACAATGTTTAAACACCAATACAACATGGAACTTGGATCGACATATAGCAGCGGTCTACTTGCCAGACAACCTCACAGATGCCATCACTTTAAGTTCTTTCCTTGATGGCATCCCCACATGTCTCTACTAGTACAGCCATGGGTCAAAACTCCATATCCCATACTAAACAAAAAATACCCTAACAACACAATGCTATTTTGTTTTTCTCAAGTAAGTCTATAGAGTTTATCTTATTGTATTGAATACCATTTTCATTCTTTAATAAGTATTTGCATAAATGTATTGACAAAGCTACATTATTTTATTTTACCTTATTATTTGGTGTTGCATTTGATGTCGCATGTCTTTTGCACCATTTTTATGTTTGAAGTATTTGATTATAGTCAATGTCAATGGCATTCTCTTGAAGTGTTGATTTTAGTTCTCTTAAGTGATTTTCTAGAAACCATGGTTATGTATTTGAGAATATCTAATTCTAATTTTTTGAGAATTCTTTTTGAACACTAGTTCTCTTTAGTGATTTTGTGGGACTAGAAACCATGGTTATGTATTTGAGAATATCTAATTCTAATTTTTTGAGTATTCTTTTTGAACATTTTCATGCAACACTCTATGGTTACCTATGAAACACTATAACCGCTATGTAGATGTCTAACTATTGGCAGCTAAATGCAAGTTGGAGAGCTTTGATTTATTCAAGTTTGAGTTCGTGTTGAATAGATCACAGTAAACCAAATATTTATACAAAATAGCAAGAAAAGATATCCCACCACTATTTATGAAGTATTACACACACCCATTTGTAGTGAAGCTAATGACCCAAATGTTGGAGACTCTTTTTCTAGTGGATGACACTTAAAGAAGTGCTACATTGAATCCCCTAAACACATGCATTGTGGTTTCATCATTCACTGGAGAAGAGAGTATCTCTTCTCCAGTGAATGGAGAGTATCATTCACTAGAGAAGAGAGTATCTCTATGCTCATGGGCCATCTATTACTATATCTATTGCATTTACGAAAGTTTTCCTAGGGCTTGCAATGGAATTGTATGAAATGGTTTTGGAGGACTACTTAAAGAAGGGAGATGTATTAATGGAGCTAATTGATGAGTTTGGAGTGTTGGCAATGGAACATGGACATTGGATCGGCATATAGCAGTGGTCGACTTATAGATGCCATCTCTTTAGTTTACTTGATGCCATCCCCATATCTCTCTTCTAGTACAACCATGGGCCAAAACTCCATATCCCATACTCAACCAAAACGTCCTAAGAACACCATGCTACTTTATTTTTCATAAGTATGTCTATGAAAGTTATATAAACTTATGGGATACCATTATTTCATTCTTCAATAAGTATTTGCCAAAGCAAACTAACACCATTACATTATTTTCTTATATTTTAACATTTGGTGTTGCATTTGATGTCACATGTGTTGTGCACCCTTTTCATGTTTGAAGTACTACTATTCATTATACTCTATGTCAATGGTGTTCTCTTAACACATTGGTTGTAGTTCCCTTATAGTGTACTTGTGGGAAAAACCATGCTATATATTTAAGAATGTCTAATTCAAAAAAATTTAGTGTTGTTTTTTAACATTGTTATGCAGAACTATAGTCACCTATAAAACACTACAACCTCTATGTAGATGTCAAACTATTGACAGGAAAATACATGCTAGAGAGCTTTGATCCGTTGAAGTTTGAGTTCGTGTTGAATCAAGCACAACGAACCACAGATTTTTATAGAACAGTAGGAAAAGATAACCCACCACTATTTATGACGGCGTAAACACGCCCATTTGTAGTGAAGCTAATCACCAAAATGTTGGATACTCTGTAGTAGACGACACAGAAATAAACACTACATGGAATGTGCTAAACACATGCATTGTGGTCTTTTTATTCACTATGCTCATGGACCATCTATAAGTATATCTATTGCATTTGAGAAAAATGTTACTCTATTTTTCTTAAGTAAGTCTATAGAGTTTATCTTATCGTATGGAATACCATTTTCATTCTTTATTAAGTATTTGCATTAGTATATTGGCAATGCTACATTTTTTTATTTTACCTCAACATTTGGTGTTGCATTTGATGTCACGTGTCTTTTGCACCGTTTTTATTTTAAGTATTTAATTATACTCAATGTCAATGGTGTTCTCTTGAAGCGTTGATTGCAGTTATCTTTAGTGATTTTGTGGGACTAGAAACCGTTCTTATGTTTTTGAGAATATCTATTTCAAATTTATTCTTTTTGAACATTTTTATGCAGCACTCTATGGTTACCTATGGAACACTATAACTTCTATGTAGATGTCCAACTATTGGCATTTAAAATACAAGCTGGAGAGCTTTGATCCAATGAAGTTTGAGTTTGTGTTGAATACATCATAGTGAACCAAAGATTTATACAAAATAACAAGCCAAGATATCTCACCACTATTTATGAAGGATTACACACACCCATTTATACTGAAGCTAATGACCCAAATATTTGACACTTTTCTTCTAGTGAACGACACATAGAGAAGTGCTACATTGAATCCCCTAAACACATGCATTGTGGTTTTGTCATTTCCTAGCGAAGAGAGTATCTCTATGCTCATGGGCCATCTATTAGTATATATAGTATATTTGAGAAAGTTTTCCTTGGGCTTGCGATGAATTTGTATGAAATTGTTCTTGAGGACAACTTAAAGAAGGGAGATGTGTTAATGGAGCTTCTTGATGAGTTTGGAGTGTTTGGCAATAGAACATGGACATTGGATTGGCATATAGCAGTAATTGACTTACAAATGCCATCACTTTAGGCAATTTACTTGATGCCATCCCAAAATCTCTCCTCTAGTACAACCATGGGCCAAAAATCCATATCCCATACTCAACCAAAACGCCCTAAGAACACCATGCTCCTTTATTCTTCCCGAGTATGTTGATAAAATTTATATTATCTTTCTATGGAATACCATTATTTCATTCTTCAATAAGTATCTACAAAAGTGTACTGGCAATGTTACATTATTTTGTTCTATTTCAAAATTTGGTTTTGCATTTGATGTCACATGTGTTGTGCACCATTTTAATGTTTGAAGTACTGTTGTTCATTATACTCTATGTCAATGGTATTCTCCTAAAGTATTGCATGAAGTTCCCTTCTAGTAAACTTGTGGGACTAGAAACCATGCTATGTATTTAAGAATGTGTAATTCAAACTTTTTGAGTATCCTTTTTTTAACATTTTTATGCAGGACTATAGTCACCTATAAAACACTAGAAGCTCTATGTAGATGGCGAACTATTGGTAGGGAAATACATGCTAGAGAGCTTTGACCATTGAAGTTTGAGTTCGTGTTGAATCAAGCATAGTGAACAACATATTTATACTTTTATCCATTGAAGTTTGAGTTTGTGTTGAATAAATCATAGTGAACCAAAGATTTATACAAAACAACAAGAAAAGATATCCCTGCACTATTTATGAAGGATTACACACACCCTTCTATAGTGAAGCTAATCACCCTATTGTTGGAGACTCCTCTTATAGTTAAAGACACATAGAGAAGAGCTACATTGAATCCCCTAAACATATGCATTGTAGTTTTGTCATTCACTGGAGAACAGAGTATCTTTATGCTCATGGGATATCTATTAGTATATCTATTGCATTTGAAAAAATTTTCCTTGGGCTTGCAACGGAATTGTATGAAATGGTTTTGGACGACTACTTAAAGAAAGGAAATGTATTAATGGAGTTGTTTGATGAGTTTGGAGTGTTTGGCAATGGAACATGGACATTGGATCGGCATATAGCAGTGGTCGAGTTATAGATGCCATCGCTTTAGGTACTTTACTTGATGCCATCCCCACATCTCTCTTCTAGTACAACCATGAGCCAAAATTTTCCATACTCAACCAAAACACGCTAAGAATACCATGCTACTTTATTCTTCTCGACTATGTCTATAAAAGTTATATTCTCTTATGGAATACCATTATTTCATTCTTCAATAAGCATTTGCCAAAGCGTGCTGGCAACGTTACACTATTTTGTTCTATTTCAATATTTGGTGTTGCATTTGATGTCACATGTGATGTGCACCATCTCCATGTTTGAAGTATTGTTGTTCATTATAGTCTATGTCAATGGTGTTCTCCTAAAGCATTGGTTGAAGTTCCCTTCTATTGAAGTTGTGGGACTAGAAACCATGCTATGTATTTAAGAATGTCTAATTCAAATTCTTTTGAGTATTCTTTTTTAACATTTGTATGCAGGACTATAATCACCAACAAAACATTACAACCGCTAAATGCATGCATTGTGGTTTTTTAATTCACTATGCTCATGGAACATCTATAAGTATATACATCTATTTCTTTTGAGAAAATTTTTCTTCGGCTTGCAACGGATTTGTATGAAGTGGTTTTGAAGGACTACTCACTCAAGGAAGGGAGATGTGTCAATGGAGCTGTTTCATGAGCTTGCAGTGTTTAAATGCTAATATAACATGGAACTTGGATCGACATATAGCAACGGTCCACTTCCCAGACAACCTCACAGATGCCATGGCTTAATGTCCTTTCCTTGATACTATCCCCACATCTCTCTTCTAGTACAACCATGGTCCAAAACTCGATATCCCATACTAAACCAAAATGCCCTAACAACACCATGCTATTTTGTTTTTCTCAAGTAATTCTATAGAATTTATCATATCGTATGGAATACCATTTTCATTCTTTAATAAGTATTTGCATAGGTGTATTGGCAATGCTAGATTATTTTATTTTACCTCAACATCTGGTGTGGCATTTGATGTCACATGTCTTTTGCACCATTTTTATGTTTGAAGTGTTTGATTATAGTCAATGTCAATGGTTCTATATTGAAGCATTAATTGTAGTTCTCTTTAGTGATTTTGTGGGACTAGAAACCGTGCTTATGTAATTAAGAATATCTAATTGAATTTTTTTTTTGTAATCTTTTTGAACATTTTCATGCAGCACTCTATGGTTTCCAACTATTGGCAGTTAATTTCAAGCTGGAGACCTTTGATCCATTGAAGTTTGAGTTCGTGTTGAAAAAATTACATTGAACCAAAGATTTATACAAAACAGTTGGAAAAGACATCCCACCACTATTTATGAAGGATTACACAGACCCATCTGTAGTGAAGCTAATGAACCAAATGTTCGAGACTCTTCTTCTAGTGGACGGTGCATAGAGAAGTGCTACATTGAATCCCCTAAACACATGCATTGTGGTTTTGTCATTCACTAGAGAAGAGAGTATCTCTGTCCTCATGGACCATCTATGAGTATATCTATTGCATTTTTTGAGCAGTTTTCCTTGGGCTTGCAACGGAATTTTATGAAATAGTTTCGGAGGACTACTTAAAGAAGAGAGATGTGTTAATGAATCTCTTTGATGAGTTTGGACTATTTGGCAATGGAACATGGACATTGGATCCGCATATAGCAGTGGTCCACTTACAGATGCCATCGCTTTAGGTACTTTACTCGATGCCATCCCCACATCTCTCTTCTAGTACAACCATGGGCCAAAAATCCATATCCTTTACTCAACCAAAATGCCCTAAGAACACCGTGCTACTTTATTCTTCTCGACTATGTCTATAAAATTTATATTATCTTATGAAACACCATTATCTCTTTCAATAAGCATTTACCAAAGCGTACTAGCAACATTACATTATTTTGTTCTATTTCAACATTTGGTGGTGCATTTGATGTCACATGTGCTGTGCATTATAGTCTATGTCAATGGTGTTCTCCTAAAACATTGGTTGGAGTTCCTTCTAGTGAGCTTGTGGGACTAGAAACCAAGCTATGTATTTAATAATACCTCATTCAAAAAAAGTTGAGTATTCTTTTTTAACATTTTTATGCAGGACTATGGTCACCTATAAAACACTATCACCTATATATAGATGTTGAATTATTGGCAAGGAAATACATGTTGGAGAGAGATTTGATCCATTGAAGTTTGAGTTCATGTTGAATCAAGCACAGTGAACCATAAATTTATACAGATTAGAAGGAAAAGATAGCCCACCACTATTTATGAATGTATAAACACACCCATCTGTAGTAGTGAAGGTAATCACCATAATGTTGGAGACTCCATAGTAGATGACACAGAGAAAAATACTACATGGAATGTGCTAAACGCATGCATTGTGATCATTTTATACAATATGATCATGGACCATCTATAAGTATATACATCTATTTCATTTGAGAAATTTTTCCTTCGGCTTGCAACGGAATTGTATGAAATGATTTTGAAGGACTACTCAAGGAAGGGAGATGTGTAAATGGATCTATTTGATGAGCTTGCAGGATTTAAATGCCAATACAACATGGACCTTGGATCGACATATAGCAGCGGCCCACTTGCCAAACAACCTCACAGATGCCATCGCTTTAGATTCTTTCCTTGATGCCATCCCCACATCTCTCTTCTAGTATGGGCCATATCTCTATATCCCATACTAAACCAAAATGCCCTAACAACACCATACTACTTTGGTTTTCTCAAGTAAGTCTATAGAATTTATAGTATTGTATAGAATACCATTTTCATTATTTAATAAGTATTTGCATAGGTGTATTGGCAATGCTATATTGTTTTATTTTACCTTAAAATTTGGTGTTGCATTTGATGTCACATCTCTTTTGCACCGTTTTTATGTTTGAAGTATTTGATTATAGTCAATGTCAATGGTGTTCTCTTCAAGCGTTGATCGCAGGTCTCTTTAGTGATTTTGTGAGACTAGAAACCATGCTTATGTATTTGAGAATATCTAATTCAAATTTTTGTAGTATTCTTTTTGAACATTTTCATGCAGCACTCTATGGTTAATATGAAACACTATAACCTCTATGTAGATGTCCAACTATTGGCAGTTAAAATACAAGTTGGAGAGCTTTGATCCATTAAAGTTTGAGTTCGTGTTCACAATGAACCAAAGATTTATACAAAATCCCACCACTATTTATGAAGGATTACACACACCCATCTGTAGTGAAGCTAATGACCCAAATGTTTTAGAGTCTTCTTCTAGTGGACGACACATAGAGAAGTGCTACATTGAATCCCCTGAACACATGCATTGTGGTTTTGTCATTCACTGGAGAAGAGAGTATCTCTATGCTCATGGGCCATCTGTTAGTATGTCTATTGCATTTGAGAAATTTTTCCAACGGAGTTGTATGAAATGGTTTCGGAGGACTACTTAAAGAAGTGATGAGATGTGTTCCTGGAGCTGTTTGATGAGTTTGGAGTGTTTCGCAATAGGAGATGGACATTGGATCGGCATATAGCAGTGATCGACTTACAGATGCCATCGCTTTAGGTACTTTACTTGATGCCATCCCCACATCTCTCTTCAAGTACAACCATGGGCCAAAACTCCGTATCCCATACTCAACCGAAATGCCAAAATGTTGCAGACTCTCTAGTAGATGACACAGAGAGAAACACTACATGCAATGAGCTAAAAACTGCATTGTGGTCTTTTTATTCACTATGCTCATGGACCATCTATAAATATATACATCTAATTTATTTAAGAAGTTTTTCCTTCGGCTTGCAACGGAGTTGTATGAAATGGTTTTGAACGACTACTCAAGGAAGGGAAATGTGTCAATGAAGCTGTTTGATGAGCTTGCAAAGTTTGCCAATACAACATGGAAGTTCGATCGACATATAGCAGCGCTCCACTTGCCAGACAACCTCACAGATGCCATCCCTTTAGGTTCTTTCCTTGATGCCATCCCCACATCTCTCTTCTAGTACATCCATGGGCCAAAACCCCATATCCCATACTAAACCAAATGCCCTAACAACACCATGCTGCTTTATTTTTCTCAAGTAAGTCTATAGAATTTATCGTATTGTATAAGACACCATTTTCATTCTTTAATAAGTATTTGCATAAGTGTATTGGAAATTCTACATTATTTTGTTTTACCTCAACATTTGGTGTTGCATTTGATGTCACATGTCTTTTGCATGCTTTTTATGTTTGAAGTACTTGATTATAGTCAATGTCAATGGTGTTCTCTTGAAGTGTTGATTGCAGCTCTCTTTGGTGATTTTCTGGGACTAAGAAACGGTGCTTATGTATTTGAGAATATCTAATTCAAACTTTTTGAGTATTCTTTTTGAACACTTTCATGCTGCTAGCACTCTATGGTTACCTATGAAACACTATAGCCTCTACGTAGATGTCCAACTATTGGTGGCAGTTAAATACAAGCTGGAGAGCTTTGATCTATTGAAGTTTGAGTTTATGTTGAATAAATCATAGTGAACCAAAGATTTATACAAAACAGCAAGAAAAGATACCCCACCGCTATTTATGAAGGATTACACACGCTAATGACCCAAATGTTGGAGATTGTTCTTCTGATGGACCTTACATAGAGAAGCGCTACATTGAATCCGCTGAATACATGCATTGTGGTTTTGTCATTCACTGGAGAAGAGAGCATTTGAGAAAGTTTTCCTTGGGCTTGCAATGGAGTTGTATGAAATGGTTTTGGAGGACTACTTAAAGAAGGGACATGTGTTAATGGATCCGTTTGATGAGTTTGGAGTGTTTGGCAATAGAAGATGGACATTGGATGGGTATATAGCAGTGATCGACTTACAGATGCCATTGCTTTAGGTACTTTCCTTGATGCCATCCCCACATCTCTCTTCTAGTACAACCACGGGCCTTCCATAACTCCCATATATGATCTTCAATTTGAGCGCAGATCATTAATCTGCAATCTATGTAACTAGCTCTTTCCATAGATATGCTACATGCTATGGTTGTACCCACTTGATTTCAAATTCTATTTTGGGGAGAAACTTTGAATTCAAATAATCTAGCCGTTTTGCCTGTTTAAATTCAAAAGTTGTCCATTGATTACTTTCTTAATACTCAAGGTTTCACTTCCTTAAACTGCCAAATAAAGAGGTCCTCCTAGACCCCATACTGTACCTGATGTGATCAGCTTGTAATGTTGGCCAATACAGCATGAAAGTTGGATCGACATATAACAGCGGTCCACTTGCCAGACAACCTCACTGATGCCATCGCTTTAGGTTCCTTCCTTGATGCCATTCCCCCATCTCTCTTCTAGTACATCCATGGACCAAAACTCCATATCCCATACTAAACCAAAATGCCCTAACAACACCATGCTGCTTTATTTTTCTCAAGGGAGTCTATAGAATTTATCGTATCATATGGAACACCATTTTCATTCTTTAATAAGTATTTGCATAAGTGTATTGGCAATGCTACATGATTTCTTTTTACGTCAACATTTGGTGTTGCATTTGATGTCACATGTCTTTTGCATCGTCTCTATGTTTGAAATATTTGATTATAGTCAATGTCAATGGTGTTCTCTTGAAGCGTTGATTGCAGCTCTCTTTGGTGATTCTGTGGAACTAACAAACGACTGTGCTTATGTAATTGAGAATATCTAATTCAAACTTTTTGAGTATTCTTTTTAAACATTTTCATGCGGCACTCTATGGTTATCTATGAAACACTATGACCTCTAGGTAGATGTCCAACCATTGGTGGCTGTTAAATACAAGCTGGTTTCTGTTTAAAGCTGTAGATTTGACCATATTATGTTTAATCCCCGTTTTAGAACAAGCAGCTACAAATCCTTGAGCTAATGTATTCAAATCCATGATTGACCTTGGTGGAATGTTTTGGAACCATGTAAAATATTTTCCTTCTAATGATTCCAAACCCCTCGAATTGAGTATGGAAATCGAATATACGCTCTGCTACTTGTAGCATTTGTTTGTTGAGGGGATGGAGAAGATTTACTTCATGGATTGGTTCTCTGATTGTATCTTTTTCCATTCCTCTTTGCTTGGTGCAATAGGAACAATGAGTTGCCCTCCTTTAATTGATAGCTTTAGCTGATTCGTATCCCAATCTGGTACTGCTTTGTATGTACGCATCCAATTGAAGTTTGAGTCTGTGTTGAATGAATCACAGTGAACCAAAGATTTATATAAAACAGCAAGAAAAGATGCCCCACCGCCATTTATGAAGGATTACACAAGCTAATGACCCAAATGTTAAAGACTCTTCTTCTAATGGACCACACATAGAGAATCGCTACATTGAATCCCCTGAACAAATGCATTGTGGTTTTGTCATTCACAGGAGAAGAGAGTATCTCTATACTCATGGGCCATCTGTTAGTATATCTATTGCATTTGAGAAAGTTACTCGAGCTTGCAACGGAATTGTATGAAATGGTTTTCGAGGACTACTTAAAGAAGGGAGATGTGTTAATGGAGCCGTTTGATGAGTTTGGAGTGTTTGGCAATGGAAATTGACATTGGATCAGCATATAGCAGTGATCGACTTACACATGACATCGCTTTAGGTACTTTACTTGATGCCATCCCCACATCTCTCTTCTAGTACAACCACGGGCCAAAACTCCATATCCCATACTCAACCGAAACGCCCTAAGAACACCATGCTACTTTGTTATTTTCGAGTATGCCTATAAAAGTTATATTATCTTATAGAATAACATTATTTCATTCTTCAATCAGTATTTGCCAAAGCGTACTGGCAACGTTACATTATTTTGCTCTATTTCAACATTTGGTGTTGCATTTGATGTCACCTGTGTTGTGCACCGTCTTCCATGTTTGAAGTCCCGCTGTTCATTAGAGTTTATGTCAATGGTGTTCTCGTAAAGCATTGGTTGTATAGTTCTCTTCTAGTGAACTTGTGGGACTAGAAACCATGCTATGTATTTAAAAATGTCTAATTCAAATTCTTTTGAGTATTCTATTTTAATAATTTTTATGCAACACTATAGTCACCTATAAAAACATTTTTATGTTGATTTATTGACTGGGAAATACATGCTGGACAAAGCTCTGATACATTGAAGTTTGAGTTTGTGTTCAATCAAGCTTAGTGAATCACAGATTCATACCGCATAGCAGGAAAGGATAGCCCACCACATTTTATGAAGGCTTAAACACACCCATGTGTAGTGAAGCTAATCACAAAAATGTTGCAGACTCTCTAGTAGAAGTTACAGAGAGAAACACTACATGCAATGCGTTAAACACATGTATTGTGGTCTTTTTATTCACTGTGCTCATGGACCATCTATAAGTATATACATTTATCTCATTTGAGAGATTTTTCCTTCGGCTTGCAACGGAATTGTATAAAATGGTTTTGAAGGACCACTCAAGGAAGGGAGATGTGTCAATGGACGTGTTTGATAAGCTTGCAATGTTTGCCAATACAACATGGAAGTTGGATCGACATATAGCAGCGGTCCACAAGATAGACAACCTCACAGATGCCATCCCTTTAGGTTCTTTCCTTGATGCCATCCCCACATCTCTCTTGTAGTACGTCCAAGGGCCAAAACTCTGTATCCCATACTAAACCAAAATGCCCTAACAACACCATGCTGCTTTATTTTTCTCAAGTAACTCTATAGAATTTATATTATCGTATGGAACACCATTTTCATTTGTTAATAAGTATTTCATAAGTGTATTGACAATGCTACATTATTTTCTTTTACCTCAACATTTGGTGTTGCATTTGATGTCACATCTCTTTTGCACCGTTTGTATGTTTGAAGTATTTGATTATAGTTAATTTCAATAGTGTTCTCTTGAAGCGTTGATTGCAGCTCTCCTTGGTGATTTTGTTGGACTAAGAAACCGTGCTTATGTATTTCAGAATATCTAATTCAAACTCTTTGAGTATTCTTTTTGAACATTTTCATGTTGCTAGCACTTTATAGTCACCTATAAAAACACTACAACCTCTACGTAGATGTCAACCTATTGGCAAGGAAATATATGCTGGAGAGACCTTTGATCCATTGAAGTTTGAGTCCGTGTTGAATGAATCATAGTGAACCAAAGATTTATACAAAACAGCAAGAAAAGATACCCCACCGCTGTTTATGAAGGATTACCCAAGCTAATGACCCAAATGTTGAAGACTCTTCTTCTATTGGACCACCCATAGAGAAGCGCTACATTGAATCCCCTGAACGCATGCATTGTGGTTTTGTCATTCACTGGAGAAGAGAGTATCTCTATGCTCATGGGCCATCTGTTAGTATATCTATTGCATTTGAAGAAGTTTTTCTCGGGCTTGCAACGGAATTGTATGAAATGGTTTTGGAGGACTACTTAAGGAAGGGAGATGTGTTAATGGAGCCGGTTGATGAGTTTGGAGTGTTTTGCAATGGAACATGGACATTGGATCGGCATATAGGAGTGGTCGACTTACACATGCCATCGCTTTAGGTACTGGCAACGTTACATTATTTTGCTCTATTTCAACATTTGGTGTTGCATTTGATGTCACATGTGTTGTGCACCGTTTTCCATGTTTGAAGTACTGCTTTTCATTATAGTCTATGCCAATGGTATTTTCGTAAAGCATTGGTTGTATAGTTCCCTTCTAGTGAACTTGTGGGACTAGAAACCATGCTATGTATTTAAATATGTCTAATTCGAATTCTTTTTTAATAATTTTTATGCAAGACTATAGTCGCCGATAAAAACATTTTTATGTTAAACTATTGAGAGGCAAATACATGTTTGAAAGAGCTTTGATACATTGAAGTTTGAGTTTGTGTTCAATAAAGATTAGTGAATCACAGATTTATACCGAACAGTAGGAAAAGATAGCCCACCACTATTTATGAAGGCTTAAACACACCCATGTGTAGTGAAGTTAATCACAAAAATTTTACAGACTCTCTAGTAGACGACACAGAGAGAAACACTTCATGCAATGCGTTAAACACATGTATTGTGTTCTTTTTATTCACTGTGCTCATGGACCATCTATAAGTATATACATCTATCTCATTTGATAAATTTTTCCTTCGGCTTGCAACGGAATTGCATGAAATGGTTTTGAAGGACCACTCAAGGAAGGGACATGTGTCACTGGATGTGTTTGATGAGCTTGCAATGTTTGCTAATACAACATGGAAGTTGGATTGACATATAGCAGCGGTCCACAAGCTAGACAACCTCACAGATGCCATCCCTTTAGGTTCTTTCCTTGATGCCATCCCCACATCTCTCTTGTAGTACATCCATGGGCCAAAACTCCGTATCCCATACTAAACCAAAATGCCCTAACAACACCACGCTGCTTTATTATTCTCAAGTAAGTCTATAGAATTTATCGTATCGTATGAAACACCATTTTCATTCGTTAATAAGTATTTGCATAAGTGTATTGGCAATGCTACATTATTTTGTTTTACCTCAACATTTGGTGTTGCATTTGATGTCACATCTCTTTTGCACCGTTTGTATGTTTGAAGTATTTGATTATAGTTAATGTCAATAGTAATCTCCTGAAGCGTTGATTGCAGCTCTCCTTAGTGATTTTGTGGGACTAAGAAACCGGTTTATGTATTTCAAAATATCTAATTCAAGCTCTTTGAGTATTCTTTTTGAACCTTTTCAGGTTGCTAGCACTTTATAGTCACCTATAAAAACACAACAACCTCTACGTAGATGTCAACCTATTGGCAGGGAAATATATGCTGGAGAGAGCTTTGATCCATTGAAGTTTGAGTCCGTGTTGAATGAATCACAGTGAACCAAAGATTTATGCAAAACAACAAGAAAAGATCCCCCATCGCTGTTTATGAAGGATTACACAATCTAATGACCCCAATGTTGAAGAATCTTATTCTATTGGACCATGCATAGAGAAGCGCTACATTGAATCCCCTGACCACATGCATTGTGGTTTTGTCATTCACTGGAGAAGAGAGTATCTCTATGCTCGTGGGCCATTTGTTAGTATATCTATTGCATTTGAAGAAGTTCTTCTCGGGCTTGCAATGGAATTGTATGAAATGGTTTTGGAGGACTACTTAAGGAAGGGAGATGTGTTAATGGAGCGGTTTGATGAGTTTGGAGTGTTTGGCAATGCAACATGAACATTGCATCGGCATATAGGAGTGGTCGACTTACACATGCCATCGCTTTAGGTACTTTACTTGATGCCATCCCCACATCTCTCTTCTAGTACAACCACAGGCCAAACCACGGGGCAAAACTCCATATCCCATACTCAACCGAAACGCCCAAAGAACACCATGCTACTTTGTTATTCTCGAGTATGCCTATAAAATCTATATTATCTTAAGGAATAACATTATTTCATTCTTCAATCAGTATTTGCCAAAGCGTACTGGGAACGTTAAACACATGTATTGTGGTCTTTTTATTCACTGTGCTCATGGATCGACATATAGCAGCAGTCCACAAGCTAGAAAACCTCACAGATGCCATCCCTTTAGGTTCTTTCCTTGATGCCATCCCCACATCTTTCTTGTAGTACATCCATGGGCCTTAACTCCGTATCCCATACTAAACCAAAATGCAGTAACAACACCATGCTGCTTTATTTTTCTCAAGTAAGTCTATAGAATTTATCGTATCATATGGAACACCATTTTCATTCGTTAATAAGTATTTGCATAAGTGTATTGGCAATGCTACATTATTTTTTTTTACCTCAACATTTGGTGTTGCGTTTGATGTCACATCTCTTTTGCATCATTTGTATGTTTGAAGTATTTTATTATTAGTCAATGTCAATAGTGTTCTCTTGAAGCGTTGATTGCAGCTCTCCTTGGTGATTTTGTGGGACTAAGAAACCGTGCTTATGTATTTCAGAATATCTAATTCAAGCTCCTTGAGGTATTCTTTTTGAACATTTTCATGTTGCTAGCACTTTATAGTCACCTATAAAAACACTACAACCTCTATGTATATGTCAACCTATTGGCAGGGAAATATATGCTGGAGAGAGCTCTGATCCATTGAAGTTTGAGTCCGTGTTGAATGAATCATAGTGAACCAAAGATTTATACAAAACAGCAAGAAAAGATACCCCACCGCTGTTTATGAAGGATTACCCAAGCTAATGACCCAAATGTTGAAGACTCTTCTTCTATTGGACCACACATAGAGAAGCGCTACATCGAATCCCCTGAACACATGCAATGCGGTTTTGTCATTCACTGGAGAAGAAAGTATTTCTATGCTCATGGGCCATCTGTTAGTGTATCTATTGCATTTGAAGAGGTTTTCCTCGGGCTTGCAATGGAATTGTATGAAATGGTTTTGGAGGACTACTCAAGGAAGGGAGATGTGTTAATGGAGCCGTTTGATGAGTTTGGAGTGTTTGGCAATGGAACATTGACATTGGATCGGCATATAGTAGTGGTTGACTTACACATGCCATCGCTTGAGGTACTTTACTTGATGGCATCCCCACATCTCTCTTCTAGTACAACCACGGGCCAAAACTCCATATCCCATACTCAATCGAAACGCCCTAAGAACACACTGCTACTTTGTTATTCTCGAGTATGCCTATAAAAGCTATATTACCTTGTGAAATGACATTATTTCATTATTCAATCAGTATTTGCCAAAGCGTACTGGCAACGTTACATTATTTTGCTCCATTTCAACATTTGGTGTGACGTGTGTTGTGCACCGTTTTCCATGTCTGAAGTACTGCTTTTCATTATATAGTCAATGTCAATGGTGTTCTCGTAAAGCATTGGTTGTATAGTTCCCTTCTAGTGAACTTGTGGGACTAGAAACCATGCTATGTATTTAAAAATGTCTAATTCGAATTCCTTTGAGTATTCTTTTTTAATAATTTTTATGCAGGACTATAGTCACCTATAAAAACATTTTTATGTTGAACTTATTGAGAGGGAAATACATGCTGGAGAGAGCTCTGATACATTGAAGTTTGAGTTCGTGTTCAATAAAGCTTAGTGAATCACAGATTTATACCGAACAGCCGGAAAAGATAGCCCACCACTATTTAGGAAGGCTTAAACGCACCCATGTGTAGTGAAGCTAATCACAAAAATGTTGCACACTCTCTAGTCGACGTTACAGAGAGAAACACTACATGCAATGCGTTAGACACATGTATTGTGGTCTTTTTGTTCACTGTGCTCATGGACCATCTATAAGTATATACATCTATCTCATTTGAGAAATTTTTCCTTCGGCTTGCAACGGAATTGTATGAAATGGTTTTGAAGGACCACTCAAGGAAGGGAGATGTGTCACTGGATGTGTTTGATGAGCTTGCAATGTTTGCCAATACAACATGGAAGTTGGATCGACATATAGCAGCGGTCCACAAGCTAGACAACCTCACAGATGCCATCCCTTTAGGTTATTTCCTTGATGCCATCCCCACATCTCTCTTGTAGTACATCCATGGGGCAAAACTCCGTATCCCATACTAAACCAAAATGCCCTAACACCACCATGCTGCTTTATTTTTCTCAAGTAAGTCTATAGAATTTATCGTATCGTATGGAACACCATTTTCATTGGTTCATAAGTATTTACATAAAGTGTATCGACAATGCTACATTATTTTGTTTTACCTCAACATTTGGTGTTTCATTTGATGTCACATCTCTTTTGCATCGTTTGCATGTTTGAAGTATCTGATTATAGTCAATGTCAATACTGTTCTCTTCAAGCGTTGATTGCATCTCTCCTCGGTGATTTTGTGGGACTAAGAAACCGTGCTTATGTATTTCAGAATATCTAATTCAAACTCTTTGAGTGTTCTTTTTGAACATTTTCGTGTTGCTAGCACTTTATAGTCACCTATAAAAACACTACAACCTCTACGTAGATGTCAACCTATTGGCAAAGAAATATATGCTGGAGAGAGCTTTGATCCATTGAAGTTTGAGTCCGTGTTGAATGAATCATAGTGAACCAAAGATTTATACAAAACAACAAGAAAAGATACCCCACCGCTGTTTATGAAGGATTACCCAAGCTAATGACCCAAATGTTGAAGACTCTTCTTCTATTGGACCACACATAGAGAAGCGCTACATCGAATCCCCTGAACACATGCAATGCGGTTTTGTCATTCACTGGAGAAGAAAGTATTTCTATGCTCATGGGCCATCTGTTAGTATATCTATTGCATTTGAAGAAGTTTTCCTCGGGCTTGCAACGGAATTGTATGAAATGGTTTTGGAGGACTACTCAAGGAAGGGAGATGTGTTAATGGAGCCGTTTGATGAGTTTGGAGTGTTTGGCAATGGAACATTGACATTGGATCGGCATATAGTAGTGGTCGACTTACACATGCCATCGCTTGAGGTACTTTACTTGATGGCATCCCCACATCTCTCTTCTAGTACAACCACGGGCCAAAACTCCATATCCCATACTCAATCGAAACGCCCTAAGAACACAATGCTACTTTGTTATTCTCGAGTATGCCTATAAAAGCTATATTATCTTATGAAATGACATTATTTCATTATTCAATCAGTATTTGCCAAAGCGTACTGGCAACGTTACATTATTTTGCTCCATTTCAACATTTGGTGTGACGTGTGTTGTGCACCGTTTTCCATGTCTGAAGTACTGCTTTTCATTATATAGTCAATGTCAATGGTGTTCTCGTAAAGCATTGGTTGTATAGTTCCCTTCTAGTGAACTTGTGGGACTAGAAACCATGCTATGTATTTAAAAATGTCTAATTCGAATTCCTTTGAGTATTCATTAATAATTTTTATGTAGGACTATAGTCACCTATAAAAACATTTTTATGTTGAACTTATTGAGAGGGAAATACATGCTGGAGAGAGCTCTGATACATTGAAGTTTGAGTTCGTGTTCAATAAAGCTTAGTGAATCACAGATTTATACCGAACAGCCGGAAAAGATAGCCCACAACTATTTAGGAAGGCTTAAACGCACCCATGTGTAGTGAAGCTAATCACAAAAATGTTGCACACTCTCTAGTCGACGTTACAGAGAGAAACACTACATGCAATGCGTTAGACACATGTATTGTGGTCTTTTTGTTCACTGTGCTCATGGACCATCATTAAGTATATACATCTATCTCATTTGAGAAATTTTTCCTTCGGCTTGCAACGGAATTGTATGAAATGGTTTTGAAGGACCACTCAAGGAAGGGAGATGTGTCACTGGATGTGTTTGATGAGCTTGCAATGTTTGCCAATACAACATGGAAGTTGGATCGACATATAGCAGCGGTCCACAAGCTAGACAACCTCACAGATGCCATCCCTTTAGGTTATTTCCTTGATGCCATCCCCACATCTCTCTTGTAGTACATCCATGGGGCAAAACTCCGTATCCCATACTAAACCAAAATGCCCTAACACCACCATGCTGCTTTATTTTTCTCAAGTAAGTCTATAGAATTTATCGTATCGTATGGAACACCATTTTCATTGGTTCATAAGTATTTACATAAAGTGTATCGACAATGCTACATTATTTTGTTTTACCTCAACATTTGGTGTTTCATTTGATGTCACATCTCTTTTGCATCGTTTGCATGTTTGAAGTATTTGATTATAGTCAATGTCAATACTGTTCTCTTCAAGCGTTGATTGCAGCTCTCCTCGGTGATTTTGTGGGACTAAGAAACCGTGCTTATGTATTTCAGAATATCTAATTCAAACTCTTTGAGTGTTCTTTTTGAACATTTTCGTGTTGCTAGCACTTTATAGTCACCTATAAAAACACTACTACAACCTCTACGTAGATGTCAACCTATTGGCAAAGAAATATATGCTGGAGAGAGCTTTGATCCATTGAAGTTTGAGTCCGTGTTGAATGAATCATAGTGAACCAAAGATTTATACAAAACAGCAAGAAAAGATACCCCACCGCTGTTTATGAAGGATTACCCAAGCTAATGACCCAAATGTTGAAGACTCTTCTTCTATTGGACCACACATAGAGAAGCGCTACATCGAATCCCCTGAACACATGCAATGCGGTTTTGTCATTCACTGGAGAAGAAAGTATTTCTATGCTCATGGGCCATCTGTTAGTATATCTATTGCATTTGAAGAAGTTTTCCTCGGGCTTGCAACGGAATTGTATGAAATGGTTTTGGAGGACTACTCAAGGAAGGGAGATGTGTTAATGGAGCCGTTTGATGAGTTTGGAGTGTTTGGCAATGGAACATTGACATTGGATCGGCATATAGTAGTGGTCGACTTACACATGCCATCGCTTGAGGTACTTTACTTGATGGCATCCCCACATCTCTCTTCTAGTACAACCACGGGCCAAAACTCCATATCCCATACTCAATCGAAACGCCCTAAGAACACAATGCTACTTTGTTATTCTCGAGTATGCCTATAAAAGCTATATTATCTTATGAAATGACATTATTTCATTATTCAATCAGTATTTGCCAAAGCGTACTGGCAACGTTACATTATTTTGCTCCATTTCAACATTTGGTGTGACGTGTGTTGTGCACCGTTTTCCATGTCTGAAGTACTGCTTTTCATTATATAGTCAATGTCAATGGTGTTCTCGTAAAGCATTGGTTGTATAGTTCCCTTCTAGTGAACTTGTGGGACTAGAAACCATGCTATGTATTTAAAAATGTCTAATTCGAATTCCTTTGAGTATTCTTTTTTAATAATTTTTATGCAGGACTATAATCACCTATAAAAACATTTTTATGTTGAACTTATTGAGAGGGAAATACATGCTGGAGAGAGCTCTGATACATTGAAGTTTGAGTTCGTGTTCGATAAAGCTTAGTGAATCACAGATTTATACCGAACAGCCGGAAAAGATAGCCCACCACTATTTAGGAAGGCTTAAACGCACCCATGTGTAGTGAAGCTAATCACAAAAATGTTGCACACTCTCTAGTAGACGTTACAGAGAGAAACACTACATGCAATGCGTTAAACACATGTATTGTGGTCTTTTTGTTCACTGTGCTCATGGACCATCATTAAGTATATACATCTATCTCATTTGAGAAATTTTTCCTTCGGCTTGCAACGGAATTGTATGAAATGGTTTTGAAGGACCACTCAAGGAAGGGAGATGTGTCACTGGATGTGTTTGATGAGCTTGCAATGTTTGCCAATACAACATGGAAGTTGGATCGACATATAGCAGCGGTCCACAAGCTAGACAACCTCACAGATGCCATCCCTTTAGGTTATTTCCTTGATGCCATCCCCACATCTCTCTTGTAGTACATCCATGGGGCAAAACTCCGTATCCCATACTAAACCAAAATGCCCTAACACCACCATGCTGCTTTATTTTTCTCAAGTAAGTCTATAGAATTTATCGTATCGTATGGAACACCATTTTCATTGGTTCATAAGTATTTACATAAAGTGTATCGACAATGCTACATTATTTTGTTTTACCTCAACATTTGGTGTTTCATTTGATGTCACATCTCTTTTGCATCGTTTGCATGTTTGAAGTATTTGATTATAGTCAATGTCAATACTGTTCTCTTCAAGCGTTGATTGCAGCTCTCCTCGGTGATTTTGTGGGACTAAGAAACCGTGCTTATGTATTTCAGAATATCTAATTCAAACTCTTTGAGTGTTCTTTTTGAACATTTTCGTGTTGCTAGCACTTTATAGTCACCTATAAAAACACTACAACCTCTACGTAGATGTCAACCTATTGGCAAAGAAATATATGCTGGAGAGAGCTTTGATCCATTGAAGTTTGAGTCCGTGTTGAATGAATCATAGTGAACCAAAGATTTATACAAAACAGCAAGAAAAGATACCCCACCGCTGTTTATGAAGGATTACCCAAGCTAATGACCCAAATGTTGAAGACTCTTCTTCTATTGGACCACACATAGAGAAGCGCTACATCGAATCCCCTGAACACATGCAATGCGGTTTTGTCATTCACTGGAGAAGAAAGTATTTCTATGCTCATGGGCCATCTGTTAGTATATCTATTGCATTTGAAGAAGTTTTCCTCGGGCTTGCAACGGAATTGTATGAAATGGTTTTGGAGGACTACTCAAGGAAGGGAGATGTGTTAATGGAGCCGTTTGATGAGTTTGGAGTGTTTGGCAATGGAACATTGACATTGGA
The DNA here is from genome assembly GCF_014529385.1 of Adiantum capillus-veneris. NCBI lineage: Eukaryota > Viridiplantae > Streptophyta > Polypodiopsida > Polypodiales > Pteridaceae > Adiantum > Adiantum capillus-veneris. Next base: position 142,626,666 of record NC_140951.1, on the reverse strand, counting down.
TCGGCATATAGTAGTGGTCGACTTACACATGCCATCGCTTGAGGTACTTTACTTGATGGCATCCCCACATCTCTCTTCTAGTACAACCACGGGCCAAAACTCCATATCCCATACTCAATCGAAACGCCCTAAGAACACAATGCTACTTTGTTATTCTCGAGTATGCCTATAAAAGCTATATTATCTTATGAAATGACATTATTTCATTATTCAATCAGTATTTGCCAAAGCGTACTGGCAACGTTACATTATTTTGCTCCATTTCAACATTTGGTGTGACGTGTGTTGTGCACCGTTTTCCATGTCTGAAGTACTGCTTTTCATTATATAGTCAATGTCAATGGTGTTCTCGTAAAGCATTGGTTGTATAGTTCCCTTCTAGTGAACTTGTGGGACTAGAAACCATGCTATGTATTTAAAAATGTCTAATTCGAATTCCTTTGAGTATTCTTTTTTAATAATTTTTATGCAGGACTATAATCACCTATAAAAACATTTTTATGTTGAACTTATTGAGAGGGAAATACATGCTGGAGAGAGCTCTGATACATTGAAGTTTGAGTTCGTGTTCGATAAAGCTTAGTGAATCACAGATTTATACCGAACAGCCGGAAAAGATAGCCCACCACTATTTAGGAAGGCTTAAACGCACCCATGTGTAGTGAAGCTAATCACAAAAATGTTGCACACTCTCTAGTAGACGTTACAGAGAGAAACACTACATGCAATGCGTTAAACACATGTATTGTGGTCTTTTTGTTCACTGTGCTCATGGACCATCATTAAGTATATACATCTATCTCATTTGAGAAATTTTTCCTTCGGCTTGCAACGGAATTGTATGAAATGGTTTTGAAGGACCACTCAAGGAAGGGAGATGTGTCACTGGATGTGTTTGATGAGCTTGCAATGTTTGCCAATACAACATGGAAGTTGGATCGACATATAGCAGCGGTCCACAAGCTAGACAACCTCACAGATGCCATCCCTTTAGGTTATTTCCTTGATGCCATCCCCACATCTCTCTTGTAGTACATCCATGGGGCAAAACTCCGTATCCCATACTAAACCAAAATGCCCTAACACCACCATGCTGCTTTATTTTTCTCAAGTAAGTCTATAGAATTTATCGTATCGTATGGAACACCATTTTCATTGGTTCATAAGTATTTACATAAAGTGTATCGACAATGCTACATTATTTTGTTTTACCTCAACATTTGGTGTTTCATTTGATGTCACATCTCTTTTGCATCGTTTGCATGTTTGAAGTATTTGATTATAGTCAATGTCAATACTGTTCTCTTCAAGCGTTGATTGCAGCTCTCCTCGGTGATTTTGTGGGACTAAGAAACCGTGCTTATGTATTTCAGAATATCTAATTCAAACTCTTTGAGTGTTCTTTTTGAACATTTTCGTGTTGCTAGCACTTTATAGTCACCTATAAAAACACTACAACCTCTACGTAGATGTCAACCTATTGGCAAAGAAATATATGCTGGAGAGAGCTTTGATCCATTGAAGTTTGAGTCCGTGTTGAATGAATCATAGTGAACCAAAGATTTATACAAAACAGCAAGAAAAGATACCCCACCGCTGTTTATGAAGGATTACCCAAGCTAATGACCCAAATGTTGAAGACTCTTCTTCTATTGGACCACACATAGAGAAGCGCTACATCGAATCCCCTGAACACATGCAATGCGGTTTTGTCATTCACTGGAGAAGAAAGTATTTCTATGCTCATGGGCCATCTGTTAGTATATCTATTGCATTTGAAGAAGTTTTCCTCGGGCTTGCAACGGAATTGTATGAAATGGTTTTGGAGGACTACTCAAGGAAGGGAGATGTGTTAATGGAGCCGTTTGATGAGTTTGGAGTGTTTGGCAATGGAACATTGACATTGGATCGGCATATAGTAGTGGTCGACTTACACATGCCATCGCTTGAGGTACTTTACTTGATGGCATCCCCACATCTCTCTTCTAGTACAACCACGGGCCAAAACTCCATATCCCATACTCAATCGAAACGCCCTAAGAACACAATGCTACTTTGTTATTCTCGAGTATGCCTATAAAAGCTATATTATCTTATGAAATGACATTATTTCATTATTCAATCAGTATTTGCCAAAGCGTACTGGCAACGTTACATTATTTTGCTCCATTTCAACATTTGGTGTGACGTGTGTTGTGCACCGTTTTCCATGTCTGAAGTACTGCTTTTCATTATATAGTCAATGTCAATGGTGTTCTCGTAAAGCATTGGTTGTATAGTTCCCTTCTAGTGAACTTGTGGGACTAGAAACCATGCTATGTATTTAAAAATGTCTAATTCGAATTCCTTTGAGTATTCTTTTTTAATAATTTTTATGCAGGACTATAATCACCTATAAAAACATTTTTATGTTGAACTTATTGAGAGGGAAATACATGCTGGAGAGAGCTCTGATACATTGAAGTTTGAGTTCGTGTTCGATAAAGCTTAGTGAATCACAGATTTATACCGAACAGCCGGAAAAGATAGCCCACCACTATTTAGGAAGGCTTAAACGCACCCATGTGTAGTGAAGCTAATCACAAAAATGTTGCACACTCTCTAGTAGACGTTACAGAGAGAAACACTACATGCAATGCGTTAAACACATGTATTGTGGTCTTTTTGTTCACTGTGCTCATGGACCATCATTAAGTATATACATCTATCTCATTTGAGAAATTTTTCCTTCGGCTTGCAACGGAATTGTATGAAATGGTTTTGAAGGACCACTCAAGGAAGGGAGATGTGTCACTGGATGTGTTTGATGAGCTTGCAATGTTTGCCAATACAACATGGAAGTTGGATCGACATATAGCAGCGGTCCACAAGCTAGACAACCTCACAGATGCCATCCCTTTAGGTTATTTCCTTGATGCCATCCCCACATCTCTCTTGTAGTACATCCATGGGGCAAAACTCCGTATCCCATACTAAACCAAAATGCCCTAACACCACCATGCTGCTTTATTTTTCTCAAGTAAGTCTATAGAATTTATCGTATCGTATGGAACACCATTTTCATTGGTTCATAAGTATTTACATAAAGTGTATCGACAATGCTACATTATTTTGTTTTACCTCAACATTTGGTGTTTCATTTGATGTCACATCTCTTTTGCATCGTTTGCATGTTTGAAGTATTTGATTATAGTCAATGTCAATACTGTTCTCTTCAAGCGTTGATTGCAGCTCTCCTCGGTGATTTTGTGGGACTAAGAAACCGTGCTTATGTATTTCAGAATATCTAATTCAAACTCTTTGAGTGTTCTTTTTGAACATTTTCGTGTTGCTAGCACTTTATAGTCACCTATAAAAACACTACTACAACCTCTACGTAGATGTCAACCTATTGGCAAAGAAATATATGCTGGAGAGAGCTTTGATCCATTGAAGTTTGAGTCCGTGTTGAATGAATCATAGTGAACCAAAGATTTATACAAAACAGCAAGAAAAGATACCCCACCGCTGTTTATGAAGGATTACCCAAGCTAATGACCCAAATGTTGAAGACTCTTCTTCTATTGGACCACACATAGAGAAGCGCTACATCGAATCCCCTGAACACATGCAATGCGGTTTTGTCATTCACTGGAGAAGAAAGTATTTCTATGCTCATGGGCCATCTGTTAGTATATCTATTGCATTTGAAGAAGTTTTCCTCGGGCTTGCAACGGAATTGTATGAAATGGTTTTGGAGGACTACTCAAGGAAGGGAGATGTGTTAATGGAGCCGTTTGATGAGTTTGGAGTGTTTGGCAATGGAACATTGACATTGGATCGGCATATAGTAGTGGTCGACTTACACATGCCATCGCTTGAGGTACTTTACTTGATGGCATCCCCACATCTCTCTTCTAGTACAACCACGGGCCAAAACTCCATATCCCATACTCAATCGAAACGCCCTAAGAACACAATGCTACTTTGTTATTCTCGAGTATGCCTATAAAAGCTATATTATCTTATGAAATGACATTATTTCATTATTCAATCAGTATTTGCCAAAGCGTACTGGCAACGTTACATTATTTTGCTCCATTTCAACATTTGGTGTGACGTGTGTTGTGCACCGTTTTCCATGTCTGAAGTACTGCTTTTCATTATATAGTCAATGTCAATGGTGTTCTCGTAAAGCATTGGTTGTATAGTTCCCTTCTAGTGAACTTGTGGGACTAGAAACCATGCTATGTATTTAAAAATGTCTAATTCGAATTCCTTTGAGTATTCTTTTTTAATAATTTTTATGCAGGACTATAATCACCTATAAAAACATTTTTATGTTGAACTTATTGAGAGGGAAATACATGCTGGAGAGAGCTCTGATACATTGAAGTTTGAGTTCGTGTTCGATAAAGCTTAGTGAATCACAGATTTATACCGAACAGCCGGAAAAGATAGCCCACCACTATTTAGGAAGGCTTAAACGCACCCATGTGTAGTGAAGCTAATCACAAAAATGTTGCACACTCTCTAGTAGACGTTACAGAGAGAAACACTACATGCAATGCGTTAAACACATGTATTGTGGTCTTTTTGTTCACTGTGCTCATGGACCATCATTAAGTATATACATCTATCTCATTTGAGAAATTTTTCCTTCGGCTTGCAACGGAATTGTATGAAATGGTTTTGAAGGACCACTCAAGGAAGGGAGATGTGTCACTGGATGTGTTTGATGAGCTTGCAATGTTTGCCAATACAACATGGAAGTTGGATCGACATATAGCAGCGGTCCACAAGCTAGACAACCTCACAGATGCCATCCCTTTAGGTTATTTCCTTGATGCCATCCCCACATCTCTCTTGTAGTACATCCATGGGGCAAAACTCCGTATCCCATACTAAACCAAAATGCCCTAACACCACCATGCTGCTTTATTTTTCTCAAGTAAGTCTATAGAATTTATCGTATCGTATGGAACACCATTTTCATTGGTTCATAAGTATTTACATAAAGTGTATCGACAATGCTACATTATTTTGTTTTACCTCAACATTTGGTGTTTCATTTGATGTCACATCTCTTTTGCATCGTTTGCATGTTTGAAGTATTTGATTATAGTCAATGTCAATACTGTTCTCTTCAAGCGTTGATTGCAGCTCTCCTCGGTGATTTTGTGGGACTAAGAAACCGTGCTTATGTATTTCAGAATATCTAATTCAAACTCTTTGAGTGTTCTTTTTGAACATTTTCGTGTTGCTAGCACTTTATAGTCACCTATAAAAACACTACTACAACCTCTACGTAGATGTCAACCTATTGGCAAAGAAATATATGCTGGAGAGAGCTTTGATCCATTGAAGTTTGAGTCCGTGTTGAATGAATCATAGTGAACCAAAGATTTATACAAAACAGCAAGAAAAGATACCCCACCGCTGTTTATGAAGGATTACCCAAGCTAATGACCCAAATGTTGAAGACTCTTCTTCTATTGGACCACACATAGAGAAGCGCTACATCGAATCCCCTGAACACATGCAATGCGGTTTTGTCATTCACTGGAGAAGAAAGTATTTCTATGCTCATGGGCCATCTGTTAGTATATCTATTGCATTTGAAGAAGTTTTCCTCGGGCTTGCAACGGAATTGTATGAAATGGTTTTGGAGGACTACTCAAGGAAGGGAGATGTGTTAATGGAGCCGTTTGATGAGTTTGGAGTGTTTGGCAATGGAACATTGACATTGGATCGGCATATAGTAGTGGTCGACTTACACATGCCATCGCTTGAGGTACTTTACTTGATGGCATCCCCACATCTCTCTTCTAGTACAACCACGGGCCAAAACTCCATATCCCATACTCAATCGAAACGCCCTAAGAACACAATGCTACTTTGTTATTCTCGAGTATGCCTATAAAAGCTATATTATCTTATGAAATGACATTATTTCATTATTCAATCAGTATTTGCCAAAGCGTACTGGCAACGTTACATTATTTTGCTCCATTTCAACATTTGGTGTGACGTGTGTTGTGCACCGTTTTCCATGTCTGAAGTACTGCTTTTCATTATATAGTCAATGTCAATGGTGTTCTCGTAAAGCATTGGTTGTATAGTTCCCTTCTAGTGAACTTGTGGGACTAGAAACCATGCTATGTATTTAAAAATGTCTAATTCGAATTCCTTTGAGTATTCTTTTTTAATAATTTTTATGCAGGACTATAATCACCTATAAAAACATTTTTATGTTGAACTTATTGAGAGGGAAATACATGCTGGAGAGAGCTCTGATACATTGAAGTTTGAGTTCGTGTTCGATAAAGCTTAGTGAATCACAGATTTATACCGAACAGCCGGAAAAGATAGCCCACCACTATTTAGGAAGGCTTAAACGCACCCATGTGTAGTGAAGCTAATCACAAAAATGTTGCACACTCTCTAGTAGACGTTACAGAGAGAAACACTACATGCAATGCGTTAAACACATGTATTGTGGTCTTTTTGTTCACTGTGCTCATGGACCATCATTAAGTATATACATCTATCTCATTTGAGAAATTTTTCCTTCGGCTTGCAACGGAATTGTATGAAATGGTTTTGAAGGACCACTCAAGGAAGGGAGATGTGTCACTGGATGTGTTTGATGAGCTTGCAATGTTTGCCAATACAACATGGAAGTTGGATCGACATATAGCAGCGGTCCACAAGCTAGACAACCTCACAGATGCCATCCCTTTAGGTTATTTCCTTGATGCCATCCCCACATCTCTCTTGTAGTACATCCATGGGGCAAAACTCCGTATCCCATACTAAACCAAAATGCCCTAACACCACCATGCTGCTTTATTTTTCTCAAGTAAGTCTATAGAATTTATCGTATCGTATGGAACACCATTTTCATTGGTTCATAAGTATTTACATAAAGTGTATCGACAATGCTACATTATTTTGTTTTACCTCAACATTTGGTGTTTCATTTGATGTCACATCTCTTTTGCATCGTTTGCATGTTTGAAGTATTTGATTATAGTCAATGTCAATACTGTTCTCTTCAAGCGTTGATTGCAGCTCTCCTCGGTGATTTTGTGGGACTAAGAAACCGTGCTTATGTATTTCAGAATATCTAATTCAAACTCTTTGAGTGTTCTTTTTGAACATTTTCGTGTTGCTAGCACTTTATAGTCACCTATAAAAACACTACTACACCTCTACGTAGATGTCAACCTATTGGCAAAGAAATATATGCTGGAGAGAGCTTTGATCCATTGAAGTTTGAGTCCGTGTTGAATGAATCATAGTGAACCAAAGATTTATACAAAACAGCAAGAAAAGATACCCCACCGCTGTTTATGAAGGATTACCCAAGCTAATGACCCAAATGTTGAAGACTCTTCTTCTATTGGACCACACATAGAGAAGCGCTACATCGAATCCCCTGAACACATGCAATGCGGTTTTGTCATTCACTGGAGAAGAAAGTATTTCTATGCTCATGGGCCATCTGTTAGTATATCTATTGCATTTGAAGAAGTTTTCCTCGGGCTTGCAACGGAATTGTATGAAATGGTTTTGGAGGACTACTCAAGGAAGGGAGATGTGTTAATGGAGCCGTTTGATGAGTTTGGAGTGTTTGGCAATGGAACATTGACATTGGATCGGCATATAGTAGTGGTCGACTTACACATGCCATCGCTTGAGGTACTTTACTTGATGGCATCCCCACATCTCTCTTCTAGTACAACCACGGGCCAAAACTCCATATCCCATACTCAATCGAAACGCCCTAAGAACACAATGCTACTTTGTTATTCTCGAGTATGCCTATAAAAGCTATATTATCTTATGAAATGACATTATTTCATTATTCAATCAGTATTTGCCAAAGCGTACTGGCAACGTTACATTATTTTGCTCCATTTCAACATTTGGTGTGACGTGTGTTGTGCACCGTTTTCCATGTCTGAAGTACTGCTTTTCATTATATAGTCAATGTCAATGGTGTTCTCGTAAAGCATTGGTTGTATAGTTCCCTTCTAGTGAACTTGTGGGACTAGAAACCATGCTATGTATTTAAAAATGTCTAATTCGAATTCCTTTGAGTATTCTTTTTTAATAATTTTTATGCAGGACTATAATCACCTATAAAAACATTTTTATGTTGAACTTATTGAGAGGGAAATACATGCTGGAGAGAGCTCTGATACATTGAAGTTTGAGTTCGTGTTCGATAAAGCTTAGTGAATCACAGATTTATACCGAACAGCCGGAAAAGATAGCCCACCACTATTTAGGAAGGCTTAAACGCACCCATGTGTAGTGAAGCTAATCACAAAAATGTTGCACACTCTCTAGTAGACGTTACAGAGAGAAACACTACATGCAATGCGTTAAACACATGTATTGTGGTCTTTTTGTTCACTGTGCTCATGGACCATCATTAAGTATATACATCTATCTCATTTGAGAAATTTTTCCTTCGGCTTGCAACGGAATTGTATGAAATGGTTTTGAAGGACCACTCAAGGAAGGAGATGTGTCACTGGATGTGTTTGATGAGCTTGCAATGTTTGCCAATACAACATGGAAGTTGGATCGACATATAGCAGCGGTCCACAAGCTAGACAACCTCACAGATGCCATCCCTTTAGGTTATTTCCTTGATGCCATCCCCACATCTCTCTTGTAGTACATCCATGGGGCAAAACTCCGTATCCCATACTAAACCAAAATGCCCTAACACCACCATGCTGCTTTATTTTTCTCAAGTAAGTCTATAGAATTTATCGTATCGTATGGAACACCATTTTCATTGGTTCATAAGTATTTACATAAAGTGTATCGACAATGCTACATTATTTTGTTTTACCTCAACATTTGGTGTTTCATTTGATGTCACATCTCTTTTGCATCGTTTGCATGTTTGAAGTATTTGATTATAGTCAATGTCAATACTGTTCTCTTCAAGCGTTGATTGCAGCTCTCCTCGGTGATTTTTGTGGGACTAAGAAACCGTGCTTATGTATTTCAGAATATCTAATTCAAACTCTTTGAGTGTTCTTTTTGAACATTTTCGTGTTGCTAGCACTTTATAGTCACCTATAAAAACACTACAAACCTCTACGTAGATGTCAACCTATTGGCAAAGAAATATATGCTGGAGAGAGCTTTGATCCATTGAAGTTTGAGTCCGTGTTGAATGAATCATAGTGAACCAAAGATTTATACAAAACAGCAAGAAAAGATACCCCACCGCTGTTTATGAAGGATTACCCAAGCTAATGACCCAAATGTTGAAGACTCTTCTTCTATTGGACCACACATAGAGAAGCGCTACATCGAATCCCTGAACACATGCAATGCGGTTTTGTCATTCACTGGAGAAGAAAGTATTTCTATGCTCATGCCATCTGTTAGTAATATCTATTGCATTTGAAGAAGTTTTCCTCGGGCATGCAACGGAATTGTATGAAATGGTTTTGGAGGGACTACTCAAGGAAGGGAGATGTTTTAATGGAGCCGTTTGATGAGTTTTGGATTGTTGGCAATGGAACAATGACATTGGATCCGCATATAGTAGTGGTCGACTTACACATGCCATCGCTTGAGGTACTTTACTTGATGGCATCCCCACATCTCTCTTCTAGTACAACCACGGCCAAAACTCCATATCCCATACTCAATCGAAACGCCCTAAGAACACAATGCTACTTTGTTATTCTCGAGTATGCCTATAAAAGCTATATTATCTTATGAAATGACATTATTTCATTATTCAATCAGTATTTGCCAAGCGTACTGGCAACGTTACATTATTTTGCTCCATTTCAACATTTGGTGTGACGTGTGTTGTGCACCGTTTTCCATGTCTGAAGTACTGCTTTTCATATATAGTCAATGTCAATGGTGTTCTCGTAAAGCATTGGTTGTATAGTTCCCTTCTAGTGAACTTGTGGGACTAGAAACCATGCTATGTATTTAAAAATGTCTAATTCGAATTCCTTTGAGTATTCTTTTTTAATAATTTTTATGCAGGACTATAATCACCTATAAAAACATTTTTATGTTGAACTTATTGAGAGGGAAATACATGCTGGAGAGAGCTCTGATACATTGAAGTTTGAGTTCGTGTTCGATAAAGCTTAGTGAATCACAGATTTATACCGAACAGCCGGAAAAGATAGCCCACCACTATTTAGGAAGGCTTAAACGCACCCATGTGTAGTGAAGCTAATCACAAAAATGTTGCACACTCTCTAGTAGACGTTACAGAGAGAAACACTACATGCAATGCGTTAAACACATGTATTGTGGTCTTTTTGTTCACTGTGCTCATGGACCATCATTAAGTATATACATCTATCTCATTTGAGAAATTTTCCTTCGGCTTGCAACGGAATTGTATGAAATGGTTTTGAAGGACCACTCAAGGAAGGGAGATGTGTCACTGGATGTGTTTGATGAGCTTGCAATGTTTGCCAATACAACATGGAAGTTGGATCGACATATAGCAGCGTCCACAAGCTAGACAACCTCACAGATGCCATCCCTTTAGGTTATTTCCTTGATGCCATCCCCACATCTCTCTTGTAGTACATCCATGGGGCAAAACTCCGTATCCCATACTAAACCAAAATGCCCTAACACCACCATGCTGCTTTATTTTTCTCAAGTAAGTCTATAGAATTTATCGTATCGTATGGAACACCATTTTCATTGGTTCATAAGTATTTACATAAAGTGTATCACAATGCTACATTATTTTGTTTTACCTCAACATTTGGTGTTTCATTTGATGTCACATCTCTTTTGCATCGTTTGCATGTTTGAAGTATTTGATTATAGTCAATGTCAATACTGTTCTCTTCAAGCGTTGATTGCAGCTCTCCTCGGTGATTTTGTGGGACTAAGAAACCGTGCTTATGTATTTCAGAATATCTAATTCAAACTCTTTGAGTGTTCTTTTTGAACATTTTCGTGTTGCTAGCACTTTATAGTCACCTATAAAAACACTACACAACCTCTACGTAGATGTCAACCTATTGGCAAAGAAATATATGCTGGAGAGAGCTTTGATCCATTGAAGTTTGAGTCCGTGTTGAATGAATCATAGTGAACCAAAGATTTATACAAAACAGCAAGAAAAGATACCCCACCGCTGTTTATGAAGGATTACCCAAGCTAATGACCCAAATGTTGAAGACTCTTCTTCTATTGGACCACACATAGAGAAGCGCTACATCGAATCCCCTGAACACATGCAATGCGGTTTTGTCATTCACTGGAGAAGAAAGTATTTCTATGCTCATGGGCCATCTGTTAGTATATCTATTGCATTTGAAGAAGTTTTCCTCGGGCTTGCAACGGAATTGTATGAAATGGTTTTGGAGGACTACTCAAGGAAGGGAGATGTGTTAATGGAGCCGTTTGATGAGTTTGGAGTGTTTGGCAATGGAACATTGACATTGGATCGGCATATAGTAGTGGTCGACTTACACATGCCATCGCTTGAGGTACTTTACTTGATGGCATCCCCACATCTCTCTTCTAGTACAACCACGGGCCAAAACTCCATATCCCATACTCAATCGAAACGCCCTAAGAACACAATGCTACTTTGTTATTCTCGAGTATGCCTATAAAAGCTATATTATCTTATGAAATGACATTATTTCATTATTCAATCAGTATTTGCCAAAGCGTACTGGCAACGTTACATTATTTTGCTCCATTTCAACATTTGGTGTGACGTGTGTTGTGCACCGTTTTCCATGTCTGAAGTACTGCTTTTCATTATATAGTCAATGTCAATGGTGTTCTCGTAAAGCATTGGTTGTATAGTTCCCTTCTAGTGAACTTGTGGGACTAGAAACCATGCTATGTATTTAAAAATGTCTAATTCGAATTCCTTTGAGTATTCTTTTTATAATTTTTATGCAGGACTATAATCACCTATAAAAACATTTTTATGTTGAACTTATTGAGAGGGAAATACATGCTGGAGAGAGCTCTGATACATTGAAGTTTGAGTTCGTGTTCGATAAAGCTTAGTGAATCACAGATTTATACCGAACAGCCGAAAAGATAGCCCACCACTATTTAGGAAGGCTTAAACGCACCCATGTGTAGTGAAGCTAATCACAAAAATGTTGCACACTCTCTAGTAGACGTTACAGAGAGAAACACTACATGCAATGCGTTAAACACATGTATTGTGGTCTTTTTGTTCACTGTGCTCATGGACCATCATTAAGTATATACATCTATCTCATTTGAGAAATTTTTCCTTCGGCTTGCAACGGATTGTATGAAATGGTTTTGAAGGACCACTCAAGGAAGGGAGATGTGTCACTGGATGTGTTTGATGAGCTTGCAATGTTTGCCAATACAACATGGAAGTTGGATCGACATATAGCAGCGGTCCACAAGCTAGACAACCTCACAGATGCCATCCTTTAGGTTATTTCCTTGATGCCATCCCCACATCTCTCTTGTAGTACATCCATGGGGCAAAACTCCGTATCCCATACTAAACCAAAATGCCCTAACACCACCATGCTGCTTTATTTTTCTCAAGTAAGTCTATAGAATTTATCGTATCGTATGGAACACCATTTTCATTGGTTCATAAGTATTTACATAAAGTGTATCGACAATGCTACATTATTTTGTTTTACCTCAACATTTGGTGTTTCATTTGATGTCACATCTCTTTTGCATCGTTTGCATGTTTGAAGTATTTGATTATAGTCAATGTCAATACTGTTCTCTTCAAGCGTTGATTGCAGCTCTCCTCGGTGATTTTGTGGGACTAAGAAACCGTGCTTATGTATTTCAGAATATCTAATTCAAACTCTTTGAGTGTTCTTTTGAACATTTTCGTGTTGCTAGCACTTTATAGTCACCTATAAAAACACTACAACCTCTACGTAGATGTCAACCTATTGGCAAAGAAATATATGCTGGAGAGAGCTTTGATCCATTGAAGTTTGAGTCCGTGTTGAATGAATCATAGTGAACCAAAGATTTATACAAAACAGCAAGAAAAGATACCCCACCGCTGTTTATGAAGGATTACCCAAGCTAATGACCCAAATGTTGAAGACTCTTCTTCTATTGGACCACACATAGAGAAGCGCTACATCGAATCCCCTGAACACATGCAATGCGGTTTTGTCATTCACTGGAGAAGAAAGTATTTCTATGCTCATGGGCCATCTGTTAGTATATCTATTGCATTTGAAGAAGTTTTCCTCGGGCTTGCAACGGAATTGTATGAAATGGTTTTGGAGGACTACTCAAGGAAGGGAGATGTGTTAATGGAGCCGTTTGATGAGTTTGGAGTGTTTGGCAATGGAACATTGACATTGGATCGGCATATAGTAGTGGTCGACTTACACATGCCATCGCTTGAGGTACTTTACTTGATGGCATCCCCACATCTCTCTTCTAGTACAACCACGGGCCAAAACTCCATATCCCATACTCAATCGAAACGCCCTAAGAACACAATGCTACTTTGTTATTCTCGAGTATGCCTATAAAAGCTATATTATCTTATGAAATGACATTATTTCATTATTCAATCAGTATTTGCCAAAGCGTACTGGCAACGTTACATTATTTTGCTCCATTTCAACATTTGGTGTGACGTGTGTTGTGCACCGTTTTCCATGTCTGAAGTACTGCTTTTCATTATATAGTCAATGTCAATGGTGTTCTCGTAAAGCATTGGTTGTATAGTTCCCTTCTAGTGAACTTGTGGGACTAGAAACCATGCTATGTATTTAAAAATGTCTAATTCGAATTCCTTTGAGTATTCTTTTTTAATAATTTTTATGCAGGACTATAATCACCTATAAAAACATTTTTATGTTGAACTTATTGAGAGGGAAATACATGCTGGAGAGAGCTCTGATACATTGAAGTTTGAGTTCGTGTTCGATAAAGCTTAGTGAATCACAGATTTATACCGAACAGCCGGAAAAGATAGCCCACCACTATTTAGGAAGGCTTAAACGCACCCATGTGTAGTGAAGCTAATCACAAAAATGTTGCACACTCTCTAGTAGACGTTACAGAGAGAAACACTACATGCAATGCGTAAACACATGTATTGTGGTCTTTTTGTTCACTGTGCTCATGGACCATCATTAAGTATATACATCTATCTCATTTGAGAAATTTTCCTTCGGCTTGCAACGGAATTGTATGAAATGGTTTTGAAGGACCACTCAAGGAAGGGAGATGTGTCACTGGATGTGTTTGATGAGCTTGCAATGTTTGCCAATACAACATGGAAGTTGGATCGACATATAGCAGCGGTCCACAAGCTAGACAACCTCACAGATGCCATCCCTTTAGGTTATTTCCTTGATGCCATCCCCACATCTCTCTTGTAGTACATCCATGGGGCAAAACTCCGTATCCCATACTAAACCAAAATGCCCTAACACCACCATGCTGCTTTATTTTTCTCAAGTAAGTCTATAGAATTTATCGTATCGTATGGAACACCATTTTCATTGGTTCATAAGTATTTACATAAAGTGTATCGACAATGCTACATTATTTTGTTTTACCTCAACATTTGGTGTTTCATTTGATGTCACATCTCTTTTGCATCGTTTGCATGTTTGAAGTATTTGATTATAGTCAATGTCAATACTGTTCTCTTCAAGCGTTGATTGCAGCTCTCCTCGGTGATTTTGTGGGACTAAGAAACCGTGCTTATGTATTTCAGAATATCTAATTCAAACTCTTTGAGTGTTCTTTTTGAACATTTTCGTGTTGCTAGCACTTTATAGTCACCTATAAAAACACTACAACCTCTACGTAGATGTCAACCTATTGGCAAAGAAATATATGCTGGAGAGAGCTTTGATCCATTGAAGTTTGAGTCCGTGTTGAATGAATCATAGTGAACCAAAGATTTATACAAAACAGCAAGAAAAGATACCCCACCGCTGTTTATGAAGGATTACCCAAGCTAATGACCCAAATGTTGAAGACTCTTCTTCTATTGGACCACACATAGAGAAGCGCTACATCGAATCCCCTGAACACATGCAATGCGGTTTTGTCATTCACTGGAGAAGAAAGTATTTCTATGCTCATGGGCCATCTGTTAGTATATCTATTGCATTTGAAGAAGTTTTCCTCGGGCTTGCAACGGAATTGTATGAAATGGTTTTGGAGGACTACTCAAGGAAGGGAGATGTGTTAATGGAGCCGTTTGATGAGTTTGGAGTGTTTGGCAATGGAACATTGACATTGGATCGGCATATAGTAGTGGTCGACTTACACATGCCATCGCTTGAGGTACTTTACTTGATGGCATCCCCACATCTCTCTTCTAGTACAACCACGGGCCAAAACTCCATATCCCATACTCAATCGAAACGCCCTAAGAACACAATGCTACTTTGTTATTCTCGAGTATGCCTATAAAAGCTATATTATCTTATGAAATGACATTATTTCATTATTCAATCAGTATTTGCCAAAGCGTACTGGCAACGTTACATTATTTTGCTCCATTTCAACATTGGTGTGACGTGTGTTGTGCACCGTTTTCCATGTCTGAAGTACTGCTTTCATTATATAGTCAATGTCAATGGTGTTCTCGTAAAGCATTGGTTGTATAGTTCCCTTCTAGTGAACTTGTGGGACTAGAAACCATGCTATGTATTTAAAAATGTCTAATTCGAATTCCTTTGAGTATTCTTTTTTAATAATTTTTATGCAGGACTATAATCACCTATAAAAACATTTTTATGTTGAACTTATTGAGAGGGAAACATGCTGGAGAGAGCTCTGATACATTGAAGTTTGAGTTCGTGTTCGATAAAGCTTAGTGAATCACAGATTTATACCGAACAGCCGGAAAAGATAGCCCACCACTATTTAGGAAGGCTTAAACGCACCCATGTGTAGTGAAGCTAATCACAAAAATGTTGCACACTCTCTAGTAGACGTTACAGAGAGAAACACTACATGCAATGCGTTAAACACATGTATTGTGGTCTTTTTGTTCACTGTGCTCATGGACCATCATTAAGTATATACATCTATCTCATTTGAGAAATTTTTCCTTCGGCTTGCAACGGAATTGTATGAAATGGTTTTGAAGGACCACTCAAGAAGGGAGATGTGTCACTGGATGTGTTTGATGAGCTTGCAATGTTTGCCAATACAACATGGAAGTTGGATCGACATATAGCAGCGGTCCACAAGCTAGACAACCTCACAGATGCCATCCCTTTAGGTTATTTCCTTGATGCCATCCCCACATCTCTCTTGTAGTACATCCATGGGGCAAAACTCCGTATCCCATACTAAACCAAAATGCCCTAACACCACCATGCTGCTTTATTTTTCTCAAGTAAGTCTATAGAATTTATCGTATCGTATGGAACACCATTTTCATTGGTTCATAAGTATTTACATAAAGTGTATCGACAATGCTACATTATTTTGTTTTACCTCAACATTTGGTGTTTCATTTGATGTCACATCTCTTTTGCATCGTTTGCATGTTTGAAGTATTTGATTATAGTCAATGTCAATACTGTTCTCTTCAAGCGTTGATTGCAGCTCTCCTCGGTGATTTTGTGGGACTAAGAAACCGTGCTTATGTATTTCAGAATATCTAATTCAAACTCTTTGAGTGTTCTTTTTGAACATTTTCGTGTTGCTAGCACTTTATAGTCACCTATAAAAACACTACAACCTCTACGTAGATGTCAACCTATTGGCAAAGAAATATATGCTGGAGAGAGCTTTGATCCATTGAAGTTTGAGTCCGTGTTGAATGAATCATAGTGAACCAAAGATTTATACAAAACAGCAAGAAAAGATACCCCACCGCTGTTTATGAAGGATTACCCAAGCTAATGACCCAAATGTTGAAGACTCTTCTTCTATTGGACCACACATAGAGAAGCGCTACATCGAATCCCCTGAACACATGCAATGCGGTTTTGTCATTCACTGGAGAAGAAAGTATTTCTATGCTCATGGGCCATCTGTTAGTATATCTATTGCATTTGAAGAAGTTTTCCTCGGGCTTGCAACGGAATTGTATGAAATGGTTTTGGAGGACTACTCAAGGAAGGGAGATGTGTTAATGGAGCCGTTTGATGAGTTTGGAGTGTTTGGCAATGGAACATTGACATTGGATCGGCATATAGTAGTGGTCGACTTACACATGCCATCGCTTGAGGTACTTTACTTGATGGCATCCCCACATCTCTCTTCTAGTACAACCACGGGCCAAAACTCCATATCCCATACTCAATCGAAACGCCCTAAGAACACAATGCTACTTTGTTATTCTCGAGTATGCCTATAAAAGCTATATTATCTTATGAAATGACATTATTTCATTATTCAATCAGTATTTGCCAAAGCGTACTGGCAACGTTACATTATTTTGCTCCATTTCAACATTTGGTGTGACGTGTGTTGTGCACCGTTTTCCATGTCTGAAGTACTGCTTTTCATTATATAGTCAATGTCAATGGTGTTCTCGTAAAGCATTGGTTGTATAGTTCCCTTCTAGTGAACTTGTGGGACTAGAAACCATGCTATGTATTTAAAAATGTCTAATTCGAATTCCTTTGAGTATTCTTTTTTAATAATTTTTATGCAGGACTATAATCACCTATAAAAACATTTTTATGTTGAACTTATTGAGAGGGAAATACATGCTGGAGAGAGCTCTGATACATTGAAGTTTGAGTTCGTGTTCGATAAAGCTTAGTGAATCACAGATTTATACCGAACAGCCGGAAAAGATAGCCCACCACTATTTAGGAAGGCTTAAACGCACCCATGTGTAGTGAAGCTAATCACAAAAATGTTGCACACTCTAGTAGACGTTACAGAGAGAAACACTACATGCAATGCGTTAAACACATGTATTGTGGTCTTTTTGTTCACTGTGCTCATGGACCATCATTAAGTATATACATCTATCTCATTTGAGAAATTTTCCTTCGGCTTGCAACGGAATTGTATGAAATGGTTTTGAAGGACCACTCAAGGAAGGGAGATGTGTCACTGGATGTGTTTGATGAGCTTGCAATGTTTGCCAATACAACATGGAAGTTGGATCGACATATAGCAGCGGTCCACAAGCTAGACAACCTCACAGATGCCATCCCTTTAGGTTATTTCCTTGATGCCATCCCCACATCTCTCTTGTAGTACATCCATGGGGCAAAACTCCGTATCCCATACTAAACCAAAATGCCCTAACACCACCATGCTGCTTTATTTTTCTCAAGTAAGTCTATAGAATTTATCGTATCGTATGGAACACCATTTTCATTGGTTCATAAGTATTTACATAAAGTGTATCGACAATGCTACATTATTTTGTTTTACCTCAACATTTGGTGTTTCATTTGATGTCACATCTCTTTTGCATCGTTTGCATGTTTGAAGTATTTGATTATAGTCAATGTCAATACTGTTCTCTTCAAGCGTTGATTGCAGCTCTCCTCGGTGATTTTGTGGGACTAAGAAACCGTGCTTATGTATTTCAGAATATCTAATTCAAACTCTTTGAGTGTTCTTTTTGAACATTTTCGTGTTGCTAGCACTTTATAGTCACCTATAAAAACACTACAACCTCTACGTAGATGTCAACCTATTGGCAAAGAAATATATGCTGGAGAGAGCTTTGATCCATTGAAGTTTGAGTCCGTGTTGAATGAATCATAGTGAACCAAAGATTTATACAAAACAGCAAGAAAAGATACCCCACCGCTGTTTATGAAGGATTACCCAAGCTAATGACCCAAATGTTGAAGACTCTTCTTCTATTGGACCACACATAGAGAAGCGCTACATCGAATCCCCTGAACACATGCAATGCGGTTTTGTCATTCACTGGAGAAGAAAGTATTTCTATGCTCATGGGCCATCTGTTAGTATATCTATTGCATTTGAAGAAGTTTTCCTCGGGCTTGCAACGGAATTGTATGAAATGGTTTTGGAGGACTACTCAAGGAAGGGAGATGTGTTAATGGAGCCGTTTGATGAGTTTGGAGTGTTTGGCAATGGAACATTGACATTGGATCGGCATATAGTAGTGGTCGACTTACACATGCCATCGCTTGAGGTACTTTACTTGATGGCATCCCCACATCTCTCTTCTAGTACAACCACGGGCCAAAACTCCATATCCCATACTCAATCGAAACGCCCTAAGAACACAATGCTACTTTGTTATTCTCGAGTATGCCTATAAAAGCTATATTATCTTATGAAATGACATTATTTCATTATTCAATCAGTATTTGCCAAAGCGTACTGGCAACGTTACATTATTTTGCTCCATTTCAACATTTGGTGTGACGTGTGTTGTGCACCGTTTTCCATGTCTGAAGTACTGCTTTTCATTATATAGTCAATGTCAATGGTGTTCTCGTAAAGCATTGGTTGTATAGTTCCCTTCTAGTGAACTTGTGGGACTAGAAACCATGCTATGTATTTAAAAATGTCTAATTCGAATTCCTTTGAGTATTCTTTTTTAATAATTTTTATGCAGGACTATAATCACCTATAAAAACATTTTTATGTTGAACTTATTGAGAGGGAAATACATGCTGGAGAGAGCTCTGATACATTGAAGTTTGAGTTCGTGTTCGATAAAGCTTAGTGAATCACAGATTTATACCGAACAGCCGGAAAAGATAGCCCACCACTATTTAGGAAGGCTTAAACGCACCCATGTGTAGTGAAGCTAATCACAAAAATGTTGCACACTCTCTAGTAGACGTTACAGAGAGAAACACTACATGCAATGCGTTAAACACATGTATTGTGGTCTTTTTGTTCACTGTGCTCATGGACCATCATTAAGTATATACATCTATCTCATTTGAGAAATTTTTCCTTCGGCTTGCAACGGAATTGTATGAAATGGTTTTGAAGGACCACTCAAGGAAGGGAGATGTGTCACTGGATGTGTTTGATGAGCTTGCAATGTTTGCCAATACAACATGGAAGTTGGATCGACATATAGCAGCGGTCCACAAGCTAGACAACCTCACAGATGCCATCCCTTTAGGTTATTTCCTTGATGCCATCCCCACATCTCTCTTGTAGTACATCCATGGGGCAAAACTCCGTATCCCATACTAAACCAAAATGCCCTAACACCACCATGCTGCTTTATTTTTCTCAAGTAAGTCTATAGAATTTATCGTATCGTATGGAACACCATTTTCATTGGTTCATAAGTATTTACATAAAGTGTATCGACAATGCTACATTATTTTGTTTTACCTCAACATTTGGTGTTTCATTTGATGTCACATCTCTTTTGCATCGTTTGCATGTTTGAAGTATTTGATTATAGTCAATGTCAATACTGTTCTCTTCAAGCGTTGATTGCAGCTCTCCTCGGTGATTTTGTGGGACTAAGAAACCGTGCTTATGTATTTCAGAATATCTAATTCAAACTCTTTGAGTGTTCTTTTTGAACATTTTCGTGTTGCTAGCACTTTATAGTCACCTATAAAAACACTACAACCTCTACGTAGATGTCAACCTATTGGCAAAGAAATATATGCTGGAGAGAGCTTTGATCCATTGAAGTTTGAGTCCGTGTTGAATGAATCATAGTGAACCAAAGATTTATACAAAACAGCAAGAAAAGATACCCCACCGCTGTTTATGAAGGATTACCCAAGCTAATGACCCAAATGTTGAAGACTCTTCTTCTATTGGACCACACATAGAGAAGCGCTACATCGAATCCCCTGAACACATGCAATGCGGTTTTGTCATTCACTGGAGAAGAAAGTATTTCTATGCTCATGGGCCATCTGTTAGTATATCTATTGCATTTGAAGAAGTTTTCCTCGGGCTTGCAACGGAATTGTATGAAATGGTTTTGGAGGACTACTCAAGGAAGGGAGATGTGTTAATGGAGCCGTTTGATGAGTTTGGAGTGTTTGGCAATGGAACATTGACATTGGATCGGCATATAGTAGTGGTCGACTTACACATGCCATCGCTTGAGGTACTTTACTTGATGGCATCCCCACATCTCTCTTCTAGTACAACCACGGGCCAAAACTCCATATCCCATACTCAATCGAAACGCCCTAAGAACACAATGCTACTTTGTTATTCTCGAGTATGCCTATAAAAGCTATATTATCTTATGAAATGACATTATTTCATTATTCAATCAGTATTTGCCAAAGCGTACTGGCAACGTTACATTATTTTGCTCCATTTCAACATTTGGTGTGACGTGTGTTGTGCACCGTTTTCCATGTCTGAAGTACTGCTTTTCATTATATAGTCAATGTCAATGGTGTTCTCGTAAAGCATTGGTTGTATAGTTCCCTTCTAGTGAACTTGTGGGACTAGAAACCATGCTATGTATTTAAAAATGTCTAATTCGAATTCCTTTGAGTATTCTTTTTTAATAATTTTTATGCAGGACTATAATCACCTATAAAAACATTTTTATGTTGAACTTATTGAGAGGGAAATACATGCTGGAGAGAGCTCTGATACATTGAAGTTTGAGTTCGTGTTCGATAAAGCTTAGTGAATCACAGATTTATACCGAACAGCCGGAAAAGATAGCCCACCACTATTTAGGAAGGCTTAAACGCACCCATGTGTAGTGAAGCTAATCACAAAAATGTTGCACACTCTCTAGTAGACGTTACAGAGAGAAACACTACATGCAATGCGTTAAACACATGTATTGTGGTCTTTTTGTTCACTGTGCTCATGGACCATCATTAAGTATATACATCTATCTCATTTGAGAAATTTTTCCTTCGGCTTGCAACGGAATTGTATGAAATGGTTTTGAAGGACCACTCAAGGAAGGGAGATGTGTCACTGGATGTGTTTGATGAGCTTGCAATGTTTGCCAATACAACATGGAAGTTGGATCGACATATAGCAGCGGTCCACAAGCTAGACAACCTCACAGATGCCATCCCTTTAGGTTATTTCCTTGATGCCATCCCCACATCTCTCTTGTAGTACATCCATGGGGCAAAACTCCGTATCCCATACTAAACCAAAATGCCCTAACACCACCATGCTGCTTTATTTTTCTCAAGTAAGTCTATAGAATTTATCGTATCGTATGGAACACCATTTTCATTGGTTCATAAGTATTTACATAAAGTGTATCGACAATGCTACATTATTTTGTTTTACCTCAACATTTGGTGTTTCATTTGATGTCACATCTCTTTTGCATCGTTTGCATGTTTGAAGTATTTGATTATAGTCAATGTCAATACTGTTCTCTTCAAGCGTTGATTGCAGCTCTCCTCGGTGATTTTGTGGGACTAAGAAACCGTGCTTATGTATTTCAGAATATCTAATTCAAACTCTTTGAGTGTTCTTTTTGAACATTTTCGTGTTGCTAGCACTTTATAGTCACCTATAAAAACACTACAACCTCTACGTAGATGTCAACCTATTGGCAAAGAAATATATGCTGGAGAGAGCTTTGATCCATTGAAGTTTGAGTCCGTGTTGAATGAATCATAGTGAACCAAAGATTTATACAAAACAGCAAGAAAAGATACCCCACCGCTGTTTATGAAGGATTACCCAAGCTAATGACCCAAATGTTGAAGACTCTTCTTCTATTGGACCACACATAGAGAAGCGCTACATCGAATCCCCTGAACACATGCAATGCGGTTTTGTCATTCACTGGAGAAGAAAGTATTTCTATGCTCATGGGCCATCTGTTAGTATATCTATTGCATTTGAAGAAGTTTTCCTCGGGCTTGCAACGGAATTGTATGAAATGGTTTTGGAGGACTACTCAAGGAAGGGAGATGTGTTAATGGAGCCGTTTGATGAGTTTGGAGTGTTTGGCAATGGAACATTGACATTGGATCGGCATATAGTAGTGGTCGACTTACACATGCCATCGCTTGAGGTACTTTACTTGATGGCATCCCCACATCTCTCTTCTAGTACAACCACGGGCCAAAACTCCATATCCCATACTCAATCGAAACGCCCTAAGAACACAATGCTACTTTGTTATTCTCGAGTATGCCTATAAAAGCTATATTATCTTATGAAATGACATTATTTCATTATTCAATCAGTATTTGCCAAAGCGTACTGGCAACGTTACATTATTTTGCTCCATTTCAACATTTGGTGTGACGTGTGTTGTGCACCGTTTTCCATGTCTGAAGTACTGCTTTTCATTATATAGTCAATGTCAATGGTGTTCTCGTAAAGCATTGGTTGTATAGTTCCCTTCTAGTGAACTTGTGGGACTAGAAACCATGCTATGTATTTAAAAATGTCTAATTCGAATTCCTTTGAGTATTCTTTTTTAATAATTTTTATGCAGGACTATAATCACCTATAAAAACATTTTTATGTTGAACTTATTGAGAGGGAAATACATGCTGGAGAGAGCTCTGATACATTGAAGTTTGAGTTCGTGTTCGATAAAGCTTAGTGAATCACAGATTTATACCGAACAGCCGGAAAAGATAGCCCACCACTATTTAGGAAGGCTTAAACGCACCCATGTGTAGTGAAGCTAATCACAAAAATGTTGCACACTCTCTAGTAGACGTTACAGAGAGAAACACTACATGCAATGCGTTAAACACATGTATTGTGGTCTTTTTGTTCACTGTGCTCATGGACCATCATTAAGTATATACATCTATCTCATTTGAGAAATTTTTCCTTCGGCTTGCAACGGAATTGTATGAAATGGTTTTGAAGGACCACTCAAGGAAGGGAGATGTGTCACTGGATGTGTTTGATGAGCTTGCAATGTTTGCCAATACAACATGGAAGTTGGATCGACATATAGCAGCGGTCCACAAGCTAGACAACCTCACAGATGCCATCCCTTTAGGTTATTTCCTTGATGCCATCCCCACATCTCTCTTGTAGTACATCCATGGGGCAAAACTCCGTATCCCATACTAAACCAAAATGCCCTAACACCACCATGCTGCTTTATTTTTCTCAAGTAAGTCTATAGAATTTATCGTATCGTATGGAACACCATTTTCATTGGTTCATAAGTATTTACATAAAGTGTATCGACAATGCTACATTATTTTGTTTTACCTCAACATTTGGTGTTTCATTTGATGTCACATCTCTTTTGCATCGTTTGCATGTTTGAAGTATTTGATTATAGTCAATGTCAATACTGTTCTCTTCAAGCGTTGATTGCAGCTCTCCTCGTGATTTTGTGGGACTAAGAAACCGTGCTTATGTATTTCAGAATATCTAATTCAAACTCTTTGAGTGTTCTTTTTGAACATTTTCGTGTTGCTAGCACTTTATAGTCACCTATAAAAACACTACTACAACCTCTACGTAGATGTCAACCTATTGGCAAAGAAATATATGCTGGAGAGAGCTTTGATCCATTGAAGTTTGAGTCCGTGTTGAATGAATCATAGTGAACCAAAGATTTATACAAAACAGCAAGAAAAGATACCCCACCGCTGTTTATGAAGGATTACCCAAGCTAATGACCCAAATGTTGAAGACTCTTCTTCTATTGGACCACACATAGAGAAGCGCTACATCGAATCCCCTGAACACATGCAATGCGGTTTTGTCATTCACTGGAGAAGAAAGTATTTCTATGCTCATGGGCCATCTGTTAGTATATCTATTGCATTTGAAGAAGTTTTCCTCGGGCTTGCAACGGAATTGTATGAAATGGTTTTGGAGGACTACTCAAGGAAGGGAGATGTGTTAATGGAGCCGTTTGATGAGTTTGGAGTGTTTGGCAATGGAACATTGACATTGGATCGGCATATAGTAGTGGTCGACTTACACATGCCATCGCTTGAGGTACTTTACTTGATGGCATCCCCACATCTCTCTTCTAGTACAACCACGGGCCAAAACTCCATATCCCATACTCAATCGAAACGCCCTAAGAACACAATGCTACTTTGTTATTCTCGAGTATGCCTATAAAAGCTATATTATCTTATGAAATGACATTATTTCATTATTCAATCAGTATTTGCCAAAGCGTACTGGCAACGTTACATTATTTTGCTCCATTTCAACATTTGGTGTGACGTGTGTTGTGCACCGTTTTCCATGTCTGAAGTACTGCTTTTCATTATATAGTCAATGTCAATGGTGTTCTCGTAAAGCATTGGTTGTATAGTTCCCTTCTAGTGAACTTGTGGGACTAGAAACCATGCTATGTATTTAAAAATGTCTAATTCGAATTCCTTTGAGTATTCTTTTTAATAATTTTTATGCAGGACTATAATCACCTATAAAAAACATTTTTATGTTGAACTTATTGAGAGGGAAATACATGCTGGAGAGAGCTCTGATACATTGAAGTTTGAGTTCGTGTTCGATAAAGCTTAGTGAATCACAGATTTATACCGAACAGCCGGAAAAGATAGCCCACCACTATTTAGGAAGGCTTAAACGCACCCATGTGTAGTGAAGCTAATCACAAAAATGTTGCACACTCTCTAGTAGACGTTACAGAGAGAAACACTACATGCAATGCGTTAAACACATGTATTGTGGTCTTTTTGTTCACTGTGCTCATGGACCATCATTAAGTATATACATCTATCTCATTTGAGAAATTTTTCCTTCGGCTTGCAACGGAATTGTATGAAATGGTTTTGAAGGACCACTCAAGGAAGGGAGATGTGTCACTGGATGTGTTTGATGAGCTTGCAATGTTTGCCAATACAACATGGAAGTTGGATCGACATATAGCAGCGGTCCACAAGCTAGACAACCTCACAGATGCCATCCCTTTAGGTTATTTCCTTGATGCCATCCCCACATCTCTCTTGTAGTACATCCATGGGGCAAAACTCCGTATCCCATACTAAACCAAAATGCCCTAACACCACCATGCTGCTTTATTTTTCTCAAGTAAGTCTATAGAATTTATCGTATCGTATGGAACACCATTTTCATTGGTTCATAAGTATTTACATAAAGTGTATCGACAATGCTACATTATTTTGTTTTACCTCAACATTTGGTGTTTCATTTGATGTCACATCTCTTTTGCATCGTTTGCATGTTTGAAGTATTTGATTATAGTCAATGTCAATACTGTTCTCTTCAAGCGTTGATTGCAGCTCTCCTCGGTGATTTTGTGGGACTAAGAAACCGTGCTTATGTATTTCAGAATATCTAATTCAAACTCTTTGAGTGTTCTTTTTGAACATTTTCGTGTTGCTAGCACTTTATAGTCACCTATAAAAACACTACTACAACCTCTACGTAGATGTCAACCTATTGGCAAAGAAATATATGCTGGAGAGAGCTTTGATCCATTGAAGTTTGAGTCCGTGTTGAATGAATCATAGTGAACCAAAGATTTATACAAAACAGCAAGAAAAGATACCCCACCGCTGTTTATGAAGGATTACCCAAGCTAATGACCCAAATGTTGAAGACTCTTCTTCTATTGGACCACACATAGAGAAGCGCTACATCGAATCCCCTGAACACATGCAATGCGGTTTTGTCATTCACTGGAGAAGAAAGTATTTCTATGCTCATGGGCCATCTGTTAGTATATCTATTGCATTTGAAGAAGTTTTCCTCGGGCTTGCAACGGAATTGTATGAAATGGTTTTGGAGGACTACTCAAGGAAGGGAGATGTGTTAATGGAGCCGTTTGATGAGTTTGGAGTGTTTGGCAATGGAACATTGACATTGGATCGGCATATAGTAGTGGTCGACTTACACATGCCATCGCTTGAGGTACTTTACTTGATGGCATCCCCACATCTCTCTTCTAGTACAACCACGGGCCAAAACTCCATATCCCATACTCAATCGAAACGCCCTAAGAACACAATGCTACTTTGTTATTCTCGAGTATGCCTATAAAAGCTATATTATCTTATGAAATGACATTATTTCATTATTCAATCAGTATTTGCCAAAGCGTACTGGCAACGTTACATTATTTTGCTCCATTTCAACATTTGGTGTGACGTGTGTTGTGCACCGTTTTCCATGTCTGAAGTACTGCTTTTCATTATATAGTCAATGTCAATGGTGTTCTCGTAAAGCATTGGTTGTATAGTTCCCTTCTAGTGAACTTGTGGGACTAGAAACCATGCTATGTATTTAAAAATGTCTAATTCGAATTCCTTTGAGTATTCTTTTTTAATAATTTTTATGCAGGACTATAATCACCTATAAAAACATTTTTATGTTGAACTTATTGAGAGGGAAATACATGCTGGAGAGAGCTCTGATACATTGAAGTTTGAGTTCGTGTTCGATAAAGCTTAGTGAATCACAGATTTATACCGAACAGCCGGAAAAGATAGCCCACCACTATTTAGGAAGGCTTAAACGCACCCATGTGTAGTGAAGCTAATCACAAAAATGTTGCACACTCTCTAGTAGACGTTACAGAGAGAAACACTACATGCAATGCGTTAAACACATGTATTGTGGTCTTTTTGTTCACTGTGCTCATGGACCATCATTAAGTATATACATCTATCTCATTTGAGAAATTTTTCCTTCGGCTTGCAACGGAATTGTATGAAATGGTTTTGAAGGACCACTCAAGGAAGGGAGATGTGTCACTGGATGTGTTTGATGAGCTTGCAATGTTTGCCAATACAACATGGAAGTTGGATCGACATATAGCAGCGGTCCACAAGCTAGACAACCTCACAGATGCCATCCCTTTAGGTTATTTCCTTGATGCCATCCCCACATCTCTCTTGTAGTACATCCATGGGGCAAAACTCCGTATCCCATACTAAACCAAAATGCCCTAACACCACCATGCTGCTTTATTTTCTCAAGTAAGTCTATAGAATTTATCGTATCGTATGGAACACCATTTTCATTGGTTCATAAGTATTTACATAAAGTGTATCGACAATGCTACATTATTTTGTTTTACCTCAACATTTGGTGTTTCATTTGATGTCACATCTCTTTTGCATCGTTTGCATGTTTGAAGTATTTGATTATAGTCAATGTCAATACTGTTCTCTTCAAGCGTTGATTGCAGCTCTCCTCGGTGATTTTGTGGGACTAAGAAACCGTGCTTATGTATTTCAGAATATCTAATTCAAACTCTTTGAGTGTTCTTTTTGAACATTTTCGTGTTGCTAGCACTTTATAGTCACCTATAAAAACACACTACAACCTCTACGTAGATGTCAACCTATTGGCAAAGAAATATATGCTGGAGAGAGCTTTGATCCATTGAAGTTTGAGTCCGTGTTGAATGAATCATAGTGAACCAAAGATTTATACAAAACAGCAAGAAAAGATACCCCACCGCTGTTTATGAAGGATTACCCAAGCTAATGACCCAAATGTTGAAGACTCTTCTTCTATTGGACCACACATAGAGAAGCGCTACATCGAATCCCCTGAACACATGCAATGCGGTTTTGTCATTCACTGGAGAAGAAAGTATTTCTATGCTCATGGGCCATCTGTTAGTATATCTATTGCATTTGAAGAAGTTTTCCTCGGGCTTGCAACGGAATTGTATGAAATGGTTTTGGAGGACTACTCAAGGAAGGGAGATGTGTTAATGGAGCCGTTTGATGAGTTTGGAGTGTTTGGCAATGGAAATTGACATTGGATCGGCATATAGTAGTGGTCGACTTACACATGCCATCGCTTGAGGTACTTTACTTGATGGCATCCCCACATCTCTCTTCTAGTACAACCACGGGCCAAAACTCCATATCCCATACTCAATCGAAACGCCCTAAGAACACAATGCTACTTTGTTATTCTCGAGTATGCCTATAAAAGCTATATTATCTTATGAAATGACATTATTTCATTATTCAATCAGTATTTGCCAAAGCGTACTGGCAACGTTACATTATTTTGCTCCATTTCAACATTTGGTGTGACGTGTGTTGTGCACCGTTTTCCATGTCTGAAGTACTGCTTTTCATTATATAGTCAATGTCAATGGTGTTCTCGTAAAGCATTGGTTGTATAGTTCCCTTCTAGTGAACTTGTGGGACTAGAAACCATGCTATGTATTTAAAAATGTCTAATTCGAATTCCTTTGAGTATTCTTTTTAATAATTTTTATGCAGGACTATAATCACCTATAAAAACATTTTTATGTTGAACTTATTGAGAGGGAAATACATGCTGGAGAGAGCTCTGATACATTGAAGTTTGAGTTCGTGTTCGATAAAGCTTAGTGAATCACAGATTTATACCGAACAGCCGGAAAAGATAGCCCACCACTATTTAGGAAGGCTTAAACGCACCCATGTGTAGTGAAGCTAATCACAAAAATGTTGCACACTCTCTAGTAGACGTTACAGAGAGAAACACTACATGCAATGCGTTAAACACATGTATTGTGGTCTTTTTGTTCACTGTGCTCATGGACCATCATTAAGTATATACATCTATCTCATTTGAGAAATTTTTCCTTCGGCTTGCAACGGAATTGTATGAAATGGTTTTGAAGGACCACTCAAGGAAGGGAGATGTGTCACTGAGGGATGTGTTTGATGAGCTTGCAATGTTTGCCAATACAACATGGGAAGTTGGATGACATATAGCAGCGGTCCCCAAGCTAGACAACCTCACAGATGCCATCCTTTAGGTTATTTCCTTGATGCCATCCCACATCTCTCTTGTAGTACATCCATGGGGCAAACTCCGTATCCCATACTAAACCAAAATGCCCTAACACCACCATGCTGCTTTATTTTTCTCAAGTAAGTCTATAGAATTTATCGTATCGTATGGAACACCATTTTCATTGGTTCATAAGTATTTACATAAAGTGTATCGACAATGCTACATTATTTTGTTTTACCTCAACATTTGGTGTTTCATTTGATGTCACATCTCTTTTGCATCGTTTGCATGTTTGAAGTATTTGATTATAGTCAATGTCAATACTGTTCTCTTCAAGCGTTGATTGCAGCTCTCCTCGGTGATTTTGTGGGACTAAGAAACCGTGCTTATGTATTTCAGAATATCTAATTCAAACTCTTTGAGTGTTCTTTTTGAACATTTTCGTGTTGCTAGCACTTTATAGTCACCTATAAAAACACTACTACAACCTCTACGTAGATGTCAACCTATTGGCAAAGAAATATATGCTGGAGAGAGCTTTGATCCATTGAAGTTTGAGTCCGTGTTGAATGAATCATAGTGAACCAAAGATTATACAAAACAGCAAGAAAAGATACCCCACCGCTGTTTATGAAGGATTACCCAAGCTAATGACCCAAATGTTGAAGACTCTTCTTCTATTGGACCACACATAGAGAAGCGCTACATCGAATCCCCTGAACACATGCAATGCGGTTTTGTCATTCACTGGAGAAGAAAGTATTTCTATGCTCATGGGCCATCTGTTAGTATATCTATTGCATTTGAAGAAGTTTTCCTCGGGCTTGCAACGGAATTGTATGAAATGGTTTTGGAGGACTACTCAAGGAAGGGAGATGTGTTAATGGAGCCGTTTGATGAGTTTGGAGTGTTTGGCAATGGAAAATTGACATTGGATCGGCATATAGTAGTGGTCGACTTACACATGCCATCGCTTGAGGTACTTTACTTGATGGCATCCCCACATCTCTCTTCTAGTACAACCACGGGCCAAAACTCCATATCCCATACTCAATCGAAACGCCCTAAGAACACAATGCTACTTTGTTATTCTCGAGTATGCCTATAAAAGCTATATTATCTTATGAAATGACATTATTTCATTATTCAATCAGTATTTGCCAAAGCGTACTGGCAACGTTACATTATTTTGCTCCATTTCAACATTTGGTGTGACGTGTGTTGTGCACCGTTTTCCATGTCTGAAGTACTGCTTTTCATTATATAGTCAATGTCAATGGTGTTCTCGTAAAGCATTGGTTGTATAGTTCCCTTCTAGTGAACTTGTGGGACTAGAAACCATGCTATGTATTTAAAAATGTCTAATTCGAATTCCTTTGAGTATTCTTTTTTAATAATTTTTATGCAGGACTATAATCACCTATAAAAACATTTTTATGTTGAACTTATTGAGAGGGAAATACATGCTGGAGAGAGCTCTGATACATTGAAGTTTGAGTTCGTGTTCGATAAAGCTTAGTGAATCACAGATTTATACCGAACAGCCGGAAAAGATAGCCCACCACTATTTAGGAAGGCTTAAACGCACCCATGTGTAGTGAAGCTAATCACAAAAATGTTGCACACTCTCTAGTAGACGTTACAGAGAGAAACACTACATGCAATGCGTTAAACACATGTATTGTGGTCTTTTTGTTCACTGTGCTCATGGACCATCATTAAGTATATACATCTATCTCATTTGAGAAATTTTTCCTTCGGCTTGCAACGGAATTGTATGAAATGGTTTTGAAGGACCACTCAAGGAAGGGAGATGTGTCACTGGATGTGTTTGATGAGCTTGCAATGTTTGCCAATACAACATGGAAGTTGGATCGACATATAGCAGCGGTCCACAAGCTAGACAACCTCACAGATGCCATCCCTTTAGGTTATTTCCTTGATGCCATCCCCACATCTCTCTTGTAGTACATCCATGGGGCAAAACTCCGTATCCCATACTAAACCAAAATGCCCTAACACCACCATGCTGCTTTATTTTTCTCAAGTAAGTCTATAGAATTTATCGTATCGTATGGAACACCATTTTCATTGGTTCATAAGTATTTACATAAAGTGTATCGACAATGCTACATTATTTTGTTTTACCTCAACATTTGGTGTTTCATTTGATGTCACATCTCTTTTGCATCGTTTGCATGTTTGAAGTATTTGATTATAGTCAATGTCAATACTGTTCTCTTCAAGCGTTGATTGCAGCTCTCCTCGGTGATTTTGTGGGACTAAGAAACCGTGCTTATGTATTTCATAATATCTAATTCAAACTCTTTGAGTGTTCTTTTTGAACATTTTCGTGTTGCTAGCACTTTATAGTCACCTATAAAAACACTACTACAACCTCTACGTAGATGTCAACCTATTGGCAAAGAAATATATGCTGGAGAGAGCTTTGATCCATTGAAGTTTGAGTCCGTGTTGAATGAATCATAGTGAACCAAAGATTTATACAAAACAGCAAGAAAAGATACCCCACCGCTGTTTATGAAGGATTACCCAAGCTAATGACCCAAATGTTGAAGACTCTTCTTCTATTGGACCACACATAGAGAAGCGCTACATCGAATCCCCTGAACACATGCAATGCGGTTTTGTCATTCACTGGAGAAGAAAGTATTTCTATGCTCATGGGCCATCTGTTAGTATATCTATTGCATTTGAAGAAGTTTTCCTCGGGCTTGCAACGGAATTGTATGAAATGGTTTTGGAGGACTACTCAAGGAAGGGAGATGTGTTAATGGAGCCGTTTGATGAGTTTGGAGTGTTTGGCAATGGAAATTGACATTGGATCGGCATATAGTAGTGGTCGACTTACACATGCCATCGCTTGAGGTACTTTACTTGATGGCATCCCCACATCTCTCTTCTAGTACAACCACGGGCCAAAACTCCATATCCCATACTCAATCGAAACGCCCTAAGAACACAATGCTACTTTGTTATTCTCGAGTATGCCTATAAAAGCTATATTATCTTATGAAATGACATTATTTCATTATTCAATCAGTATTTGCCAAAGCGTACTGGCAACGTTACATTATTTTGCTCCATTTCAACATTTGGTGTGACGTGTGTTGTGCACCGTTTTCCATGTCTGAAGTACTGCTTTTCATTATATAGTCAATGTCAATGGTGTTCTCGTAAAGCATTGGTTGTATAGTTCCCTTCTAGTGAACTTGTGGGACTAGAAACCATGCTATGTATTTAAAAATGTCTAATTCGAATTCCTTTGAGTATTCTTTTTTAATAATTTTTATGCAGGACTATAATCACCTATAAAAACATTTTTATGTTGAACTTATTGAGAGGGAAATACATGCTGGAGAGAGCTCTGATACATTGAAGTTTGAGTTCGTGTTCGATAAAGCTTAGTGAATCACAGATTTATACCGAACAGCCGGAAAAGATAGCCCACCACTATTTAGGAAGGCTTAAACGCACCCATGTGTAGTGAAGCTAATCACAAAAATGTTGCACACTCTCTAGTAGACGTTACAGAGAGAAACACTACATGCAATGCGTTAAACACATGTATTGTGGTCTTTTTGTTCACTGTGCTCATGGACCATCATTAAGTATATACATCTATCTCATTTGAGAAATTTTTCCTTCGGCTTGCAACGGAATTGTATGAAATGGTTTTGAAGGACCACTCAAGGAAGGGAGATGTGTCACTGGATGTGTTTGATGAGCTTGCAATGTTTGCCAATACAACATGGAAGTTGGATCGACATATAGCAGCGGTCCACAAGCTAGACAACCTCACAGATGCCATCCCTTTAGGTTATTTCCTTGATGCCATCCCCACATCTCTCTTGTAGTACATCCATGGGGCAAAACTCCGTATCCCATACTAAACCAAAATGCCCTAACACCACCATGCTGCTTTATTTTTCTCAAGTAAGTCTATAGAATTTATCGTATCGTATGGAACACCATTTTCATTGGTTCATAAGTATTTACATAAAGTGTATCGACAATGCTACATTATTTTGTTTTACCTCAACATTTGGTGTTTCATTTGATGTCACATCTCTTTTGCATCGTTTGCATGTTTGAAGTATTTGATTATAGTCAATGTCAATACTGTTCTCTTCAAGCGTTGATTGCAGCTCTCCTCGGTGATTTTGTGGGACTAAGAAACCGTGCTTATGTATTTCAGAATATCTAATTCAAACTCTTTGAGTGTTCTTTTTGAACATTTTCGTGTTGCTAGCACTTTATAGTCACCTATAAAAACACTACTACAACCTCTACGTAGATGTCAACCTATTGGCAAAGAAATATATGCTGGAGAGAGCTTTGATCCATTGAAGTTTGAGTCCGTGTTGAATGAATCATAGTGAACCAAAGATTTATACAAAACAGCAAGAAAAGATACCCCACCGCTGTTTATGAAGGATTACCCAAGCTAATGACCCAAATGTTGAAGACTCTTCTTCTATTGGACCACACATAGAGAAGCGCTACATCGAATCCCCTGAACACATGCAATGCGGTTTTGTCATTCACTGGAGAAGAAAGTATTTCTATGCTCATGGGCCATCTGTTAGTATATCTATTGCATTTGAAGAAGTTTTCCTCGGGCTTGCAACGGAATTGTATGAAATGGTTTTGGAGGACTACTCAAGGAAGGGAGATGTGTTAATGGAGCCGTTTGATGAGTTTGGAGTGTTTGGCAATGGAAAATTGACATTGGATCGGCATATAGTAGTGGTCGACTTACACATGCCATCGCTTGAGGTACTTTACTTGATGGCATCCCCACATCTCTCTTCTAGTACAACCACGGGCCAAAACTCCATATCCCATACTCAATCGAAACGCCCTAAGAACACAATGCTACTTTGTTATTCTCGAGTATGCCTATAAAAGCTATATTATCTTATGAAATGACATTATTTCATTATTCAATCAGTATTTGCCAAAGCGTACTGGCAACGTTACATTATTTTGCTCCATTTCAACATTTGGTGTGACGTGTGTTGTGCACCGTTTTCCATGTCTGAAGTACTGCTTTTCATTATATAGTCAATGTCAATGGTGTTCTCGTAAAGCATTGGTTGTATAGTTCCCTTCTAGTGAACTTGTGGGACTAGAAACCATGCTATGTATTTAAAAATGTCTAATTCGAATTCCTTTGAGTATTCTTTTTTAATAATTTTTATGCAGGACTATAATCACCTATAAAAACATTTTTATGTTGAACTTATTGAGAGGGAAATACATGCTGGAGAGAGCTCTGATACATTGAAGTTTGAGTTCGTGTTCGATAAAGCTTAGTGAATCACAGATTTATACCGAACAGCCGGAAAAGATAGCCCACCACTATTTAGGAAGGCTTAAACGCACCCATGTGTAGTGAAGCTAATCACAAAAATGTTGCACACTCTCTAGTAGACGTTACAGAGAGAAACACTACATGCAATGCGTTAAACACATGTATTGTGGTCTTTTTGTTCACTGTGCTCATGGACCATCATTAAGTATATACATCTATCTCATTTGAGAAATTTTTCCTTCGGCTTGCAACGGAATTGTATGAAATGGTTTTGAAGGACCACTCAAGGAAGGGAGATGTGTCACTGGATGTGTTTGATGAGCTTGCAATGTTTGCCAATACAACATGGAAGTTGGATCGACATATAGCAGCGGTCCACAAGCTAGACAACCTCACAGATGCCATCCCTTTAGGTTATTTCCTTGATGCCATCCCCACATCTCTCTTGTAGTACATCCATGGGGCAAAACTCCGTATCCCATACTAAACCAAAATGCCCTAACACCACCATGCTGCTTTATTTTTCTCAAGTAAGTCTATAGAATTTATCGTATCGTATGGAACACCATTTTCATTGGTTCATAAGTATTTACATAAAGTGTATCGACAATGCTACATTATTTTGTTTTACCTCAACATTTGGTGTTTCATTTGATGTCACATCTCTTTTGCATCGTTTGCATGTTTGAAGTATTTGATTATAGTCAATGTCAATACTGTTCTCTTCAAGCGTTGATTGCAGCTCTCCTCGGTGATTTTGTGGGACTAAGAAAACCGTGCTTATGTATTCATAATATCTAATTCAAACTCTTTGAGTGTTCTTTTTGAACATTTTCGTGTTGCTAGCACTTTATAGTCACCTATAAAAACACTACTACAACCTCTACGTAGATGTCAACCTTATTGGCAAAGAAATTATATGCTGGAGAGAGCTTTGATCCATTGAAGTTTGAGTCCGTGTTGAATGAATCATAGTGAACCATATTTATACAAAACAGCAAGAAAAGATACCCCACCGCTGTTAATGAAGGATTAACCCAAGCTAATGACCCAAATGTTGAAGACTCTTCTCTATTGGACCACACAAGAGAAGCGCTACATCGAATCCCCCCTGAACACATGCAATTGCGGTTTGTCATTCACTGGAGAAGAAAGTATTTCTATGCTCATGGCCATCTGTTAGTATATCTATTGCATTTGAAGAAGTTTTTCCTCGGGCTTGCAACGGAATTGTATGAAATGGTTTTGGAGGACTACTCAAGGAAGGGAGATGTGTTAATGGGCCGTTTGATGAGTTTGGAGTGTTTGGCAATGGAAAATTGACATTGGATCGGCATATAGTAGTGGTCGACTTACACATGCCATCGCTTGAGGTACTTTACTTGATGGCATCCCCACATCTCTCTTCTAGTACAACCACGGGCCAAAACTCCATATCCCATACTCAATCGAAACGCCCTAAGAACACAATGCTACTTTGTTATTCTCGAGTATGCCTATAAAAGCTATATTATCTTATGAAATGACATTATTTCATTATTCAATCAGTATTTGCCAAAGCGTACTGGCAACGTTACATATTTTGCTCCATTTCAACATTTGGTGTGACGTGTGTTGTGCACCGTTTTCCATGTCTGAAGTACTGCTTTTCATTATATAGTCAATGTCAATGTGTTCTCGTAAAGCATTGGTTGTATAGTTCCCTTCTAGTGAACTTGTGGGACTAGAAAACCATGCTATGTATTTAAAAATGTCTAATTCGAATTCCTTTGAGTATTCTTTTTTAATAATTTTTTATGCAGGACTATAATCACCTATAAAAAACATTTTTATGTTGAACTTATTGAGAGGGAAATACATGCTGGAGAGAGCTCTGATACATTGAAGTTTGAGTTCGTGTTCGATAAAGCTTAGTGAATCACAGATTTATACCGAACAGCCGAAAAGATAGCCCACCACTATTTAGGAAGGCTTAAACGCACCCATGTGTAGTGAAGCTAATCACAAAAATGTTGCACACTCTCTAGTAGACGTTACAGAGAGAAACACTACATGCAATGCGTTAAACACATGTATTGTGGTCTTTTTGTTCACTGTGCTCATGGACCATCATTAAGTATATACATCTATCTCATTTGAGAAATTTTTCCTTCGGCTTGCAACGGAATTGTATGAAATGGTTTTGAAGGACCACTCAAGGAAGGGAGATGTGTCACTGGATGTGTTTGATGAGCTTGCAATGTTTGCCAATACAACATGGAAGTTGGATCGACATATAGCAGCGGTCCACAAGCTAGACAACCTCACAGATGCCATCCCTTTAGGTTATTTCCTTGATGCCATCCCCACATTGCTCTTGTAGTACATCCATGGGGCAAAACACTCCGTATCCCATACTAAACCAAAATGCCCTAACACCACCATGCTGCTTTATTTTTCTCAAGTAAGTCTATAGAATTTATCGTATCGTATGGAACACCATTTTCATTGCTTCATAAGTATTTACATAAAGTGTATCGACAATGCTACATTATTTTGTTTTACCTCAACATTTGGTGTTTCATTTGATGTCACATCTCTTTTGCATCGTTTGCATGTTTGAAGTATTTGATTATAGTCAATGTCAATACTGTTCTCTTCAAGCGTTGATTGCAGCTCTCCTCGGTGATTTTGTGGGACTAAGAAACCGTGCTTATGTATTTCAGAATATCTAATTCAAACTCTTTGAGTGTTCTTTTTGAACATTTTCGTGTTGCTAGCACTTTATAGTCACCTATAAAACACTACAACCTCTACGTAGATGTCAACCTATTGGCAAAGAAATATATGCTGGAGAGAGCTTTGATCCATTGAAGTTTGAGTCCGTGTTGAATGAATCATAGTGAACCAAAGATTTATACAAAACAACAAGAAAAGATACCCCACCGCTGTTTATGAAGGATTACCCAAGCTAATGACCCAAATGTTGAAGACTCTTCTTCTATTGGACCACACATAGAGAAGCTACATCGAATCCCCTGAACACATGCAATGCGGTTTTGTCATTCACTGGAGAAGAAAGTATTTCTATGCTCATGGGCCATCTGTTAGTATATCTATTGCATTTGAAGAAGTTTTCCTCGGGCTTGCAACGGAATTGTATGAAATGGTTTTGGAGGACTACTCAAGGAAGGGAGATGTGTTAATGGAGCCGTTTGATGAGTTTGGAGTGTTTGGCAATGGAAAATTGACATTGGATCGGCATATAGTAGTGGTCGACTTACACATGCCATCGCTTGAGGTACTTTACTTGATGGCATCCCCACATCTCTCTTCTAGTACAACCACGGGCCAAAACTCCATATCCCATACTCAATCGAAACGCCCTAAGAACACAATGCTACTTTGTTATTCTCGAGTATGCCTATAAAAGCTATATTATCTTATGAAATGACATTATTTCATTATTCAATCAGTATTTGCCAAAGCGTACTGGCAACGTTACATTATTTTGCTCCATTTCAACATTTGGTGTGACGTGTGTTGTGCACCGTTTTCCATGTCTGAAGTACTGCTTTTCATTATATAGTCAATGTCAATGGTGTTCTCGTAAAGCATTGGTTGTATAGTTCCCTTCTAGTGAACTTGTGGGACTAGAAACCATGCTATGTATTTAAAAATGTCTAATTCGAATTCCTTTGAGTATTCTTTTTTAATAATTTTTATGCAGGACTATAATCACCTATAAAAACATTTTTATGTTGAACTTATTGAGAGGGAAATACATGCTGGAGAGAGCTCTGATACATTGAAGTTTGAGTTCGTGTTCGATAAAGCTTAGTGAATCACAGATTTATACCGAACAGCCGGAAAAGATAGCCCACCACTATTTAGAAAGGCTTAAACGCACCCATGTGTAGTGAAGCTAATCACAAAAATGTTGCACACTCTCTAGTAGACGTTACAGAGAGAAACACTACATGCAATGCGTTAAACACATGTATTGTGGTCTTTTTGTTCACTGTGCTCATGGACCATCATTAAGTATATACATCTATCTCATTTGAGAAATTTTTCCTTCGGCTTGCAACGGAATTGTATGAAATGGTTTTGAAGGACCACTCAAGGAAGGGAGATGTGTCACTGGATGTGTTTGATGAGCTTGCAATGTTTGCCAATACAACATGGAAGTTGGATCGACATATAGCAGCGGTCCACAAGCTAGACAACCTCACAGATGCCATCCCTTTAGGTTATTTCCTTGATGCCATCCCCACATTGCTCTTGTAGTACATCCATGGGGCAAAACTCCGTATCCCATACTAAACCAAAATGCCCTAACACCACCATGCTGCTTTATTTTTCTCAAGTAAGTCTATAGAATTTATCGTATCGTATGGAACACCATTTTCATTGCTTCATAAGTATTTACATAAAGTGTATCGACAATGCTACATTATTTTGTTTTACCTCAACATTTGGTGTTTCATTTGATGTCACATCTCTTTTGCATCGTTTGCATGTTTGAAGTATTTGATTATAGTCAATGTCAATACTGTTCTCTTCAAGCGTTGATTGCAGCTCTCCTCGGTGATTTTGTGGGACTAAGAAACCGTGCTTATGTATTTCAGAATATCTAATTCAAACTCTTTGAGTGTTCTTTTTGAACATTTTCGTGTTGCTAGCACTTTATAGTCACCTATAAAAACACTACAACCTCTACGTAGATGTCAACCTATTGGCAAAGAAATATATGCTGGAGAGAGCTTTGATCCATTGAAGTTTCAGTCCGTGTTGAATGAATCATAGTGAACCAAAGATTTATACAAAACAACAAGAAAAGATACCCCACCGCTGTTTATGAAGGATTACCCAAGCTAATGACCCAAATGTTGAAGACTCTTCTTCTATTGGACCACACATAGAGAAGCGCTACATCGAATCCCCTGAACACATGCAATGCGGTTTTGTCATTCACTGGAGAAGAAAGTATTTCTATGCTCATGGGCCATCTGTTAGTATATCTATTGCATTTGAAGAAGTTTTCCTCGGGCTTGCAACGGAATTGTATGAAATGGTTTTGGAGGACTACTCAAGGAAGGGAGATGTGTTAATGGAGCCGTTTGATGAGTTTGGAGTGTTTGGCAATGGAACATTGACATTGGATCGGCATATAGTAGTGGTCGACTTACACATGCCATCGCTTGAGGTACTTTACTTGATGGCATCCCCACATCTCTCTTCTAGTACAACCACGGGCCAAAACTCCATATCCCATACTCAATCGAAACGCCCTAAGAAACACAATGCTACTTTGTTATTCTCGAGTATGCCTATAAAAGCTATATTATCTTATGAAATGACATTATTTCATTATTCAATCAGTATTTGCCAAAGCGTACTGGCAACGTTACATTATTTTGCTCCATTTCAACATTTGGTGTGACGTGTGTTGTGCACCGTTTTCCATGTCTGAAGTACTGCTTTTCATTATATAGTCAATGTCAATGGTGTTCTCGTAAAGCATTGGTTGTATAGTTCCCTTCTAGTGAACTTGTGGGACTAGAAACCATGCTATGTATTTAAAAATGTCTAATTCGAATTCCTTTGAGTATTCTTTTTTAATAATTTTTATGCAGGACTATAGTCACCTATAAAAACATTTTTATGTTGAACTTATTGAGAGGGAAAAACATGCTGGAGAGAGCTCTGATACATTGAAGTTTGAGTTCGTGTTCGATAAAGCTTAGTGAATCACAGATTTATACCGAACAGCCGGAAAAGATAGCCCACCACTATTTAGGAAGGCTTAAACGCACCCATGTGTAGTGAAGCTAATCACAAAAATGTTGCACACTCTCTAGTAGACGTTACAGAGAGAAACACTACATGCAATGCGTTAAACACATGTATTGTGGTCTTTTTGTTCACTGTGCTCATGGACCATCATTAAGTATATACATCTATCTCATTTGAGAAATTTTTCCTTCGGCTTGCAACGGAATTGTATGAAATGGTTTTGAAGGACCACTCAAGGAAGGGAGATTAAGTTTGTGAGTGAGCGTGCTGTGTACATGAGAGAGAGTGTGAGCTTCGTCTTGACGCTACACAATGTTGGAATCGAGTGCGGAGAAGTGCAGCGTGTTGCCCCCGACTAGAGCTACGAGCCGATACCAACATTGCGCGTGTACGGTCCGGCTTTGGGAGCTCCTTGTACGAGCTTCATCGGTTGTTTGGGTGAGCATATGTTATCTGATTTAGCATTGCAGCATATCCACGCGTTCACATTGAGTAGAGCTACACATTAGGCACTTCAGATTTTGGAAACGAAGACCTGCAGATTTCGGCCAGACATCCTATGTGTTTCTGCACCGGGTGTTTTGGGTCGTGATTTTGGTTTATAGACCTTAGGGAGAGCGGCCTATAGGTATTAGTAGGGTCTCCTTCAAGTTCTATGGTGTTTCGAAAGTGTTTGATGGGTGTTCGGATCTAACAAGCGTTGTAGAAAGATTCCTCTTTTGCACTTTTGAAGACTGTGACTTAGACAACTGGTAGGGACCTTTGTAGGAATTAGTTAGGAGTTAGTCAAGTGTAGGTTGACACCCTTTGCTTGCTTCCACGCGCCTGCGGGTCGAGCTTCATCCTCAGTTGACATTATATGTTAGGTGAGTTCTCGCTATGCTGACGTTCGTCGCGGCGTATCCGTCCAACATTGGCGCCGCTGTCGGGGACGAAAACCTTAGGTAGGTGACCGAGACTAATCCTTGAGGATTGGGATTTTTGGCTTGCCAAGAGTCTCGCTTTACATTTAGATAGGATCAGAGGGTGGAGGACTCTCTAGGTCTTAGAGGGAGTTTAGGAAGCGTGTGTCTGGCCTAGATCCTTCGACTTAGGTAGAGGAGGTAGACTTAGGTAGTTTTAGGTAGTAGTCGAGTTCTAGAGTAGGAGTGGGAGTGGTAGAAGCGGTGACAGGAGAGCTTGAGAGTTCAGAGAGGCCAAAAAAGAAACCAAAAACACCATTATCACCATTTCTTCATGATAGGTAAGAGTAGAGTAAGTAGGACATCATGATTCATATCTAGAGCATTTCATGCATGTACACTTGCTTGGTAGAATCATTACAAGTTTGTAAAAGACGCAAAAAGACGCAAAAGTGTGGTTGAAAGCCTAATTGAAGTCCAAAAGTTACTGTGAGTGTTTTTGATAGGTCTACAGAGCATCAGGGACATTCCTGTCAGAAAATTTTTTAATTTTAAGCCGAGAGACATCCTATGTGTAGGATGTCTACATGCCAATCTGGGAGGAATTTTGGGATTTTGAGTTGACCAGTGTGTTCTGAAGGTAGGGTTTACCCTAATTTCAACTGGAAAGTGGAAATTTGGCCATCTCTTGACAGGATAAGGCCAGAAAGACTGAAATTGCTAGACATCCTACCCAATTAGTGCCAACCATAAGATGGCTGCATGAGTGTGTTTTGCATGATATATTGAGTGACTGAAAGGGGTTTCACCTCATTCGGGTAAGAAAATTGGGTTCAAAGTGGACTTTAGCATTTTTTACTGAAAAAGAAAAAACAGCTGAAGTTTGGGACTTTTTGACATCCAAATCAAGATCTAAGCATACCACTGGGATACTGACATCAAGGGGAAGCTGTGGAACAAATCTGGGGTCAAACAGGCCAAAAAGACATACTACGCGTAGGATGTCTTCTGAGTGATTTGGGACTCCAAACTGAAATCTGAGTATACCAAGGTGATCAGCAGCTCAAGGAGAGCTTAAGTATTGAGTTTAAAGCCATTCT
The DNA here is from genome assembly GCF_014529385.1 of Adiantum capillus-veneris. Taxonomy (NCBI): domain Eukaryota; kingdom Viridiplantae; phylum Streptophyta; class Polypodiopsida; order Polypodiales; family Pteridaceae; genus Adiantum; species Adiantum capillus-veneris. The sequence goes on along the minus strand of NC_140951.1, from coordinate 142,583,962 downwards.
GATGAAAAAGACATCCTACGCGTAGGATGTCTAATGCAAGAAAATAAAGCCATAATTTGACTTTGAGCAGTGTAAGGAATTATATAGCCTAAGGCAAGACTGCTAGACAATTTTGGTCCAATTTGGAGTTGATTAGACTGATCAATACCATCAACAGGCAATCGGAACAGATTTCTGACTCATTGACCAGCTTATAGAAGTCCAAATCAAAAAGTAAAAGCAGCTGTAAGCTCAACACAACAAGGGGAAACAACAGTGCAAAAAATACAGCAGGAGACATCCTACGCGTAGGATGTCTACTGGGCCATACTGCAGAGAAAATTTGACCTGGACTAGACAGTGAGGTTCCATTTGGCTTAAGGGTTCTAGAACTTCTTTTAGAAGTGAATTTGGACCTTGGTTGCCCATTTAACAAAGCAAAGACTGAATTCAGAATTTTTCGCGTAAATTGGCCAACATCAGAGAAAAGTACTGTTTTAGATTAGCAACCTAATTCGGAACATCAGCAGTGTATAAAATACAGTAGTGGTTGAGATTAACTCTCCAGTTATACCAATCATTACTAAGATAACCTCTAGCAGATAAATGCTTTGATTCAATTGCCGAAATTAAAACTCTTGTGTACAGGTATATTCAGCAACAAAGCAAGAAGTTGTGCAGAAACTGACCCATTGCTGAGTGGTTGGAATTGTGCTAAATTTCATTGATAAGTTTGATGAATTTAAGATCAGGAAGATACATTGTTAGAGACCAGAAGGTGGCAGGTGACTAGGGTAGCTTAGTGTCCACCGAAGAGAGTGTAACTCAGGCAAGGTTAGATCCGCTAGCACCGATTATTGAGGAAGGTAGTGATACTGACACTTCGTCAGACAAATCTTTCTTCATGATGGGTAGTCAACGGCCAGGAGGTTTCACCTATGATGGACCTATGCGAGGGGGAAGCACCTCCCAAAATCCTTTGAATGATTTCAGGCTTACAGTGATCTTCTTAGAGGGAACAAACTTAAGAGGAGCCCTAGTCTATTCTGACCATCGAGGCCGCAAGTGCATTTATATAGAAGAGAGTCCAGCACAAAGATTGGAGATAATCCGAGTGTATGATGATGGAGATAGATTCCGAGATGAAAAGGGGAACCACTGAAGATTATAACAGATATGGAGACAATGTGGCTAAAGGGAAAATGGTTTCAGAAACTCAAGAGCCACCACCAAACATTGATTGGCACGGAGCTATTTTTATGTACGATAAGAAAACAATCAGGATTCCAACTTATAACGAGAATGGGGGAATCTACAAACACGAGAGCGAGGATATTGTCTCTTACTTTCGTAGCAAAGAACCATACGTAAATGAACTAAGCAAAGACAAGGTTCTTTACTTATTCTCTTATGAAACTGCTCCGGGGAAGGGCATAGTTTTTGTTGATAGATATGGGCGAGAATACCAACGTATTCCCTCAGAGGAAGTAGAAAGAGCAATAGGTCCAGGAGCATCAGCATATGCCCTTGAGGAAATGCCGAGAGCCGTCCACACCCCATGCAAGTCAACGAATCCATTTTCAGATGAGTATGACACTACCTCACATTCTACCAGACCGCAAGCATTTAACAACCAAGACCAACCAGCAAACCAACCATCATTGCAGGCATGGCTTCGACAGAGTGTAACAATGGAACCAGACCGAAACCGAGATGGTAATCCAGCCACACGAGGACTCAGGGATTTTCAAGAACCACCACACTATTCAAGATATCAAGCAGAGTAAGCCAAAGACACAAGGGTCGACCGAGCTTGGAGGACCACCCATGGAACGAGTTCGAAGAGAAGAACCACCTCCAGCGAGAACCGTTAGAAATTATGACTTAGGAGCATCGTTGGGCGAGGAACCAGCCTATTACAGAAGGCCTGGGGAGGTGTATAGACTTGGATGGGGTGATCCAATGATGAGGTTTGTAGACCATCGCAGAATTAGACCTTCTCAAGTGCAAAAATGGGTAAACAAGAAATACACAGGAAACAGAGACCCAAGAGATCATGTAGCAGCCTTTATGCGTGTAATTAGAGCCGAAGAGGTGTTAGACTTTCCTACCCAATTTGCAGGGTTTGGACTAACCCTAGAGGATGATGTTGCAACTTGGTTTGACTCTGTGGAGCGTAGAGACTTTGAGTGGATGGAGGAAGTGTTTGACGAGTTTATTGAGGAATTCTCTCAAAGGGGAATAGATCATAACACCGTCTCACAAATCCATAAATTCAAACAAAAAGATGGGAAATCTGTATGGAAGGCAGCCCTAGGACTAAAAAGATATGTTAAGTTATGTCCTGTTGAAGAACTGCCAACTCAGTCCAGACTTATGCTGATATTCATCCAAGGACTAAGGAATGCAGATATCCAGAAAGACTTACATATGAAGAGGAGCACGACGTTGAATGAGTTGACCAAGGATGCTCTGTACCTTGTGGACAATTGTGCGGTCTACAAAGAAGGGGAGTTCAAGGACCTTGATGATGATTCATCTTCACAGCAAAGTGGGAGCAAGTCTTCCAAGACAACACTGAAAGGAGAAATTGCAGTAAACCAGGAGTAGCTCGTAGATGAAGTGCTAAAAAAGATCAACTTGTACGTCAAACCCCAGGCTAAACAGCCCAAGTGGTGTGCTATTGAACAAAAATGGAAAAACCATGGGACCGAGGAATGTTACTATAACAAGGGATATGTGAGGGAGAGACCTTACGCTCCCCCTCCCCAAGCTCCTGTAGCTTCCCCTCAAGTTCCACCGATGCCTAGATATCAAGCAGGCAACTTACCCGGACCTGTAGGTGTAGAAAGACCACAACCGGTGTTGGGGCAACAACCACCCCTACCAGGTTTACGACCAGTTGGTATAAGATACACACCAACGGTAACTGAATCAGAAGAAAAGGCTTTGGTTCCTATGCATGCATATTATAAAGATCCCAATGGATATGTGGCAAACCCTGTCTATTATCCACCGAAAGAACCCGCGACACCAGAACCATGGAGCATAATAGGGAATCAAGGACCTCCAACTGCTGCACAAGCCTGAGGAGAAGGAAGATATAGCTTAGATGAACGAACATTGTTGTTCATAGCCAATGGAGGCATGGGCGGACAGAGACAGGCTTACTAGCAAAGAGGGGCTCAAGAAGCACCTCAACAACCCAAGGGCCCCTGTTACAAGTGTGGCAGAGACCATTGGCTGAGAGACTGTCCTCATGATGAAATCATTAGAGTCAATGCGTATTGCCCAGAATGTGGAATTACTCATTTGATTCCCGATTGCCCTAAAAACCCGAGAAAAGGAGCAAAAACCACCTTGAACCTATTGGAAACAGTACCTTCTAATGGAGGATCGGAAAATGAAACAATCATACCTATTCAGGCGGTAACACGGACCCAAGCCCAAAGAAGGACCAAAAACAGATGCCCAAAGCTCAGAAATGAAAAATTAGAGAAGCACTTGGAAAGCGAGAAAGTAGGAAAGCCAGGAAAGAACGAGAGCAAACAGCCCTATCCGATGAGTTGAAACATACAAAGAATAGATTGGAGCGGTTAGAAGATCTAGCTAGCTTAAGCTCACACTACAGCAGCCATAGCACCTACGGAAATGGTAGAGCCCAAAAGTGCAGGATCAGGAGGATCCGTAATGGCAGACAAGGTAAACGAGCAGCTGGATGCGCTTCTAAAAGCTTATGAAGCTCGACTTAAAAAAAACCAAACCCAAGAGCAAAGGTGGATGACATATCCATATGCGGAAATAGAAAAACAAAGGTTGGATATGTGTAAAAAGATGATCGAGACGGCTCAATCATTGATGGAAGACCCATTGGGTAAACCAACAAATTGCCATGACGCACCAGCTCCAACCCCTATCCAACCAACAGTAGAGAAACATGAAGAAAAAAAGGAAAAACTCACTAATGATTATGAGTCCAGAGGAGAGCCTATCATAGTGCCAAATACCACCGATGAGGCAAGTGACAGGGTCCATCCTAAAATATTGGCAGAAATGGAAAAGGACGGTAACGGTCTAGATGATCTGTGGAAACAAATCAGGGAGGCCAACGAGGCTAATAGGATGAGTAACCACATGAATAGCACGAGAAAAGAGAAGAACGTGATCTTACCTCCTATTGAAGAATTCGAGGCAAGATCACAAGTGAACTTTGAGATACATTCACAAGGGGGAGACCAAGGATCTATTAGTTCGGGGCACAGCCAACCAGACTCTTTGAGAACTTTACCCTTCTACCAGTGAGAATATGAAGCTAAGTCGGAAGTGAGGGCAATCCCATCTCAAAGACTTTCTTCTAACAAGGTGATGGATTCACAAGGATTGATTGAGCTATTATCCACCCCGGTGGCATGCACAATCACGTTATCAAAACTCCTAAGGTTAAGGCCAAACATGTGGACCACAGACCCTAAATGCCTAGAAAAATTTGGAGTGAAAGACCCCACCTTGAAGCTACAAGAAGGAATCAGGGAGTTGGAAAGACCTAACCTGAACACGAGGCTGGTACCATTGAATAAGGTTGGATAATATTGTGAGGGAGAAGACGGAAACACGACGCTACCGGTAGAATTCCAAGGAGTAGTTTCCAAAGCTATTCTTGACAGTGGAGCGGGAGTTGCTATCGCCACCAAGGAAATCTGGAAAAAATCGAGAAAACCAGCTTTGAGGGTTACCAGAATGAAGTTGCAATTGGTAGATGAGTTCATGGAGAAGCCTCTCGGACTCTTGGAAAAAATAAATTGTCACTTCGTGCGGGATCGAGTATGAGCATACATTTGCAATAGTCGATTTCAACAAAAAGAACAATTATGAGATAATCTTGGGATGACCATTCATGCGACAACTGAAGATAGTCCAAGATTGGGGCTATGACCACATATACCTCAGACATGGTGAGACGACAGCTAAAATACACCTGAAAGATCATAGTTACAAAGATGTAAACCAAACACCTATGGAAGATTTTGATTCGGCTACAATAGCAGGATCAGAACTATCAGCATGGTTAGGGCAACCAAAAGAGCTATGGATGTGCGGAGCTTCACATTGTGGAAGCTTAAGAAAAGAGGAATGCGTCTTAGAAAGAGCAATTGAGGACAAGGAGTATATTCCGGAACCTTTTCCTGAAGATGCCTTGGAACCTCTAGAATGGGAACACATACTGGCAACATTAGATGTCTGTACCATTACCGACAGTCCAATAACAAAATTTTGCGATAAGGATGGCTACGATGTGCTACCCTATTACATGGTAAGCGTTGTGCCAGAAAAAGAGACGGTAGAACCCCCGGCACAAGAAGAGTTTTACAACTCCTCTGAACAATTGGAAGTAAATGATCAGGTAGATAATGAGTGTTCAGACACCTCCAGTGAGCGTGGGAATGAAGCCGAGAATATCAAGTTTTATGATTTTGCTAATCAACACCCTAGACGCCAAGAACGCTATAGGAGGAAAAGAGCTGGAAGGCAAGCGAGAGAGAACCTGATGCCCAGGATAAAAGGTAAAACTCACTATTTGATGCTTGTAAAAGCAGAGGATTGTGTGAAAGATCAAATATCAAGGAAATTCTCAGAAAATAAAAAAGAACGAACGCGAGAAGAAATAAAACAGGAAAGAAAAGCTAGAACCGAAACAAAATCTAAAAAAACAAAAAAAGAACCAACAAAAGACCAAGAGTGGACCAAACTGGACCGTAAACAAAAATACCAAGAACTGAAACGGTCTTTGAGAGAGATATGGACTACTGAAGAAGATAGTGATGATAAAGGGGAGTCAGAACAGGGCAACATGAACGTACCACCACACTATAGGAAATTTACTATCCAAGATAGAAAAATCATCATGACACCACCAATCAGGGAGAGAACCAACCAAGAATCTTACGATGGGCCTAAAAATGCAAAAAGAATAGACCTCGCAGAACCAGGTGAAAAGCCTCAGCCGGTCTATATAGCTAACGATCTAGAGCTTAAGAAGGAAGCACAGCTAACACAACTTCTCACGAAGTATAAGGATGTGTTCGCCTGGTCCTATAAAGACCTCAAAGGAGTTGATCCATTGATATGCCAACATATAATTCCTTTAAAATCGGATGCAAAACCTAGCAAACAACGTCCTTATACATATAATGACACATTTGCCAATCGAATCAAAGAAGAGATTGATAAACTCATGCAAGCAGAGTTCATCTATGAAATTGAACATACAGATTGGGTTTCACCCATTGTGGTAGTTCCCAAGAAGAACGAAAAACTGCGGTGTGTGTAAACCTTAAAAAGGTGAATGCAGCAACCATAAAGGATAATTATCCCTTGCCAATTATAGAACATGTCCTTGAGCGAGTGGCCGGGAAAGGGGCTTATTCCTTTCTGGATGGGTTTTCAAGATACAACCAACTGGCAATAGCAAGGAAGGATCAACACAAAACAGCGTTTGCAACAGAACGGGGGATTTATGCATATCGAGTTATGCCATTTGGCTTAACAAATGCACCAGCCACTTTCCAGAGGTTAATGACTCACACTTTCAAGGAATACCTAAGGATATTCTTAGAAATTTACATGGATGACCTGTGTGTACACTCTCTTCTGCGAGAGGAACATATTGACCATCTGCAAAAGGTCTTTGAAAAGTGCAGAACATATCGAATCTGTTTAAACCCGGAAAAGTGTGTATTTATGGTTAAGAAAGGACGAATCTTAGGACACATTGTCTCAAGAAACGGCATAACCATAGACCTAGACAAAGTCAAAGTCATAGTAGATCTGCCCAGGTCTACTAATGCGAAACAAGTGCAATCCTTCATGGGGCACTGCGGATATTATCGAAGATTCATATACATGTATGCGGTTATCGCACAACCTCTGTATCGTTTGCTAGTCAATTTCGAATGGACCAATGAGTGTGAAACCTCATTCCAAAGGCTGAAGGAAAACCTTATATCCGCACCTGTGTTAAAGGCACCAAATTGGGAAAAGATATTCCATGTGCACATTGATGCTTCAGCATATGCCATTGGAAGTATTCTAGCTCAACCTAGAGACGGAACAATGGATTTTCCGGTCTGCTATGCAAGCCGACAGCTAAACAGTGCAGAAAAGAACTACACAACCACCGAGAGGGAAGGGTTAGGAATGATTTATGCTGTAAAGAAATTTCGGTATTATTTGCTTGCAAACAAATTTGTGTTCTTCACAGATCATCAAGCTCTTTTATACCTAGTAAATAAACCTTGCAATACAGGGAGAATCGTACATTGGTTTATTATATTGCTAGAATTTGACTTCACAGTGGTGGTAAAAAAGGGTAAAACCCATCTGCGAGCTGATCATCTTTCAAGAATACACAACGGGGAAGCTCCTCAAGAGGTAGATGATGACATACCAGATGCTTATCTTTTCAACATTGAAATGGTACCCAAATGGTCTCAGAAAATAGTTAGCATTCTCTCCTTTGGAAGTGAGTTTGATAATACAGGAGGTAGATCCAAATAGCAAACAATTCAACAAACAAAAAATTTTCAGTTGATAGCATGACGGCTGTATCATCTTGAATCTGACTCAATCCTACGATTATGTATAAATCCGGAAGAATTCGAGTGCTACCTTGAAGAGGCACACATCCAGGGTTGTGCATTTCATTGTTCAACAGTGAAAACACACCAGAGACTGAAACAGTTAGGGGTTTATTGGCCAACTATGTATGCGGATACACATTCTTATGTTACCAATTGTACAGTATGTAGTGCCAAACGATCAGTGGATCACGCAAATTTGTTTCGGGTGAACATAGCACCTGCATGGAGTCAATATATCATTGACTTCCTAACCACTAGAACGTTCCCTGAGAACATTACAAGAGCACGGGAGAAAGCTATAGAGCTGGAAGCTCGTGACTTTCAGTTAATTGGAAATCAACTCTATAAGAAGGGAAAGGACAATCAACTTAGAATTTGTGCAAGTGAAAGCGAATACCTGCTGATTCTAGAACATGCACATAGCGGAGTAAGTGGAGGCCATTTTTCGGGCGATAAGACGACAAAAATTGTCTTAACCGTAGGAATTTGGTGGCTCACATTGCACATGGATGTCGAAGAATTTGTAAAGCGTTGTGATGCGTGTCAACGCACCAAGGTACCAATCAAAAAAGATGAGATGCCATTAAGGCCAATGATGGGGGCAAGGGAATTTGCAAAATGAGGCATTGATTTTGTGGGACCTATATCACCCCCTGCATATCGCACCCATACTCAATATATCATTGTGGCTACGAACTATCTCACAAAATGGGTCGAGGCCAAAGCAACACGAAAAGCTGATGCACGCACCACAGCTCAATTTTTGTATGAGAATGTTTTTGTGCGTTACGGGTTACCAATAGAAATTGTCAGTGACCGTGGAACACACTTCCTCAATGAAGTCATTGAATATCTACTAGAGGAATTCATGGTCATACATAGGAAATCAGCACCATACCATCCACAGGCCAATGGGCAAGCGGAGGCCACGAATAAAACACTATGCACAATTCTCACTAAAATAGTGTCAGAATCAAGAACCGATTGGGATCAGCAGCTACACTCAACACTATGGGCATACAGGGTAGCTTACAAAACCTCAATAGGAACAACACCATATAACATGGTGTTTGGGCTAAATGCTATACTACCCATAGAGTTTTTAATCCCAACTCTATGAGTAGCAACAAGCTTGGAATGGACAGGGCATGAACTCTCTTCAAGAATTAATGATCTTGAAAAGCTAGATGAACTCCGCTTATGAGCTGTCGCTTCGATCTATGCTAAAAAGAGAAGACAAAAGGAATTTTTTGACAAACATGTGCATACCAAAGTGTTTAAAACAGGTGATTACGTACTTGTTTATACCTTGAAGCAACATGCAAAGAAACTTAAAAAGCGAGGGATGGGACCATTTGTGATTCATGATCTATCACAAAGTGGAGCTGTCAACGGGTCACGTCTTGCACTACGTCAAGTTTAGCAGGTGAAGAAATGCCAAACTGGATTAGTGGGTGTCAATTTAGGAGATATCATCTACCACTCACACAGGCGATGCTCCAATAAATTCATCAAGGAAAGCAAAGAATGAAGGAAAAAGAGAGAGTACGGGAGGAAGCTCAAACCGAAGCACAAGAACGCATAGCAAAAAGACGGCTTCTGCGACAACAACAACAGAGTAAACCACCATTGAAAATCAATGCATTTTGACTGATAAACTTGGAGGAGGAAACAGTCAAGCCAATAATTACAGTCAAAGTGGGCAACAATCAAGTTGAATCAACAGCCTTGCTCGATTCGGGTGCTCAAGCAAATTTGATCTCTTACAGATTATACCAACAGCTCAAAGTCACATATCAACTTCATACTACTCCCCAAGTGCTAGAAAGTAGCACATCACATCCATTGAAAACATTAGGATGGACTATATTGCATGTATAGCTACATCAATATATTTACCCACATAAATTCTATGTGGTGACAGATGAAAGCACACAACAACCAATGATGCTAGGGCAACCTTGGCAAAAAGCATACAATGTCCAGATAGACTGGAAAGCAGAGGCGGTCAAAATTCAGCACGAACATGAACAACAGGTAATAGCTTTTGCTTAGAAGTACCATCATGATCAATTGCAAGCCATGCAATCACTGGCAACAAAGACAAAAGAACAAATACCATCAAAGAACAACATGAAACCTGAGACCAACAACCAGGGAAAGGCCAACCATGCTAATCACAAACAACTGAAGTCACCGGCTACACTGCAAAAATCTAGGCTACCAAAACAAGGTAAACAAGTATGGATGCGGAAGGATAGAAAGGCCATGGCGGGAAGGAAACAATGTAACAACCGGATTCCAAAAAAGCAGACAGTGCAACCCAAAACCAAGGTAACCAAGCAGATATGGATCCCAAAGAAAATGCTTAGCCATAACCCAAATGTCACTCACATTTGGATACCAAAGCAAAAGACAACGGAAATACTTACGGTACAAGCAACAATAGAAAGCAGACATCTGCAGGTCAACAAGGAGAACCGATATATGTGGATGCCGATGACAGACAAACCAGTGGCAAACAAGAAAGTGCCGAACCATCTACAAAAGTTGGCAGCACCAAACTACCAATGGAAAGCCAAGGCCATAAGGCCCATAGCTATCACATCCAGGCCATCTCTATCCTCAGATACAGATACGACTCCAACAAGACAATTAAACAGAGAGTAGTAGAGTTACAACAACTACTTGCAAAGAAAGCAGGAAGCCTCAACGGCGAATGCCAATAAGCCTCTTGCTTATTCCCTTCTCTTGCACAACATTAATTTTTCCATGCATTGACCGAGTATGCATAAAATAGGGCCACATTAATTGGCCAGGCATTAGCACGACTTTTTCAATCTATACACGGCACATACTCCGAGGTGAAACCTTGTCTTCGGGGAGGACTCCGACTAGGAGGGGGAGAGGCATTCTCAAAGCGGAATCAATAACAGAAACAACAAAAAAGGGCATGATTTTCGACTATTTTAAGGGTTGACGTTTGATTGCGAAATTTTCTGGAGTAACCCAAGTATATATGCCCTTATACAGCATGAAGCTACAGGTATATGGGGTCAAACGCTAAATCAAGCCCCTAGGTGTGTGTATATAAGTAGAAATAGCCATTTTTTCAGGCAAAATATTGGTAAAACGGAGAAATTCGGCCATAAAAATTGCATGTGAGTGTATATAATGTGTTGCGGTGATGTTTGTGATCTATTATGAATTTTGGGGATTTTCTGGGTTTGATTTGCTATTTTCCTTTTAATTTTGCTAATTTTCGGCAGAAAAAATTCAAAAATACAGAAAACAAGTGAAAAACAATCAAAATGAAAAACAAAAAATATGGGGATGACCAGTGACCAAAGAACAACCTATGGTACAATGAGGGTGCAATTATGAGATTGGAGCGAAAAGCGTGTTTTAGCCAGGTTTTGAGGAAAAGACAAGTTTCTGGTAAACAGAGCAAATGGAAACCAAATCAAGAAATTTTGAGCCTAAACTGCATCTTGCAGAAAGATAGGAGCACATGTCAAATTTCATGAAAAATGGTTCAGGGACTTCCATTATAAGAAATTTTCACCCCATTTTTAGCTCATTCTCACTATTGACTTTGTGGAGAGAGCTTCTGCCACCTAGAGCGGATCGACCTTCCAGCAGCTTCTACGACGTGCACGTCTACCCGACCAGCTCCAGACATGAGAGGTAGGCTCACCACCTTGAGCTTTTCGCGCATGTTTGTCATTCTGTCGCGAAAACTAGCGTAGAGGTCACATACAAAGCGAGCGGTAGAGACTTGCAAGTAGAAACGGCGACCTAACGGCTAACCTGAAAGCAACAAACTTCATCGGCAGGTTACCCTAGTCTAGGAGACCAATCCTGGATAGCTAAAGGCAGTGGGAAACCATCGGGAAAAACCCTCATTCCCAGAAACCCGCAAGAGGCCACCAAATGGGAAATCGGCGAAACGACGACCAAATACTACCAAAATTTATGGGTAGGGGCATCTCAACATGCTCGACAAGTCCATATGACCTGCATGACCAAAAAGTGACCCGAAGCGGCACTAAACCTCAGAAACGGCATCAGACACACAAAGCGTCAAAATGCATTTGTGGCCAAACCGCAAGTCCGTTTGCCACCAAACTTCACGAGCGGCTTTCCTAGACCATCAACAACCAATTCCTATGGTGGTAGATCACCACAAATCATCAAAGGTATGTAAACGCAACCACGGGTGCTTCTAGAGCGACAAATTGCCAAATGAAGCTCCGGTGAAGCCAAAGTCGATAAAAACCATACGGCAAGGATCCCCAAGGGATTGGGAAGCTATGGAGACCAACATCGAGAAATTTCATCGCCATCGCCAGAAATTTCATCGAGAAAACGGCTCGGTGGCTCTGAAGTCCACACAGGGAGTTATACTCTATCCATTTGACTTTTTTGTTGAAATTAGGCTCAAAAGGGACTTAGGGGGGCAAAGGGCAAGCACTGGGAGCACTAACACTAGAAAAATCATCAGGATGTCAGGAGACATCCTACGCGTAGGATGTCTCAAGGGCATTTTTGGCACACAACCCAACAATTCTTGTCATGCACATGTTCTGAATGACATTTACAAGCCCTACACCAAGTTTCATCACATTTGGATCAGATTTGACCTCATATGCATGGAAAAACGCAAAGTTGGGGCATAAAGGCACTAATGGGCCATTGACCTACCAAATCTTGTCCAAATCTCATGAAACCTGCACAACACATTCACATACACATCAGCTAACTTTCTGTGTGGTAAGGGAGTAAAAATGAGGAATAAGACATCTTACGCGTAGGATGTCTAATTGACCTTCTTGGCATGGGGGGGAAGTTTTGTCATTCCAGATTCAATTACCTCATCAACTAGAGCCCATATGTTAAGTTTGAAGCCATTCTAATCACTTTTGACCCCCAACACCTTCAAGATACACTTTTTGAGCCCAAAAACATCTCACAGAGCCCTACAGGCATCAAATCTTATCCAAATGCAAATCCAAGAACATGGCCATGTTCCATAGGCCAAGGACAACCCACAGAACAAGTTTCATGCAATTCTGATAAAATAGACATCCTACGCGTAGGATGTCTTAAGCTTGAATTTAGCCTTTTGTGCAAGAAATGACATCATAGGAGCCAATACCATGATGCATTGAGCCCATACACCAAGTTTCAACCCATTTGGACATCAATTGCTACCCATGATAGACAATCTACCCAAACTGTGACCAAAAGCCTAAATTAGCCCAAAAATCCACTTTTTGACATTCAAATTCAAATCCAAGCTTATAACCATGTTCCATGAGCCTTACACTACCTACGTGTCAATTATGAACCAATTCTGAAGAAAAAGACATCCTACGCATAGGATGTCTAGATGGATTTTTTTTGGCCAGATTTGCACTGTGAGCACATGCACAGCTTCACAAGTTCCTTTTAAGCTATAATTTCAATTTTCAAGTCATTTGGATAAGTAAAACTCAGTTTAGCAGCTGATATGGAAAAAACGCTAACTTTGGATTGCTGAGTGCAACAGGATCTATGGCAGCCTCGAAGTCACCGGCAAAGAAGAAGAGAATGACAATCAAAGATTATCTGGACGAGGTGGAACCTTTTTTCATTCCAGAGGGAACACTAAAGCCCACCAGCACCTGGATAGAGGAAGATCTGTTAGAGTCAAACAACCTAAAGATCTACCACGGGGTGTTCAAAGACAATGACGGCAATGTAATAGAGCTTCCAATGCTGCCAAGAGAGCTCAATGAATTTGTCCAAAGCAAAATGGCCGGCTACTTGGAGAAAATTGACCTCCATAACTATTTCGAAGCAATACCAACAGGAGTGGACGCCAAAAGAGTATGGGAGTTTGTAACAAGCATCAAAGAGGATGGAGTGGCCAAAGTGATAGATTGGCACGGCAGACCCGATACAGAGATCATTATCACGGAGCGGATTGTAGCCCATGCACTAGATCTTTCCAATCAGGGGGACAGTGTGACAAAGAGAAGGGATGAAGTCAAGGTGTACAAAGAGAAAAAGGCTAATTACACCTTCGAAGACATTGCCAACCCAAAGGTTGCGATCATGAGCCAATTGTACAACCAGTACTTCCACATGTGCACGAAGAGGCCACAGAAGTACAGGATGCCGCCAGGTGCAATTGCCACAACGTTTACTTGGGCAATGACAAAAGGCACCCCAAAGATAATCAACTATGCGACATACATACATGATAGCTTGGTAAAAATGGGCAACAAAAAGCCAACCTACATAGTGCCAGGAGAAATGATAACCAAGGTAATTTATACAGCACTACACACCAAGGGAAGGTGGCCTGACCCCCCATCTCAGAATGACTGGCTAAGGGTAAAGGAAGACAAAGAAGACAAGCCACAACGAGCACCAAGGGTGGCTACAAGGTTGAAGAGACGACTAGAGCCAGTGGCAAAGGAGCAACCTGAGCAGAAGAAAGGAAAAAAGGAATCTACTCAAGTGCCGGCCAAAGAGACAAGATCACAAAAAGCGACTAGACTCGAGAGGCTGATGGAGAGTTTACGAGTAGAAAGAGCTCTCAAGGGTGATTTAAACGAATTATGGAAGCCATCTCTCGAGTCTATGTCCGGATCCTCCAGAAGAGTGTAGAGGGACCGCTTTGAAGACTATATCAAGAATTTCGAGATTCTCAATGCTGCAGCAAAAAACATTCCCCATGTCCCTTTCACCGAGAAAGAAGTGGAGCACATAAGGCAGACATTGCTAGATGAACAAGAAAACCAAGAAAGGGAAAGAAAAAAGAAAGCAGATAGAGACTTTAAGGGCAAACCTATAGCTTTACCAGATAGCCCTAAACCTAGCCCACCACCATCACCACCTCCTAGCAGCCCTCCACCAGAAGATAAGGAGGCTGGAGACAATCAAGAAGAACACCAGGCTGAAGAGCAAGAGCAAAGGACAGAACCTGAGCCCAAAGAAGAGGCCAAGCCTGCATCTGAGCATTTAAAAACAAGTTTAAGTCTGTGAGTGAGCGTGCTGTGTACGTGAGAGAGAGTGTGAGCTTCGTCTTGACGCTACGTGTGCTACGCTCGTCGGAATCGAGTGCGGAGAAGTGCAGCGTGTTGCCCTCGACTAGAGCTACGAGCCGATACAAACATTATGCGTGTACGGTCCAGCTTTGGGAGCTCCTTCTATGAGCTTCATCGGTTGTTTGGGTGAGCATATGTTATCTGATTTCGCATTGCAGCATATCCACACGTTCACATTGAGTAGAGCTACACATTAGGCACTTCAGAGTTCAGAAACGAAGACCTGCAGATTTCGGTCAGACATCCTATGTCTTTCTGCACCATGTGTTTTGGGTCGTGATTTTGGTTCATAAACCTTAGGGAGAGCGGCCAATAGGTATTAGTAGGGTCTCCTTCAAGTTCTATGGTGTTTTGAAAGTTTTTGATGGGTGTTCGGCTCTAACAAGCGTTGTAGGAAGATTCCTCTTTTGCACTTTTCAAGACTATGACTTAGACAACTGGTAGGGACCTCTGTAGGAATTAGTTAGGAGTTGGTCGAGTGTAGGTTGACACCTTATGCTTGCTTCCATGCGCTTGCAGATCGAGCTTCTTCCTTAGCTGACATTACTTGTTAGGTGAGTTCTCGCTGTGCTGACGTACGTCGGAGCGTATCCGTCCAACATCGAGTATGCCTATAAAAGCTATATTACCTTATGGAATAACATTATTTCATTCTTCAATCAGTATTTGCCAAAGCGTACTGGCAACACTACATTATTTTGCTCTATTTCAACATTTGGTGTTGCATTTGATGTCACGTGTGTTGTGCACCGTTTTCCATGTTTGAAGTACTGCTGTTCATTATAGTTTATGTCAATGGTGTTCTAGTAAAGCATTGGTTGTATACTTCCCTTCTAGTGAACTTCTAGGACTAGAAACCATACTATGTATTTAAAAATGTCTAATTCAAATTTTTTTGAGTATTCTTTTTTAATAATTTTTATGCAGGACTATAGTCACCTATAAAAACATTTTTATGTTGAACTATTGACAAGGAAATGCATGCTGGAGAGAGATTTGATACATTGAAGTTTGAGTTCGTGTTAAATAAAGCCTAGTGAATCACAGATTTATACTGAACAGCAGGAAAAGATAGCCCACCACTATTTATGAAGGCTTAAACACACCCATGTGTAGTGAATCTAATCACAAAAATGTTGCAGACTCTCTAGTAGACGACACAGAGAGAAACACTACATGCAATGCGTTAAACACATGTATTGTGGTCTTTTTATTCACACTCTCAGGATCTGCATCTATTCATCCTGTATATCATCATCGATTTCAGAAATTTTTCCTTCGGCTTGCAACGGAATTGTATAAAATGGTTTTGAAGGACCACTCAAGGAAGGGAGATGTGTCAATGGAGTTTTTTGATGAGCTTGCAATGTTTGCCAATACAACATGGAAGTTGGATCGACACATAACAGCGGTCCACAAGCTAGACAACCTCACAGATGCCATCCCTTTAGATTCTTTCCTTGATGCCATCCCCACATCTCTTTTGTAGTACATGCATGGGCCAAAACTCCGTATCCCATACTAAACCAAAATGGCCTAACAAAACTATGCTACTTTATTTTTATCAAGTAAGTCTATAGAATTTATCGTATCGTATGGGACACCATTTTCATTCGTTAATAAGTCTTTGCACAAGTGTATTGGCAATGCTACATTATTTTGTTTTACCTCAACATTTGGTGTTGCATTTGATGTCACCTCTCTTTTGCATCGTTTGTATGTTTGAAGTATTTGATTATAGTCAATGTCAATAGTGTTCTCTTGAAGCGTTGATTGCAGCTCTCCTTGGTGATTTTGTGGGACTAAGAAACCGTGCTTATGTATTTCAGAATATCTAATTCAAACTTTTTCAGTATTCTTTTTGAACATTTTCATGTTGCTAGCACTTTATAGTCACCTATAAAAACACTACAACCTCTACGTAGATGTCAAACTATTGGCAGGGAAATATATGTTGGAGAGAGCTTTGATCCATTGAAGTTTGAGTCCGTGTTGAATGAATAACAGTGAACCAAACATTTATACAAAACAGCAAGAAAAGATACCCCACCGCTGTTTATGAAGGATTACCCAAGCTAATGACCCAAATGTTGAAGACTCTTCTTCTATTGGACCACACATAGAGAAGCGCTACATTGAATCCCCTGAACACATGCATTGTGGTTTTGTCATTCACTGGAGAAGAGAGTATCTCCATGCTGATGGGCCATCTGCTAGTATATCTATTGCATTTGAAGAAGTTTTTCTCGGGCTTGCAACGGAATTGTATGAAATGGTTTTGGAGGACTACTTAAGGAAGGGAGATGTGTTAATGGAGCCGTTTGATGAGTTTGGAGTGTTTGGCAATGGAACATGGACATTGGATCGGCATATAGCAGTGGTCGACTTACACATGCCATCCCTTTAGGTGCTTTACTTGATGCCATCCCCACATCTCTCTTCTAGTACAACCACGGGCCAAAACTCCATATCCCATACTCAACCGAAACGCCCTAAGAACACCATGCTACTTTTTTATTCTCGAGTATGCCTATAAAAGCTATATTATCTTATGGAATATCATTATTTCATTCTTCAATCAGTATTTGCCAAAGCGTACTGACAACGTTACATTATTTTGCTCTATTTTAACATTTGGTGTTGCATTTGATGTGACGTGTGTTGTGCACCGTTTTTCATGTTTGAAGTACTGCTGTTCATTATAGTCTATTTCAATGGTGTTCTCGTAAAGCATTGGTTGTATAGTTCCCTACTAGTGAACTTGTGGGACTAGAAACCATGCTATGTATTTAAAAATGTCTACTTCAAATTCTTTTGAGTATTTTTTTTAAATAATTTTTATGCAGGACTATAGCCACCTATAAAAACATTTTTATGTTGAACTATTGAGAGGGAAATACATGCTGGAGAGAGATTTGATACATTGAAGTTTGAGTTCGTGTTAAATCAAGCTTAGTGAATCACAGATTTATACCGAACATCAGGAAAAGATAGCCCACCACTATTTATGAAGGCTTAAACACACCCATGTGTAATGAAGCTAATCACAAAAATGTTGCAGACTCTCTAGTAGACGACACAAAGAGAAACACTACATGCAATGCGTTAAACACATGTATTGTGGTCTTTTTATTCACTATGCTCATGGACCATCTATAAGTATATACATCTATCTCATTTGAGAAATTTTTCCTTCGGCTTGCAACAGAATTGTATGAAATGGTTTTGAGGGACCACTTAAGGAAGGGAGATGTGTCAATGGAGTTTTTTGATGAGCTTGGAATGTTTGCCAATACAACACGGAAGTTGGATCGACATGTAGCAGCGGTCCACAAGGTAGACAACCTCACAGATGCCATCCTTTTAGGTTCTTTCCTTGATGCCATTCCCACATCTCTCTTGTAGTACATCCATGGGCCAAAACTCCGTATCCCATACTTAACGAAAATGCCCTAACAACACCATGCTGCTTTATTTTTCTCAAGTAAGTCTATAGAATTTATCATCTCGTATGGAACACCATTTTCATTCTTTAATAAGTGTTTGCATAAGTGTATTGGCAATGCTACATTATTTTGTTTTACCTCAACATTTGTGTTGCATTTGATGTCACATGTCTTTTGTATGGTTTTTATGTTTGAAGTATTTGATCATAGTCAATGTCAATGGTGTTCTCTTGAAGTGTTGATTGCAGCTCTCCTTGGTGATTTTGTGGGACTAATAAACCGTGCTTATGTATTTCAGAATATCTAATTCAAACTCTTTGAGTATTCTTTTTGAACATTTTCATGTTGCTAGCACACTATAGTCACCTATAAAAACACTACAATCTCTACGTAGATGTCGAACTATTGGTAGGGAAATACATGCTGGAGAGAGCTTTGATCCATTGAAGTTTGAGTCCGTGTTGAATAAATCACAGTCAACCAAAGATTTATACAAAACAGCAAGAAAAGATACCCCACCGCTGTTTATGAAGGATTACCCAAGCTAATGATCCAAATGTTGGAGACTGTTCTTTTAATGGACAACACATTGAGAAGCACTACATTGAATCCCCTCAACACATGCATTGTGGTTTTGTCATTCACTAGAGAAGAGAGTATCTCTATGCTCATAAGCCATCTGTTAGTATATCTATTGCATTCGAGAAAGTTTTCCTCGGGCTTGCAACGGAATTGTATGAAATGGTTTTGGAGGACTACTTAAGAAAGGGAGATGTGTTAATGGAGCCGTTTGATGAGTTTGGAGTGTTTGGCAATGTAACATGGACATTGGAGTCATATAGCAGTGGTTGACTTACAGATGCCATCGCTTTAGGTACTTTACTTGATGTCATCCCCACATCTCTCTTCTAGTACAACCACGCACCAAAACTCCATATCTCATACTCAATCGAAATACCATAAGAACACCATGCTACTTTGTTATTCTTGAGTATGCCTATAAAAGCTATATTATCTTATGGCATATCATTATTTCATTCTTCAATCAGTATTTGCCAAAGCGTACTGGCAACGTTACATTATTTTTCTCTATTTCAACATTTGGTGTTGCATTTGATGTCACATGTGTTGTGCACCGTTTTTCATGTTTGAAGTACTGCTGTTCATTATAGTATGTGTCAATGGTGTTCTCGTAAAGCATTGGTTGTATAGTTCCCTTCTAGTGAACTTGTGGGACTAGAAACCATGCTCTGTATTTAAAAATGTCTTATTCATATTCTTTTGAGTATTCTTTTTTAATAATTTTTATGCAAGACTATAGTCACCTATAAAAACACTACAATCTCTATGTAGATGTCGAACTATTGGCAGGGAAATACGTGCTGGAGAGAGCTTTGATGCATTGAAGTTTGAGTTCTTGTTGAATCGAGCACAATGAACCACAGATTTATATAGAACATTAGGATAAGATAGCCCACCACTATTCATGAAGGCATAAACACACCCATGTGTAGTGAAGCTAATCACCAAAATATTGCAGACTCTCTAGTAGACGACACAGAGAGAAATACTACATGGAATGCGCTAAACACATACATTGTGGTATTTTTATTCACTATGCTCATGGTCTCTAAGTATATATACGTATATGTATTTCATTTGAGAAATTTTTCCTTCGGCTTTTAACGGAATTGTATGAAATGGTTTTGAAGGACCACTCAAGGAAGGGAGATGTTACAATGGAGCTGTTTGATGAGCTTGCAATGTTTGCCAATACAACATGGAAGTTGGATCGACATATAGCAGCAGTCCACTTGCTAGAAAACCTCACAGATGCCATCGCTTTAGGTTCTTTCCTTGTGCCATCCCCACATCTCTCTTCTAGAACAGTAGTGGGCCAAAACTCCGTATCGCATACTAAACCAAAATTATCTAACAACACCATGCTCCTTTAATTCTCTCAAGTAAGTCTATAGAATTTATCATATTGTATGGAACACCATCTTCATTCTTTAATAAGCATTTGCATAAGTGTATTGGCAATGCTACATTATTTTGTTTTGCCTCATTTGGTGTTGCATTTGATGTCACATGTCTTTTGCACAGTTTTTATGTTTGAAGTATTTGATTATAGTCAATGTCAATGGTGTTCTCTTGAAGTGTTGATTGAAGCTCTCTTTGGTGATTTTGTGGGACTAACGAACCGTGCTTATGTATTTGAGAATATCTAATTCAAACTTTTTGAGTATTCTTTTTGAACATTTTCATGCGTCACTCTATGGTTACCTATGAAACACTATAACCTCTTGGTAGATGTCCAACTATTGGTGGCACTTAAATACAAGCTAAAGAGCTTTGATCCATTGAAGTTTGAGTCCATGTTAAATAAATCACAGTGAACGAAAGATTTATACAAAACAGCTAGAAAAGATACCCACTGCTATTTATGAAGGATTACACAACCTAATGACCCAAATGTTGGAGACTCTTCTTCTAATGGACCACACATAGAGAAGTGCTACATTGAATCCCCTGAACACATGCATTGTTGTTTTGTCATTCACCGGAGAAGAGAGCATCTCTATGCTCATGGGCCATCTGTTAGTATATCTATTGCATTTGAGAAAGTTCTCCTCGGGCTTGCAATGGAATTATATGAAATGGTTTTGGAGGACTACTTAAAGAAGGGAGATGTGTTAATGGAGCCGTTTGATGAGTTTGGAGTGTTTGGTAGTGAAACATGGATATTGGATTGGCCTATACGACTTACAGCCATCGCTTTAGGGACTTACTTGATTCCATCCCCACATCTCTCTTCTAGTACAACCATGGGCCAAAAATCCATATCCCATACTCAACCGAAACACCCTCAGAAAACCATGCTACTTTATTCTTCTCGAGTATGCCTATAAAAGCTATATTATCTTATGGAATACCATTATTTCATTGTTCAATAAGTATTTACCAAAGTGTATTGGCAACGTTACATTATTTTGCTCTATTTCAATATTTGGTGTTGCATTTGATGTCAGGTGTGCCGTGCACCATTTTCCATGTTTAAAGTCCTAAGATTCATTATAGTCTATGTCAATGGTATTCTCGTAAAGCATTCATTGTAGTTTCCTGCTAGTGAACTTGTGGGACTAGAAACCATGCTTTCTAATTAAGACTGTGTAATTCAAATTCTTTTAAGTATTCTTTTTTAACGTTTTTATGTAAGACTATAGTCACGTATAAAAACAATACAACTTCTACGTAGATGTGGAACTATTGGTAGTACATGCTGGAGAGTGCTTTGATCCATTGAAGTTTGAATTCGTGTTGAATCGAGCACAGTGAACCATAGATTTATACAGAACAATAGGAAAAGATAGCCCACCACGATGAAGGTGTAAACACACCCATGTGTAGTGAAGCTTATCACTAAAATGTTGCAGACTCTCTAGTAGATGACTCAAAGAGAAACATTACATGGAATGCGCTAAACACATGCATTCTGGTCATTTTATTCACTATGCTCATGGACCATCTATAAATATATACATCTATTTCATTTGAGAAATTTTTCCTTCGGCTTGCAACGAAATTGTATGAAATGGTTTTGAAGGACCTCTCAAGGAAGGGAGATGTGTCAATGGAGTTGTTTCATGAGCTTGCAGTGTTTGCCAATACAACATGGAAGTTGGATCGACATATAGCATCGGTCCACTTGCTAGAAAACCTCACACATGCCATCGATTTAGGTTCTTTCCTTGATGCCATCCCCACATCTCTCTTCTAGTACATTCATGGGCCAAAACTCCGTATCCCATACTAAACCAAAATGCCCTAACAACACCATGCTACTTTATTTTTCTCAAGTAAGTGTATAGAATTTATTGTATCGTATGGAACACCATTTTCATTCTTTAATAAGTATTTTCATAAGTGTATTGGCAATGCTACATTATTTTGTTTTACCTCAACATTTGGTGTTGCATTGGATGTCACATGTCTTTTGCACTGTTTTTATGTTTGAAGTATTTGATTACAGTCAATGTCAATGTGTTCTCTTGAAGCGTTGATTGCAGTTCTCTTTGGTGATTTTGTGGGACTAAGAAACCGTGCTTATGTATTTGAGAATATCAATTCATACTTTTTGAGTATTCTTTTTGAACATTTTCATTTGGCACTCTATGGCTACCTATGAAACACTATAACCTCTTGGTAGATAGATGTCCAACTATTGGTGGAATATTCTTTTTGAATACTCAAACTTTTTGAGTATTCTTTTTGAACATTTTCATTCGGCACTCTATGGTTACCAACTATTGGTGGAATTTAAATACAAGCTAGAGAGCTTTAATCCATTGAAGTCTGTGTTCGTGTTGAATAAATCAAAGATAACCAAAGATTTATACAAAATAGCAAGAAAAGATACCCCACCGCTATTTATGGAGGATTACACAAGCTAGAGAGCTTTAATCCATTGAAGTCTGTGTTCGTGTTGAATAAATCAAAGTGAACCAAAGATTTATACAAAATAGCAAGAAAAGATACCCCACCGCTATTTATGGAGGATTACACAAGCTAATGACCCAAATGTTGCAGACTCTTCTTCTAATGGACCACACATAGAGAAGCGCTACATTGAGTCCCCTCAGCACATGCATTGTGGTTCTGTCATTCACTAGAGAAGAGGGTATCTCTATGCCCATGGGCCATTTGTAAGTATATCTACTGCATTTGAGAATGTTTTCCTCGGGCTTACAACGGAATTTGTATGAAATGGTTTTGGAGGACTACTTAAAGAAGGGAGATGTGTTAATGGAGCCGTTTGATGAGTTTGGAGTGTTTGGCAATTGAACATGGACATTGGATCGGCATATAGCAATGGTCGACTTACGGATGTCATCGCTTTAGATACTTTACTTGATGCCATCCCCACATCTCTCTTCTAGTACAACCATGGGCCAAAACTCTATATCCCGTACTCAACCAAAATGCACTAATAAGACCATGCTACTTTATTTTTCTCATAAAAGTTATATTATCTTATGGAATACCATTTTCTAATTCTTCAATAAGTATATGCCAAAGCGTACTGGCAACGTTACATTATTTTTCTCTATTTCAACATTTGGTGTTGCATTTGAGGTCACGTGTGTCGTGCATCATTTTCCATGTTTGAAGTATTGTTGTTCATTATAGTCTATGTCAGTGGTGTTCTCATAAAGCATTGGTTGTAGTTCCCTTCTAGTGAACTTGTGGGATTAGAAACCATGCTATGTATTTAAGAATGTCTAATTCAAATTCTTTTGAGTATTCTTTTTAAACATTTTTATGGAGGACTATAGTCACCTATAAAAACACTACAATCTCTACGTAGATGTCGAACTATTGGGAGGGAAATACATGCCGGAGAGAGCTTTGATCCATTGAAGTTTGAATTCCTGTTGAATCCTGCATAGTGAATTCCTCGTCTAGTACAACCACGGGCCAAAATTCCATATCCCGTACTCAACCGAAACGCCCTAATAAGACCATGCTATTTTATTCTTCTTGAGTATGCCTATAGAAGTTATATTATCTTATGGAATACCATTATTTCATTCTTCAATAAATATATGTCAAAGCGTACTGGCAACGTTACATTATTTTGTTCTATTTCAACATTTGGTGTTGCATTTGACGTCACGTGTGCCATGCACTGTTTTCCATGTTTGAAGTATTGTTGTTCATTATAGTCTATGTCAATGGTGTTCTTGTAAATTCTTTTGAGTATTCTTCGTTAACATTTTTATGGAGGACTATAGTCACCTATAAAAACACTACAACCTCTATGTAGATGTCGAACAATTAGGAGGGAAATACATGCTGGAGAGAGCTTTGTTCCATTGGAGTTTGAGTTCGTGTTGAATCAAGCATAGTGAACCAAAGATTTATACAGAACAGTACAAAAAGATGGCCCACCACTATTCATGAAGGCGTAAACACGCCCCTGTGTAGTGAAGTTAATGACCAAAATGTTGCAGACTCTCTAGTAGATGACACAGAGAGAAACACTACATTGAATGCGCTAAACACATGCATTGTGGTCTTTTTATTCACTATGCTCATGGACCATCTATAAGTATATACATCTATATCATTTGAGAAATTTTTCCTTCGGCTTGTAAGGACTACTAGTCGAGGAAGGCAGATGTGTCAATGGAGCTTTTTGATGAGCTTGCAATGTTTGCCAATACAGCATGGAAGTTGGATTGACATATAGTAGCGGTCCACTTGCCACACAACCTCACAGATGCCATCAATTTAGGTTCGTTCCTTGATGCAATCCCCATATCCCTCTTCCAGTACAGCCATGGGCCAAAACTTTGTATACCATACTAAACCAAAATGCCCTAACAACACCATGCTGCTTTATTTTTCTCAAGTAAGTCTATAGAATTTATCGTATCGTATGGAACACCATTTTCATTCTTTAATAAGCATTTACATAAGTGTATTGGCAATGCTACATTATTTTGTTTTACCTCAACATTTGGTGTTGCATTTGATTTCACATGTCTTTTGCATTGTTTTTATGTTTGAAGTATTTGATTACAGTCAATGTCAATGGTGTTCTCTTGAAGCGTTGATTGTTGTTCTCTTTGATGATTTTGTGGGACTAAGAAACCGTGCTTATGTATTTGAGGATATCTAATTCAAACTTTTTGAGTATTCTTTTTTAACATTTTCATGCGTCACTCTATGGTTACCTATGAAACACTATAACCTCTATGTAGATGTCCAACTATTGGTGGCAGTTAAATACAAGCTAGAGAGCTTTGATCCATTGAAGTCAGAGTTTGTGTTGAATAAATCACAGTGAACCAAATATTTATACCAAACAACAAGAAAAGATACCCCACCACTATTTATGAAGGATTACACAAGCTATTGACCCAAATGTTGGAGACTTTTCTTCTAATAGACTACACATAGAGAAGCGCCATATTGAATCCCCTGAACACATGCATTGTGGTTTTGTCATTCACTAGAGAAGAGAGTATCTCTATGCTCATGGGCCATCTCGTAGTATATATATTGCATTTGAGAAAGTTTTCCTTGGGCTTGCGAGGAATTGTATGAAATGGTTTTGGAGAACTACTTAAAGAAGAGAGATGTGCTAATGGAGCCGTTTGATGAGTTTGGAGTGTTTGGCAGTGGAACATGGACATTGGATTGGCATATAAAAGTGACCAACTTATAGATGCCATCACTTTAGGTACTTTACTTGATGCCATCCCCACATCTCTCTTCTAGTATACCACGGGCCAAACCTCCATATCCCATACTTAATCAAAACATCCTAAGCACACCATGCTACTTTATTCTTCTCGAGTATGCCTATAAAAGTCATATTATCTTATGGAATACCATTATTTCATTCTTCAATAAGTATTTATGAAAGCGTACTCGCAACATTACATTATTTTGTTCTATTTCAACATTTGGTGTTGCATTTGATGTCACGTTTGTTGTGCACCGTTTTCATATTTGAAGTACTGCCATTCATTATAGTTTATGTCAATGGTGTTCTCGTAAAGCATTCGTTGTAGTTCCCTTCTAGTGAACTTGTGGGACTAGAAACCATGTTATGTATTTAAGAATGTCTAATTCAAATTCTTTTGAGTATTCTTTTTTAACATTTTTATGCACGACTATAGTTACCTATAAAACACTACAATCTCAATGTAGATGTCGAACTATTAACAGGGAAATACATGTTGGAGAGAGCTTTGATCCATTGAAGTTTGAGTTCGTGTCAAATCAAGCACAGTGAACCTTAGATTTATACAGAATAGCAAGAAAAGATAGCCCACCACTATTTATGAAGGCGTAATCACACCCAAGTGTAGTGAAGCAAATTACCAAAATGTTGCAGACTCTCTAGTACACGACACTGAGAGAAACATTACATGGAATGCGCTAAACACATGCATTGTGGTCTTTTAATCACTATGCTCATGGACCATCTATAAGTATATACATCTATCTCATTTGAGAAATTTACTTGATGCCATCCCCACATCTGTCTTCTAGTACAACCACGGGCCAAAACTCCATATCCCATACTGAACCGAAACGCCCTAAGAACACCATGCTACTTTATTCTTCTCGAGTATGCCTATAAAAGTCATAGTATCTTATGGAATACCATTATTTCATTCTTCAATAAGTATTTGCCAAAGCGTACTGGAAACGTTACATTATTTTGTTCTATTTCAACATTTGGTGTTGCATTTGATGTCACGTGTGTTGTGCACCGTTTTCAGGTTTAAAGTACTGCCATTCGTTATAGTCTATGTCAGTGGTGTTCTCATAAAGCATTGGTTGTAGTTCCCTTCTAGTGAACTTGTGGGACTAGAAACCATGCTATGTATTTAAAAATGTCTAATTCAAATTATTTTGAGTATTCTTTTTTAACATTTTTATGCAAGACTATAGTTACCTATAAAACACTATAACCTCTTCGTAGATGTCAAACTATTGACAAGGAAATGCATGCTAGAGAGAGCTTTGATCCATTGAAGTTTAAGTTCATGTTGAATCAAGCACAGTGAACCACAGATTTATAAAAGAAAATAAGGAAAAGATAGCCCACCAGTATTTATGAAGGTGTAAACACACCCATGTGTAGTGAAGCTAATCACCAAAATGTTGCAAACTCTCTAGTAGACGATACGGAGAGAAACACTACATGGAATGTGCTAAACACATGCATTGTGGTCGTTTTATTCACTATGCTCATGGACCATTTATAAGTATATACATCTATCTCATTCAAGAAATTTTTCCTTTGGCTTGCAACGGAATTGTATGAAATGCTTTTGAAGGACTACTCAAGGGAGATGTTGCCAATGGAGCTGTTTGATGAGCTTGCAATGTTTGCCAATACAACATGGATGTTGGATCGACAAATAACAACGGTCCACTTGCCAGACAACCTCACAAATGCATCGCTTTAGGTTCTTTCCTTGATGCCATTCCCACAACTCTCTTCTAGTACAGCCATGGGCCAAAACTCCGTATCTCATACTAAACCAAAATGCCCTAACAACACCATGCTACTTTATTTTTCTCAAG
The DNA here is from genome assembly GCF_014529385.1 of Adiantum capillus-veneris. Classification (NCBI taxonomy): domain Eukaryota; kingdom Viridiplantae; phylum Streptophyta; class Polypodiopsida; order Polypodiales; family Pteridaceae; genus Adiantum; species Adiantum capillus-veneris. Next base: position 142,556,692 of record NC_140951.1, on the reverse strand, counting down.
TAAGTCTATAGAATTTATCGTATCCTATGGAACACCATTTTCATTCTTTAATAAGTATTTGGATAAGTGTATTGGTAATGCTTCATTATTTCATTTTACCTCAACATTTGGTGTTGCATTTGATGTCACATGTCTCTTGAAACGTTGATTGCAATTCTCATTGGTGATTTTGTGCGATTAAGAAACCGTGCTTATGTATTTGAGGATATCTAATTCAAACTTTTTGACTATTCTTTTTGAACATGTTCATGTGGCACTCTATGGTTACCTATGAAACACTATAACCTCTATGTAGATGTCCAACTATTGGTGGCAAATAAATACAAGCTGGAGAGCTTTGATCCATTGAAGTTTCAGTTCGTGTTGAATAAATCACAATGAACCAAAGTTTCATACAAAACAGCAAGAAAAGATACACCACCACTATTTATGAAGGATCACACAAGCTGAAGACCCAAATGCTGGAGACACTTCTTAATGGACCAAACATAGAGAAGCGCTACATTGAATCCCCTTAAAACATGCATTGTGGTTTTGTCATTCATTGGAGAAGAGATTATCTCTATGCTCATGGGCCATGTGTTACTATATCTATTGCATTTGAGAAAGTTTTCCTCGAGCTTGCAACGGAATTGTATGAAATGGTTTTGGAGGACTACTTAAAGAAGAGGGATGTGTTAATGGAGCTGTTTGAAGAGTTTGGAATGTTTGACAATTGAATATGGACATTGGATCGGCATATAGCAGTGGTCGACTTACAGATGCCATCGCTTTAGGTACTTTACTTGATGCCATCCCCACATCTGTCTTCTAGTACAACCACGGGACAAAACTCCATATCCCATACTCAACCGAAACGCCCTAATAACACCATGCTACTTTATTCTTCTCGAGTATGCCTATAAAAGTCATAGTATCTTATGGAATACCATTATTTCATTCTTCAATAAGTATTTGCCAAAAGCGTACTGGCAACTTTACATTATTTTTTTCTATTTCAATATTTGGTGTTGCATTTGTTGTCACGTGTGTTGTGCACCATTTTCATGTTTGAAGTACTGCCGTTCATTATAGTCTATGTCAGTGGTGTTCTCGTAAAGCATTGGTTGTAGTTCCCGTTTAGTGAACTTGTGGGACTAGAAACCATGTTATGTATTCAAGAATGTCTAATTCAAATTCTTTCTTTTTTAACATTTTTATGGAGGACTATAGTTACCTATAAAACACTACAACCTCTACGTAGATGTCAAACTATTGGCAGGGAAATGCATACTGAAGAGAGCTTTGATCCATTGAAGTTTAAGTTCGTGTTGAATCAAGCACAGTGAACCACAGATTTATAAAATAACACCAAGAAAAGAAAGCCCACGACTATTTATGAAGACGTAAACACACCCATGTGTAGTGAAGCTAATCACCAAAATGTTGCAGACTCTCTAGTGACGACACAGAGAGAAACACTACATGGAATGCGCAAAACACATGCATGTGGTCTTTTTATTCACTATGCTCATGGACCATTAATAAATATATACATCTATCTCATTTGAGAAATTTTTTCTTTGGCCAAAACTCCGTATCTCATACTAAACCAAAATGCCCTAACAACACCATGCTACTTTATTTTTCTCAAGTAAGTCTATAGAATTTATCGTATCCTATGGAACACCATTTTCATTCTTTAATAAGTATTTGCATAAGTGTATTGGAAATGCTACATTATTTCGTTTTACCTCAACATTTAGTGTTGTATTTGATGTCACATGTCTTTTGCACCGTTTTTATGTTTGAATTTTGATTATAGTCAATGTCAATGGTGTTCTCTTGAACCGTTGATTACAGTTCTCATTGGTGATTTTGTGAGATTAAGAAACCGTGCTTATGTATTTGAGGATATCTAATTCAAACTTTTTGAGTATTCTTTTTGAACTTTTTCATGCGGCACTCTATGGTTACCTATGAAACACTATAACCTCTATGTAGATGTCCAACTATTGGTGGCAGTTAAATACAAGCTGGAGAGCTTTGATCCATTGAAGTTTCAGTTCGTGTTGAAAAAATCACAATGAACCAAAGTTTCATACAAAACAGCAAGAAAAGATACTCCACCACTATTTATGAAGGATCACACAAGCTAAAGACCCAAATTCTAGAAGCGTTGATTGCAGTTCTCTTTGGTGATTTTATGGGACTAAGAAACCATGCTTATGTATTTGAGGATATCTAATTCAAACTTTTTGAGTATTCTTTTTAAACATTTTCATGCGGCACTCTATGGTTACCTATGAAACACTATAACCTCTATTTAGATGTCAACTATTGGTGGCAGTTAAATACAAGCTGGAGAGCTTTGATCCATTGAAGTTTGAGTTCGTGTTGAATAAATCACAGTGAACCAAAGATTTATACAAAACAACAAGAAAAGATACCCCACCACTATTTATGAAGGATTATTGTAGACGGCTAGATAGTTTCACTATGTGGGAACATTCTCTTATGAGACGGGCAGCGAATTACTTAGTAGTTACTATGGTAATTACTATCGTAAACCTGAAGTGTATAAATAGGGCTCATTACATTGTAATCGGGTTGGCAATTGTTATCATTTGGGTTAGCACTTTGGCTACACTTGTACTTGAGAATCATTGGCAGTTGTTGTTGGATGTACTCTCTCTTAATCATATTATATTGACTGTAATCTATAATCTGTAATCCCAATCATGGAAGATATTTCAGTTACACTTACTTCTTGTCTAGTACTCTGAATCTAAATATGACATTAGTTCCAGTACATAAGTCTGATTCTTCTTCCAGTATCCAAATACCAGTGTAGTTCTGATTTCTGTCCAGTCTACTGTCTGAAATCTTCTCACACTTGTAGCTGAAATCTTCTAACACTGGAATTTGGATGATTGATACTGAGGCTCAGGAGGAGCATAGTCGGGCTGATGAGGCAGAGGACTCACAACAGTCTAGTCATTCTCGACGTCAACAGGCAAAACGGGAAGCACGGAAATCCAAGAGTTCCAAGTGTTCTCGATCTCGGCAGGGGGATGAGGGTACCAAGGGAAGTAAAGGTAGTCACCGTACTTCTAGCAGAAATACCAAAGAAGACACTGACACCGAGACAGAGACAGAGATTGATTGGGATGCTGACAATGACAATTGCAAGAAGACTTCCAAGTGCCATTCTGATCCAAGAAGAGAAGTGGCAGATCATTGGTAATCAGAATGATTACACAGCTTCCCTGAAAATTTCTTTTTCAATATTCAAGGGAGGTAAGAAGGATGATCCATACGTTCACATACAGGCTTTTGAGCAGTATGCTGAACTGAAAAATATTGATGAAGATGATTGGGGGGAATATTTTCTGCAAACCTTGAAGGAGGCAGCGAGGAAATGGTATTATCATTACCCCGCTTGCCAGCTCAAATCATACAACAAATTGCTTAAAAGCCTTCAGGTTGGAATATTCTGACAACAGAGGGGATGAAGATATCCTCTGTGAACTAGATAAGATCAAACAGCGGAATATATCAGTCCGAAGTTATGTGGAAAAGATCAAAAGCTAACTAGGCAGTTACAGGAACCGCCATCTGAGAAGAGGTTGAGGGCATGGTTTCTGAATGGTTCCAGAAGCAAAAAGCTTAGGGAGCAAGAGGTACCAGCTCCTACCAAGAAATTCAATGATCTGGTCCAAAGGGCACTGAAGCTTGAACAGCAGGCCAAGAAGGAAAAGAGTCACAAGAAGCGAAGGTCCAGTAGCAGTAGTTCTGCTACTGAAAGTTTTGATTCCATTGAAGTGTCCAGTAGCTCCAAAAGCAGCTCTAATGAGCGATCCAAGGAGAAGTCAAAGAAGGGATCTAAGAAAATTGAAGAAATGGCTAGACATATTGCTGAAATTAGTCACACAAGACAGCCAGTTCGGAAGATGAGACTTGGTGTTTGACATCCAAATCCAAGGACCATATTTCCAATGAATGGCCACAATGTACCTACTGTAAGGCTTTTGGTCATCTATGGAACAATTGTGGCATCAGGATTCATCACTTTAAGAAAGGCAAGACCTGTCAGTGAAGGTAGAACCCGTCAAAGTAGCTCAAGAGGAGAGACCAGGTACCAATGGTACTGGTCAGGGACGTGGCCAATTCCAAACACGTATGGGCCGAGGCAGAGGACATGGCAACTTCCATATAGGAGCATGAATTTCTACACTTGTGGAAAGTATGGCCATTTTGTAGCCCAATGCCCAGATGCACCTGCAACTACTGCTACTGAGGCTAAGACACTAGAGCCAGTCCCAGTACGGGTAGTCACCAAAAGCAAGGGTGCAGTGATTGAAGAAATTCTAGATACTTCAGAAACATCAGTCAATACTACCAGCAGCAAGTGGGCCCAACAAAGAGAAGTTTGGAAGGCCAAAGGGAAAGAGAAGGTGGTAGATGAATGGCAAGAGCAGAGGGAACTAGCGGCTAAAATCACGGAGAATTTGGTCAAGAAGCTGTCAGAGCAGCCAGAAGGTTCTGAAGCTAGAGTCATTCAGAGGATACTAGCCCAATCACCTGATAAGGATCAGTCAGTACCGGCCATACCTGAGACCATGCTGGCTGCGGTACAAGGAATGGCCGATGAACTGAGAATTGATGGAAGGATGGGAAGCACTGCAAAAGAGGAATGGCACTGTGAAGATACCAGTTCTTCGAGCTCTGACAATCAGTCTGACCAAGAGAGAGAAGAAATTCATGTGAAAATTTGTGATAGAATTCAAAAGTTGACTGTAGAGCTGGAGGATATCAACAAAACCTTGCCTGAAGTGGCCAACTTTATCAAACAGCGTAGGAAAGTTGAGGCAGAGTCCAGAACAGTGGACCTGACGGCCGTTCGAGATGATGAAGTTCCACTTATTCAGGTGGACTACAAGGTTAGGAAGCAGTGGGAACCTCTCTCAAGTGTTATCTTGGATGGAGGAGCACGAGTCAACATAATGGGAGTTCATCTCCAGTAGAGAATGGGTATCACTAATCTGAAGCCAACACCATTTAAAGTGCGAATGGCAGATCACAGAGTGGTACAAGTGAAGAGTATGATTAAAAATATGTAGATAAGAGTTGGGAGGAAAAAATTTAAAACCAGTTTCTTAGTTCTGGATATGCAAGGGGCATATGGGATGTTGCTAGGGCGCCCATGGTTGAGAACATCACACACATGCTGTCATGACTATGCAAACCAAACATTAACCATAGAAGGGGCCAGTGGCAGAATTTAAATCCAGACAAACAATACTAGGAGCTGGAGAAAAGAACTGAGTCCGAAGGAGTTATGTCAGAAGTACAGAGCCAAGAAGATCGAGCGAATGTTAGCGATGGCTATGAACATATTTCCTTTAGTAGAGATTGACTTGAATGCAGTCTTGCTAAATAAAGAGCAGGCTGACAAGTAGAAAATACAATTCCCCGATCAGTTTACTGAAATCAACACAGGGGAAAGAACAGTTCAGCTAACTGGAAGGTTGGTGGAACCAACTGATACTGGTATGGTAGAGGAACCAGTACGTTCTGAAGAGTACCCAGTGGATCAGAATGCTGATTCAAAAATGAACGGACCATCCTGGGATTATGCTGAAGAGTCGACAAAAAGAAAAGGAGGCAGACCTAATTGGTTGCTTCCAGACGATCAAGAAGTGGAAGAATGGAACCTAAGATCAGAGGATACTCCTAAGATGATCAAGGTCAACAAGCATCTCAACCCGGTAATGAAGGAGAAGGCACGCAGGATGTTCCAAAACTATAAAAGACGTGTTTTCCTGGGAACATATGGACCTGAAGGGAGTGGATCCTGAAGTATGTCAGCACTGAATACCGCTGAAGCTAGATGCTAGGCCAGTACGACTCCAAAGATACCGGATGAATCCCAACTATGCAAAGAAGGTCAAAGAGGAGATTGATAATCTTCTCAAGGCTGGGTTCATCACAGAGGTGGCCAATAGCGATTGGCTATTTCCCATAGTCCTCGTTCCCAAGAAGAATGGGAAATTGAGAGTTTGTGTCAACTATAGGAAACTCAATGCCCAAACTATCAAAGATCCATTTCCATTGTCTTTTACTGACATGTTGCTTGATGAGATCACAAGATATGAAATGTATAGCTTCATGGATGGTTACAGTGGCTATAACTAGTTACAGATCGCTCCTGAAGATAGAGCGAAGACCACTTTTATCACCGAGTGGGGAGCTTTCATGTATTTGGTGATTCCTTTTGGCCTATGCAATGCACCAACTACCTTTCAATGGTGTATGATGGAGATGTTTAATGAATTCCTTCATCGGTATGCAATGCATTCCTTTTGGCCTATGCAATGCACCAACTACCTTTCAATGGTGTATGATGGATTTTTGGGCTTATTCATGTGCAACCAGCTCCAATTTCAGAACCAGTACCAGTAGAACTAGACCAGAGTGATCTTAGAACTAGTACCAATATGATCGAGCCAGACTGGGAACCAGTCCAGTATCGATGGGAACAAACTTTTTAATTTTTAAGCGCCCAACGGTCAGATGGCATGCCAGTAGTAATCATTTCAAGGATGGGTCGCAGTCTTGTTCAATGCATGTCTGCCACAACAGTAGCGATGCACACAAGTCTAGGAGCAGCAAGTGGTGGAGCTTTTATGGCGCGAACATGTATAACAGTAGGAGAGTTGGCATTTTTCCTCACAAATCCCCTGCACGACGCTTTCCTCCTGTTATTCATTCGCCATCGCCGAGCTCAGAGGTTTCTTCGCTACAGCCTCAGACCTCGACCTCTGAAAAGACAGTTGACTATCATCTAGCCTTGCCAGCCACACCAGGGTACGGCTTTGACACATCAAGTAAGTCTTCTTCTCCTTCACTTGTTTCATCGTCTTCACAGTGTATGGGTAGAAGGAAATGCTCAGACAAGATGCAGGAGTCTCTTGAGAAAACCCAAGCCATAGTTGCTGTTGCAAAGGCAAGCCTTCCCATCATACCGTACAGTAAAATCCAGCGTTATGTATTCACCGACCAAGAAACTATGGGATCTCCGAGTTGTTCTGCAAGCCACAAGAATTGCTTTTGACGCAGATCATAAAGCAAGTTCTTGCTTCTTTCGATGCTAAAGATGGCAATGCCATGGTGAATGGTAGAAAGGTGTCGATTACATTAGAGACCATAGCTTTTGCATTCCGGATGCCCAATGAGACCAAACCATCTGTGGCAACTCCACAGTAGATAAGTATAGCCCGGAAGGAGGATGAAGCGGCTAAGCGTAAGCGCGAGGCAAGTGGTCAAGGTGTTCCAGTAGCAGGACTGGAAGATTCCACTGCTTACAGGTTTGTGGTTGAAGCAGTAAGCCTTAAGAACAATCCAACGTATGTATCTGAGAGAATCTTTGCTATGATATTGGCTAAGACATTGGATCCAAAGGTTTCTATTAACCTTTGTCAAATCCTGTCACACAATGTACTCTAGCAAACTGCCAATTTAAAATCCCAGAATGTTTTTAAAGCATGGTATGTTTGGCAATTTTTGTATTGGGCCACTGCTGCAGATGCTCATGAGCAGGTAAAAAAGGCTTGGAGTGAGAAGCCAGTTTCTGAGCCCAAGAACATTGAGTTTTCCTCAGACGACGAAGCAACGGACAGTCAAAGTACTTCAACAGATCTGAAAAAGAAAGCCACTAAGGAACATGCTGGTAGTTCGAAGAAGCCAAAGACTACACTGACGAAGAGCAGTGCATTTTTGAGGCAGATAGAAATCCAAGTCAAGACTGTGAATACTAAGAAAGCTATACTGAGCCAAACTGAGAAGCAACCTACTCAAAATACTGGGCCTAGCGAGTTAGTAGGACAAAGAGAAGTCACTACTGGTTCTGGAAAAGATCAGGCCAAGGCAGCAGCTTCTGAGAAGGTAGCAGATCAGACGGTGGACAAAGGCAAGGGCCAAGTGGACAAAGGCAAAGGCCCAGCTTCTTCAACTTTGCCAGGTGGAGTCTCTACTCCAAATACTGAACAAATTATGCACCTAGTAAAACAGGACAAGTTGCAGCAAATGCAGACCCATCAACTGAAAGGGCATCTTCTGCTACAAAAAGCTGATTATGCAACTTTACCTTACATGGCTCCAGTAACAATATATGAGCCTACTGATTCTGATCGAGCTACAGTAAAGAACAAATGTTCAGTCCTCATGCAGTCTTCTTGGAATACTATTGTCAATTGTATGGGACAACTGTTAGAGGCTGTTGGGTCCGAAGATGAAGTGAAAAAGGCTAAAGCTGACTTGAAGGAGGCTGAAGATCAGATTCAGAAACTCCAGAAAGCACGAGATGAGCAGAATATACAACACAGAGTACTTGAAGCTCATTTAGAGAGGGTTATTGAGCTATTAAACAAGAAGCTAACTAAGACTGAATCTGAGATAATGAGCATCAAGAACCAAAGGAATGAAGCACTGAGAGCTGTAGAACAAACTGAAACAATGCTCAAAATGAAGCGGGTGGAATTCAACTCCCTGTTGATTTGCCATACAGATCTGAAGGCTTCTCTTACTGACAGATACATTTATAACAGCTTGGCTGTAATTCTAAATCCAGCAGGCAATGCTGTTTTTTATTTAGAAAATTTGAAGTCTTTGATGGAAAGTATGTAGAGTGATTTGTAGGACAAAGTGACTGAGTATAATACTGATCTAATGAATCAAGCAATATTGAATTATATTGAGCAGCAGACTTCCCCGGATGAAGTAGAAGAGGACAAGGAAGATGAAGACAAGGACGACGGAGCTGATAAGGAGGAGGATGACCAAGAAGAAGGGCATACAAATGATGATGATGATGTCCCATCGCCATCTCCACCTCCAAGACATGGTACTGGTGGTACAGGGCCAACTAAAGGAGGCCAGTCACAGCCAAGCCAGAATGAGGGCCAGCAGGAAGGCCAGAATGAAGGGCACCAGCAGGGTAATCAGCAGTCTGAAGAACAGCGGCCCAGTCACACTGGGAATCAGCTAGCTGATCAGTCCCAGTTTAGTAGGGAGGCTAAAGGGAAAATAAAAGTGCAGGATAAGGGATCAATTGATGATCATCAACATTCTTTGCAGCTTATTACCCTGAATAGGCAATTGAGACATCAGCAGGCCTCCATAACCAGACAATATTTGGAGGATGATGATCTCCTTTCTGATTTGGAACGGTTTCAGAGGCTGTATGTTGGAGCCAGGGAAATGGTAGAGCATTGGAAATCAGCGGCTATTCATGATCAAGAAGCTTTCCGTTTGCCTGCGCATCCCAGCTTAGTCTGCTGGAAAGAGTTCGTGAATGGATAATCACTACTGAAGAGAGAGTGACCAACCCACACTTGCAAAGACAGTCTACTGCAGATTGTCGCTCTCTTGCCCTGGAATTAGAACTTCTTCTGGGAAACAAACCAACTTACAGATGTATGAAGGATATTAGGGAACAATTAAAGGAGGTTTTGGTGCAGATACAAACTGCCAGGGGAGTTTTGGATCAGAGAATAAGGACCATTCTTAAGGATCAGACAGCCACTAACAAAGGACCTCAGACTAGAATGTTAGTCGAAGCACAGGCAACTGCTCTCCGCAAATTGTTCTAGCTAGTGAGAATCACCAGAAAGATGATGCAGCAAGAGAACTAGGTTGTTCTCAATTTTTTTAGAATTTGTGCAAGATTCTTCAGTTCTCTTGTATGCCTTTCCAGCAAGAGAAATGGAGCTGCCAAGATTCTTTTCAGCACTGTATCCTCAACATCTAGAACCAGTTGATCGCCTTACATACTTCAAGATTATTGATGAGCTTCACGATTGGTATGAGCGATCGGATGTAGAATGGAAGACTTGGAAAACGCTATTCAATGATACTCTCAATGATATTCAGGCACTGAAAGAGGAGATGCATAGGATCCGGATGTGTATGGGTCAGTGGAAGATTCAGATCAGAGGCCTGACCAAGATTACTAATTAGCTGCTGCAACTTACTGTTGAATCTTCTAAATTGCTTGAAAAGGATATTGCAGCTAAGGCGGGCCTGGCACCACAATATAGGAAGATGGTTGAGATTCTTTTCGAAGCTCGGGTCAAAACTAATCAGTCTCTTTCAGAAGGATGGATCCATACTGCTTCACATTGTCATAAGCTGGCCAGAACCGGGATTACCAAGGGCAGGATTACACTCTATGATCCTAACACCAAAACCTATCATTTCCTCATGCCTTATGAAGTAGAGATGACCACAGAAACGTGGGATCAGCTTGAGCAGGAGGCCATTTACCGACTGATTTGGAAGGAGAATGTTGGTATTGGGACTTCTCAGGAACCCTCCAGGTCAAAGGGCAAACGGAAGACGATCCAATGGAAGAATACTGCGTAGTTCCATCTCAGAATTCAGTGGCAACTTTTCTTCCTCAGCTGGAAGGTTGACGATGAGAGCTCTACCTTGGCCTTTTCAGCTGCCTCTCGTAATCTTTGTATGGCCACTATGACAGTGGACAAGTCCGATCCCCAACATCAGAACAAGACGGTGGATTTTTCAGTCTCACATCATAATCAAACAGGGGGTTTTCAGAAATTTTGGAATCTTGTCAAAATTCAAGAAAGAAGGGAGGATGTAGACGGCTGGATAGTTTCACTATGTGGGAACATTCTCTTATGATACGGGCAACGAATTACTTAGTAGTTACTATGGTAATTACTACAGTAAACCTGAAGTGTATAAATAGGGCCCATTACATTGTAATCTGGTTGACAATTGTTATCATTTGGGTTAGCACTTTGGCTACACTTGTACTTGAGAATCATTAGCAGTTGTTGTCGGTTGAACTCTCTCTTAATCATATCATATTCACTGTAATCTTTTATCTGTAATCCCAATCATGGTAGATATTTAAGTTACACTTACTTCTTGCCTAATACTCTGAATCTGAATTTGACATTATTTCCAATACATAAGTCTGATTCTTATTCCAGTATCCAAATTCCAGTGTAGTTGTGATTTCTGTCCAGTCTACTGTCTGAAATCTTCTCACACTAGTAGCAGAAATCTTCTAACACTGGAATTAGTTGTCTCAAGAAATCAGCTCCAATTCCAATTACACAAACTAATGACCCAAATGTTGGAGACTTCTTCTAATGGACCACACATAGAGAAGCGCTACATTGAATCTCGAACACATGCATTGTGGTTTTGTCATTTACTGGAGAAGAGAGTATCTCTATGCTCAGGGGCCAACGGAATTGTATGAAATGGTTTTGGAGGACTATTTAAAGAAGGGAGATGTAATAATGGAGCTGTTTGATGAGTTTGGCGTGTTTGGCAATGGAACATGGACATTGGATTGGCATATGGCAGTGGTCGACATACAGATGCCATCGCTTAAAGTACTTTACTTGATGCCATCCCCACATCTCTCTTCTAGTACAAACACGGGCCAAAACTCCATTTTCCATACTCAACCGAAATGCCCTACGAACACCATGCTACTTTATTCTTCTCGAGTATGCTTATAAAAGTCATATTATCTTATGGAATACCATTATTTCATTCTTCAATAAGTATTTGCCAAAGCATACTGGCAACGTTACATTAGTTTGTTCTATTTCAACATTTGGTGTTCCCTTTGATGTCACATGTGCTACCGTTTTCATGTTTGACTACTGCCGTTCATTATAGTCTATGTCAATGGAGTTCTCGTAAAGCATTGGTTATAGTTCCCTTCTAGTGAACTTGTGGGACTAGAAACCATGCTACGTATTTAAGAAATTCTAATTCAAATTCTTTTGAGTATTCTTTTTTAACATTTTTATGCAAGACTTTATCACCTATAAAACACCACATATGTAGATGTCGAACTATTGGCAAGGAAATACATGCTGGAGAGAGCTTTGATCCATTGAAGCTTGAGTTCATGTTAGATCAAGCACTGTGAACCACAAATTTATAAAAGAACTTCAAGAAAATAAATCCCACCACTATTTATGAAGGCGTAAACACACCCATGTGTAGTGAAGCTAATCACCAAACGTTGCACACTCTCTAGTAGACTTTACTTGATGCCATCCCCACATCTCTCTTTTAGTACAACCACGGGCCAAAACTCCATATCCCATACTCAACCGAAACACCCTAAGAACACCATGCTACTTTATTCTTCTCCACTATGCCTATAAAAGCTATATTATCTTATGGAATACCATTATTTCATTCTTCAAAAAGAATTTGCCAAAAGCGTACAGACAAGGTTTTGTTCTATTTCAGCATTTGGTGCTACTTAACGAAGGGAGATGTGTTAATGGAGCTGTTTGATGAGTTTGGAGTGTTTGACAATTGAACATGGACATTGGATCGGCATATAGTAGTGGTCGACTTAATGATGTCATCGCTTTAGGTACTTTACATGATGCCATCCCCACATCTGTCTTCTAGTACAACCACGGGCCAAAACACCATATCCCATACTCAACCAAAACGCCCTAATAACACCATGCTACTTTATTCTTCTCAAGTTTTGAAGGACTACTCAAGGAAGGGAGATGTGCCAATGGAGCTATTTGATGAGCTTGCAATGTTTTCCAATACAACATGGAAGTTGGATTGCCATATAACAGCGGTCTTCTTGCCAGAAAACATCACAAATGCCATCACTTTAGCTTTTTTCTTTGATGCCATCCCCACATCTCTCTTCTAGTACAACCATGGGCCAAAACTTCATATCCCATACTAAACCAAAATGCCCTAATAACACCATGCTACTTTATTTTTCTCAAGTGAGTCTATAGAATTTATCGTATCGTATGGAACACCATTTTCATTCTTTAATAAGTATTTGCAAAAGTGTATTGGCAATGCTACATTATTTTGTTTTACCTCAACATTTGGTGTTGCATTTGATGTCACATGTCTTTTGCACCTTTTTAGGTTTGAAGTATTTGATTATAATCAATGTCAATGGTGTTCTCTTGAAGCGTTGATTGAAGTTCTCTTTGGTGATTTTGTGGGACTAAGAAATTTGAGAATATTTAATTCAAACTTTTTGAGTATTCTTTTTTAACATTTTCATGCGGCACTCTATGGTTACCTATGAAACACTATAACCTCTTCGTAGATGTCCAGCTATTGGTGGCAGTTATATACAAGCTGGAGAGCTTTGATCCATTGAAGTTTGAGTTCGTGTTGAATAAATCACAGTGAACCAAAGTTTAATACAAAACAGCAAGAAAAGACTATAATATTTGAGAATATTAATACAAAACACCGTGCTTATGTATTTGAGAATATTTAATTCAAACTTTTTGAGTATTCTTTTTGAACATTTTCATGCGGCACTCTATGGTTACCTATGAAACACTATAACCTCTATGTAGATGTCCAACTATTGGTGGTAGTTATATACAAGCTGGAGAGCTTTGATCCATTGAAGTTTTAGTTCGTGTTGAAAAAATCACAGTGAACCAAAGTTTAATACAAAACAGCAAGAAAAGATACCCCACCACTATTTATGAAGGATCACACAAGCTAATGACCCAAATGTTGGAGACTCTTCTTCTAATGGACCACACATAGAAAAGGGCTACATTGAATCCCGTGAACACATGCATTATTGGTTTTGTCATTCACTGGAGAGGAGAGTATCTACTATGCTCATGGACCATCTGTTAGTATATCTATTGCATTTGAGAAAGTTTTTCTCAGGCTTGCAATGGAATTGTATGAAATGGTTTTGGAGGACTACTTAAAGAAGGGAGATGTGTTAATGGAGTTGTTTGATGAGTTTGGAGTATCTGGCAATGGAACATGGACATTGGATTGGCATATAGTAGTGGTTGACTTACAGATGCTATCGCTTTAGGTCCTTTACTTGATGCCATCCCCACATTTGTCTTCTAGTACAACCACGGGCCAAAACTCCATATCCCATACTTTAATTTTTATTATGTTGTTTTTACTTCAAACTGAAAGCCGAAACGCCCTAAGGAACACCATGCTACTTTATTCCATCTCGAGTAAGGGGGGGGGGGTGCCTATAAAGTCATAGAATCTATGGCATACCATTATTTCATTCTTCCATAAGTATTTGCCAAAGCGTACTGAAACGTATACATTATTTTGATCTAATATTCAACATTTGTTTGCATTTGATGTCACGTGTGTTTGCACCGTTTTCAGGTTTAAAAGTACTGCCATTCGATAAGTCTATGTCCGTGTGTTCTCAAAAAGCATTTGGTTGTATCACCTTCTAGTGAACTGTGGACTATAAACCCATGCTATGTATTTACAAAATGTCTAATTCAAATTATTTTGAGTATTCTTTTTTAACATTTTTAAAGCAGACATTAGTTACCTAATAAAACACTATAACCTCTTCGTAGATTGTCAAACTATTGACAAGGAAATGCATGCTAGAGAGAGCTTTGATCCATGAAGTTTTAAGTTCATGTTGAATTCAAGCACAGTGAACCACAGATTTATAAAAGAAAATAAGAAAAGATACCCACCATATTTATGAAGCGTAAAACACACCATGTGTTGTGAAGCTAATCAACCCAAATGTTTGCAAACTCCTCTAGTAGACGATACGGAGAGAAACACTACATGGAATGTGCTAAACACATGCATTGTGGTCGTTTTATTCACTATGCTCATGGACCATTTTATAAGTAAATACATCTACCTCATTCCAAGAAATTTTTCTCTGGCTTGCAACGGAATCGTATTAAATGCTTTTGAAGGACTACTCAAGGGAGATGTTGCCAATGAGCTGTTTGATGAGCTTGCAATGTTTACCCAATTACAACATGGATGTTGGATCGACAAATAAATATCGTCACTTGCCAGACAACCTCTCAAATGCATCGCTTTAGGTTCTTTCCTTGATGCCATTCCCACAACTCTCTTCTAGTACAGCCATGGGCCAAAACTCCGTATCTCATACTAAACCAAAATGCCCTAACAACACCATGTTGCTTTATTTTTCTCAAGTAAGTCTATAGAATTTATCGTATCCTATGGAACACCATTTTCATTCTTTAATAAGTATTTGCATAAGTGTATTGGTAATGCTACATTATTTCATTTTACCTCAACATTTGGTGTTGCATTTGATGTCACATGTCTTTTGTACCGTTTTTATGTCTGAATTATTTGATTATAGTCAATATCAATGGTGTTCTCTTGAAACGTTGATTGCAGTTCTCATTGGTGATTTTGTGCGATTAAGAAACCGTGCTTATGTATTTGAGGATATCTAATTCAAACTTTTTGACTATTCTTTTTGAACATGTTCATGTGGCACTCTATGGTTACCTATGAAACACTATAACCTCTATGTAGATGTCCAACTATTGGTGGAAAATAAATACAAGCTGGAGAGCTTTGATCCATTGAAGTTTCAGTTCGTGTTGGATAAATCACAATGAACCAAAGTTTCATACAAAACAGCAAGAAAAGATACACCACCACTATTTATGAAGGATCACACAAGCTGAAGACCCAAATGCTGGAGAGACTTCTTCTAATGGACCAAACATAGAGAAGCGTTACATTGAATCCCCTTAAAACATGCATTGTGGTTTTGTCATTCATTGGAGAAGAGAGTATCTCTATGCTCATGGGCCATGTGTTACTATATCTATTGCATTTGAGAAAGTTTTCCTCGAGCTTGCAACGGAATTGTATGAAATGGTTTTGGAGGACTACTTAAAGAAGGGGGATGTGTTAATGGAGCTGTTTGAAGAGTTTGGAGTGTTTGACAATTGAATATGGACATTGGATCGGCATATAGCAGTGGTCGACTTACAGATGCCATCGCTTTAGGTACTTTACTTGATGCCATCCCCACATCTGTCTTCTAGTACAACCACGGGACAAAACTCTATATCCCATACTCAACCGAAACGCCCTAATAACACCATGCTACTTTATTCTTCTCGAGTATGCCTATAAAAGTCATAGTATCTTATGGAATACCATTATTTCATTCTTCAATAAGTATTTGCCAAAAGCGTACTGGCAACTTTACATTATTTTTTTCTATTTCAATATTTGGTGTTGCATTTGTTGTCACATGTGTTGTGCACCATTTTCATGTTTGAAGTACTGCCGTTCATTATAGTCTATGTCAGTGGTGTTCTCGTAAAGCATTGGTTGTAGTTCCCTTTTAGTGAACTTGTGGGACTAGAAACCATGTTATGTATTCAAGAATGTCTAATTCAAATTCTTTCTTTTTTAACATTTTTATGGAGGACTATAGTTACCTATAAAACACTACAACCTCTACGTAGATGTCAAACTATTGGCAGGGAAATGCATACTGAAGAGAGCTTTGATCCATTGAAGTTTAAGTTCGTGTTGAATCAAGCACAGTGAACCACAGATTTATAAAAGAACATCAAGAAAAGAAAGCCCACGACTATTTATGAAGACGTAAACACACCCATGTGTAGTGAAGCTAATCACCAAAATGTTGCAGACTCTCTAGTGACGACACAGAGAGAAACACTACATGGAATGCGCAAAACACATGCATGTGGTCTTTTTATTCACTATGCTCATGGACCATTAATAAATATATACATCTATCTCATTTGAGAAATTTTTTCTTTGGCCAAAACTCCGTATCTCATACTAAACCAAAATGCCCTAACAACACCATGCTACTTTATTTTTCTCAAGTAAGTCCATAGAATTTATCGTATCCTATGGAACACCATTTTCATTCTTTAATAAGTATTTGCATAAGTGTATTGGCAATGCTACATTATTTCGTTTTACCTCAACATTTAGTGTTGTATTTGATGTCACATGTCTTTTGCACCGTTTTTATGTTTGAATTTTGATTATAGTCAATGTCAATGGTGTTCTCTTGAACCGTTGATTACAGTTCTCATTGGTGATTTTGTGAGATTAAGAAACCGTACTTATGTATTTGAGGATATCTAATTCAAACTTTTTGAGTATTCTTTTTGAACATTTTCATGCGGCACTCTATGGTTACCTATGAAACACTATAACCTCTATGTAGATGTCCAACTATTGGTGGCAGTTAAATACAAGCTGGAGAGCTTTGATCCATTGACGTTTCAGTTCGTGTTGAAAAAATCACAATGAACCAAAGTTTCATACAAAACAGCAAGAAAAGATACTCCACCACTATTTATGAAGGATCACACAAGCTAAAGACCCAAATTCTAGAGACACTTCTTCTAAAGGACCACACATAGAGAATTGCTACATTAAATCCCTTGAAAACATGCATTGTGGTGTTGTCATTCATTGGAGAAGAGAGTATCTCTATGCTCATGGGCCATTTGTTACTATATATATTGCATTTGAGAAAGTTTTCCTCGGGCTTGCAACGGAATTGTATGAAATGGTTTTGGAGGACTACTTAAAGAAGGGGGATGTGTTAATGGAGCTATTTGAAGAGTTTGGAGTGTTTGACAATTGAATATTGACATTGGATCGGCATATAGCAGTGGTCGACTTACAGATGTCATTGCTTTAGATAGTTTACTTGATGCCATCCCCACATTTGTCTTCTAGTACAACCACGGGCCAAAACTCCATATCCCATACTAAACCGAAACGCCCTAATAACACCATGCTACTTTATTCTTCTCGAGTATGCCTGTAAAAGTCATAGTATCTTATGGAATACCATTATTTCATTCTTCAATAAGTATTTTCCAAAGTGTACTGGCAACTTTACATTATTTTGTTCCATTTCAATATTTAGTGTTGCATTTGTTGTCACGTGTGTTGTGCACCATTTTCATGTTTGAAGTACTGCCGTTCATTATAGTCTATGTCAATGGAGTTCTCGTAAAGCATTGGTTGTAGTTCCCTTCTAGTGAACTTGTGGGACTAGAAACCATGCTATGTATTCAAGAATGTCTAATTCAAAATCTTTATTTTTTTAAATTTTTATGCAGGACTATAGTCACCTATAAAACACTACAACCTCTACATAGATGTCGAACTATTGGCAGGGAAATACATGCTGAAGAGAGCTTTGATGCATTGAAGTATGAGTTCGTATTGAATCAAGCACAGTGAACCACAGATTTATAAAAGAACATCAAGAAAAGAAAGCCCACCACTATTTATGAAGGCGTAAACACACCCATGTGTAGTGAAGCTAATCACCAAAATTTTGCAGACTCTCTAGTAGACGACACAGAGAGACACACTACATGGAATGTGCTAAACACATGCATTGTGGTCTTTTTATTCACTATGCTCATTGAACATCTATAAGTATATACATCTATTTCATTTGAGAAATTTCTTCTTTGGCTTGCAACGGAATTGTATGAAATGGTTTTGAAGGACTACTCAAGGAAGGGAGACGTGTCAATGGAGCTGTTTGATGAGCTTGCAATGTTTGCCAATACAACATGGAAGTTGGATCGACATATAGCAGCGGTCCACTTGCCAGACAACCTCACAGATGCCATCACTTTAGGTTCTTTCCTTGATGCCATACCCACATCTCTCTTCTACTACAGCCATGGGCCAAAACTCCGTGTCCCATACTAAACCAAAATGGCCTAACGACACCGTGCTACTTTATTTTTCTCAAGTAAGTCTATAGAATTTATCGTATCGTATGGAACACCATTTTCATTCTTTAATAAGTATTCGCATAAGTGTTTTGGCAATGCTACATTATTTTGTTTTACCTCAACATTTGGTGTTGCATTTGATGTCACATATCTTTTGCACCATTTTTATGTTTGAAGTATTTGATTATAGTCATTGTCAATGGTGCTCTCTTGAAGCGTTGATTGCAGTTCTCTTTGGTGATTTTATTGGACTAAGAAACCATGCTTATGTATTTGAGGATATCTAATTCAAACTTTTTGAGTATTCTTTTTAAACATTTTCATGCGGCACTCTATGGTTACCTATGAAACACTATAACCTCTATTTAGATGTCAACTATTGGTGGCAGTTAAATACAAGCTGGAGAGCTTTGATCCATTGAAGTTTGAGTTCGTGTTGAATAAATCACAGTGAACCAAAGATTTATACAAAACAACAAGAAAAGATACCCCACCACTATTTATGACGGATTATTGTAGACGTCTAGATAGTTTCACTATGTGGGAACATTCTCTTATGAGACGGGCAGCGAATTAATTAGTAGTTACTATGGTAATTACTACTGTAAACCTGAAGTGTATAAATAGGGCTCATTACATTGTAATCTGGTTGGAAATTGTTATCATTTGGGTTAGCACTTTGGCTACACTTGTACTTGAGAATCATTGGCAGTTGTTGTTAGCTGTACTCTCTCTTAATCATATCATATTTTGTGTAATCTATAATCTGTAATCCCAATCATGGAAGATATTTCAGTTACACTTACTTCTTGTCTAGTACTCTGAATCTAAATATGACATTAGTTCCAGTACATAAGTCTGATTCTTCTTCCAGTATCCAAATTCCAGTCTAGTTCTGATTTCTGTCCAGTCTACTGTCTGAAATCTTCTCACACTTGTAGCTGAAATCTTCTAACACTGGAATTAGCTTTCTCAAGAGATCAGCTCCAATTCCATTTTGGTGATCATGGTGGCTCGAGCTGAACCTCGTTGACTGAAAGACTCTTCTCCCAGTTGGAAGTTTTCAGCAATGGCACCTAAATCCAGTCGTGGCCGAAAATCCACCATTCGTGTTGATCCTATTTCTGAGGAGTTAGGAAGAGAGTCTGACCCCAAGCAAGAGAAGATGATTGACACTGAGGCTCAGGAGGAGCATAGTCGGGCTGATGAGGCAGAGGACTCACAACAGTCTAGTCATTCTCGACGTCAACGGGCAAAATGGGAAGCATGGAAATCCAAGAGTTCCAAGTGTTCTCGATCCCGGCAGGGGGATGAGGGTACCAAGGGAAGTAAAGGTAGTCACCGTACTTCTAGCAGAAATACCAAAGAAGACACTGACACCGAGACAGAGACAGAGATTGATTGGGATGCTGACAATGACAATTGCAAGAAGACGTCAAAGTGCCATTCTGATCCAAGAAGAGAAGTGGCAGGATCATTGGTAATCAGAATGATTACACAGCTTTCCTGAAAATTTCTTTTTCAATATTCAAGGGAGGTAAGAAGGATGATCCATACGTTCACATACAGACTTTTGAGCAGTATGCTGAACTGAAAAATATTGATGAAGATGATTGGGGGGAATATTTCCTGCAAACCTTGAAGGAGGCAGCGAGGAAATGGTATTACCATTACCCCACTTGCCAGCTTAGATCATACAACAAATTGCTTAAAAGCCTTCAGGTTGGAATATTCTGACAACAGAGGGGATGAAGATATCCTCTGTGAACTAGATAAGATCAAACAACGAAATCTATCAGTCCGAAGTTATGTGGAAAAGATCAAAAGCTAACTAGGCAGTTACAGGAACCGCCACCTGAGAAGAGGTTGAGGGCATGGTTTCTGAATGGTTCCAGAAGCAAAAAGCTTAGGGAGCAAGAGGTACCAGCTCCTACCAAGAAATTCAATGATCTGGTCCAAAGGGCACTGAAGCTTGAACAGCAGGCCAAGAAGGAAAAGAGTCACAAGAAGCGAAGGTCCAGTAGCAGTAGTTCTGCTACTGAAAGTTTTGATTCCATTGAAGTGTCCAGTAGCTCCGAAGGCAGCTCTAATGAACGATCCAAGGAGAAGTCAAAGAAGGGATCTTGGACCAAGAAAATTGAAGAAATGGCTAGACATATTGCTGAAATTAGTCACACAAGACAGCCAGTTCGGAAGATGGAGACTTGGTGTTCGACATCCAAATCCAAGGACCATATTTCCAATGAATGTCCACAATGTACCTACTGTAAGGCTTTTGGTCATCTATGGAACAATTGTGGCATCAGGATTCATCACTTTAAGAAAGGCAAGACGTGTCAGTGAAGGTAGAACCCGTCAAAGTAGCTCAAGAGGAGAGACCAGGTACCAGTGGTACTGGTCAGGGACGTGGCCAATTCCAAACAGGTATGGGCCGAGGCAGAGGACATGGCAACTTCCATATAGGAGCATGAATTTCTACACTTGTGGAAAGTATGGCCATTTTGCAGCCCAATGCCCAGATGCACCTGCAACTACTGCTACTGAGGCTAAGACACTAGAGCCAGTCCCAGTACGGGTAGTCACCAAAAGCAAGGGTGTAGTGATTGAAGAAATTCCAGATACTTCAGAAACATCAGTCAATACTACCAACAACAAGTGGGCCCAACAAAGAGAAGTTTGGAAGGCCAAAGGAAAAGAGAAGGTGGTAGATGAATGGCAAGAGCAGAGGGAAGTAGCGGCTAAAATCACGGAGAATTTGGTCAAGAAGCTGTCAGAGCAGCCAGAAGGTTCTGAAGCTAAAGTCATTCAGAGGATACTAGCCCAATCACCTGATAAGGATCAGTCAGTACCGGCCATACCTGAGACCATGCTGGCTGCGGTACAAGGAATGGCCGATGAACTGAGAATTGATGGAAGGATGGGAAGCACTGCAAAAGAGGAATGGCACTGTGAAGATACCAGTTCTTCGAGCTCTGACAATCAGTCTGACCAAGAGAGAGAAGAAATTCATGTGAAAATTTGTGATAGAATTCAAAAGTTGACTGTAGAGCTGGAGGATATCAACAAAACCTTGCCTGAAGTGGCCAACTTTATCAGATAGCGTAGGAAAGTTGAGGCAGAGTCCAGAACAGTGGACCTGACGGCCGTTCGAGATGATGAAGTTCCACTTATTCAGGTGGACTACAAGGTTAGGAAGCAGTGGGAACCTCTCTCAAGTGTTATCTTGGATGGAGGAGCACGAGTCAACATAATGGGAGTTCATCTCCAGTAGAGAATGGGTATCACTAATCTGAAGCCAACACCATTTAAAGTGTGAATGGCAGATCACAGAGTGGTACAAGTGAAGGGTATGATTAAAAATAGGTAGATAAGAGTTGGGAGGAAAAAAATTAAAACCAGTTTCTTAGTTCTGGATATGCAAGGGGCATATGGGATGTTGCTAGGGCGCCCATGGTTGAGAACATCACACACATGCTGTCATGACTATGCAAACCAAACATTAACCATAGAAGGGGCCAGTGGCAGAATTTAAATCCAGACAAACAATACTAGGGGCTGGAGAAAAGAACTGAGTCCGAAGGAGTTATGTCAGAAGTACAGAGACAAGAAGATCGAGCGAATGTTAGCGATGGCTATGAACATATTTCCTTTAGCAGAGATTGACTTGAATGCAGTCTTGCTAAATAAAGAGCAAGCTGACAAGTAGAAAATACAATTCCCCGATCAGTTTACTGAAATCAACACAGGGGAAAGAACAGTTCAGCTAACTGGAAGGTTGGTGGAACCAGCTGATACTGGTATGGTAGAGGAACCAATACGTTCTGAAGAGTACCCAGTGGATCAGAATGCTGATTCAGAAATGAACAGACCATCCTGGGATTATGCTGAAGAGTCGACGAAAAGAAAAGGAGGCAGACCTAATTGGTTGCTTCCAGACGATCAAGAAGTGGAAGAATGGAACCTAAGATCAGAGGATACTCCTAAGATGATCAAGGTCAACAAGTATCTCAACCCGGTAATGAAGGAGAAGGCACGCAGGATGTTCCAAAACTATAAAAGACGTGTTTTCCTGGGAACATACGGACCTGAAGGGAGTGGATCCTGAAGTATGTCAGCACTGAATACCGCTGAAGCCAGATGCTAGGCCAGTACGACTCCAAAGATACCGGATGAATCCCAACTATGCAAAGAAGGTCAAAGAGGAGATTGATAATCTTCTCAAGGCTAGGTTCATCACAGAGGTGGCCAATAGCGATTGGCTATTTCCCATAGTCCTCGTTCCCAAGAAGAATGGGAAATTGAGAGTTTGTGTCAACTATAGGAAACTCAATGCCCAAACTATCAAAGATCCATTTCCATTGCATTTTACTGACATGTTTCTTGATGAGATCACAAGATATGAAATGTATAGCTTCATGGATGGTTACAGTGGCTATAACTAGTTACAGATCGCTCCTGAAGATAGAGCGAAGACCACTTTCATCACCGAGTGGGGAGCTTTCATGTATCTGGTGATTCCTTTTGGCCTATGCAATGCACCAACTACCTTTCAATGGAGTATGATGGAGATGTTTAATGAATTCCTTCATCGGTTCCTCGCCATTTTTATGGATGACTTTACTGTCTATTCAGATGAGGAACAACACCTACTATTCCTAGAGATGGTTTTCAAACGTTGTCAAGAGAAGCAGATTTGTTTGAATCCATTCAAATCTGTTTTCCTAGTCTGGAAGGGACAGCTACTGGGACATGTGGTTTTCCGAAACGGAATAGAGATGGCCAATGACAAAATTCAGTGTATTCAGCAAACTAAAGCACCTAGAAATTCTTCAAAGTTTAGCTCTTTCTTGGGTTATGTGAATTTCTATAGAAGATTTGTACATAAGTTTGCTTCTCAAGCAGTACCACTATATGAGCTTACAAAGAAAACCAGTAAGTTCAACTGGACTGCTGAATGTGAGGAGAGCTTCCAGAATCTGAAAAAGGCCATTATCAGTAAACCAGTCCTTAGGCAGCCAAACTGGGATATTATTTTCCATGTACATGTAGATACTTCGGGATTGGCAATGGGGGCAATATTAGCTCAGCCAGACGGAACGACTGATTATCCAATTTATTTTGCCAGTCTCGCAGATTCAGTCAGGCCGAACAATGCTAAAAAACTACTGAGAGAGAAGCCCTCAGAATGGTTTAGCGCTACAAAGTTCAGGCATTACTTGTTGGGAGAGTTGTTCCATTTTTATGTGGACCATTAGGCTCTTCTGTTTTTTATTAATAAAGTCATTATTCAAGGCAGGCTGATAAGATGGATGATGTTTCTAATGGAGTTTGAATTTAGAATTTTCCATAAGCCTGGCAAGAATCATTGTGGAGCTAATTTCCTCTCAAGAAGTACGGAAGGTTATTCAAAATCACCCTTGAGAGATGAACCAGTGGACGCTCACTTATTTCAGTTAGAGGCAAGAGAATCAGTTGATCCTGAATGGTACGATGTTTATCAATTTCCTTCCCAAGGTGCTTTTCCAGAGGACTGGAAGCAGAACCAGAAGAAAGCTCTGATCATAAAAAGCCTAAAATTTACTATCATCGGAGGATTACTCTATTGACTGGGTGTTGATGGTATACTTCGACATTGTGTCCCTATGGAAGGAAGAATGCAAATGATTTCAGAAGCACATAATGGTGAATCTGGTGGACACTTTTCCAACGAAGTACCCTACAAGAAGATTCTGCAAGCTGGTCTGTGGTGGCAAACACTGATTGTTGATGTCAGAAGTTTTTGTAAAACTTGTGACATATTCCAAAGAATGGGTCGACCAACAGCTGCAAATATGACTCCTTTGACGCCAGTACAACCACTGGGAGTGTTCATGAAATGGGGACTAGATTTTATGGGACCTTTTAAGAAGGTTACCCCCAGGAAGAACATGTACATAGTAATGGCTACTTGTTATATAACTAAGTGGGTTGAAGCTAAAGCTCTTCCTGACAACACAGCCAAGTCAACTGCAAGATTTCTATTTGAGAATATTGTCTGCCGATATGGATGTCCAGTAGATATTGTGTCATATCAAGGAACACATTTTATCAATGATACTATGGAAATTCTATTGGATATGCTTTCAGTCAAGCATCAGAAATCTACTCCTTACTATCCCAGATGCAATGGACAGGCTGAAAGTAGCAACAAGACAATAAAGACTATTCTCACTAAGGTGGTGCAAAAAAAACCAGACCAGTGGGATTTGAAACTCCAGACTGCTCTATGGACGTATAGGACAGCTTATAAGATCACTACTGGAATGACACCATTAAGAATGGTGTATGGCACTGAAGCTGTGGTTCCTATGGAGTTTGTGATCCCAAGTCTGAGAATGGCTGTGAAGTATGGCTTAGACTTCAACCACAATCTGAAAAAGCGCCTAGATGAACTGATGCAGTTAGATGAACTCAGGCAATGGGCTATGTTGGAACAAGAAATTGTTCAACAACGAAGGAAGCACTGGCATGATCACCGAATTAAGGTTCGAGAATTTTAGAAAGGAGATTTGGTGCTTCTATATCAGTCTAGACTAGGTCCAAAGAAGCCAAACCTGAAGATTGCCTGGGTAGGACCATTTGAGGTAGACTGGGTCTTCTCCAATGGTACAGTCAGACTCAAAAATTTATCAGGATTATTGTTGCCAGGAGTATATAATGGTGCAAAGATCAAGCTTTATTAAACAGAGGCTAGAGAGAATGAGCAAGAACAAGGTACTAAGGAACTGGGAACTACTGAGCAAGAGATACCACAATCAGAGATTTTTGGGCTTATTCATGTGCAACCAGCTCCAATTTCAGAACCAGTACCATTAGAACTAGACCAGAGTGATCTTAGAACTAGTACCAATATGATCAAGCCAGACTGGGAACCACGAAACCAATCCAGTATCGATGGGAACAAACTTTTCAATTTTTAAGCGCCCAACGGTCAGATGGCATGCCAGTAGTAATCATTTCAAGGATGGGTCGCAGTCTTGTTCAATGCATGTCTGCCACAACAGCAGCGATGCACAAAAGTCTAGGAGTAGCAAGTGGTGGAGCTTTTATGGCGCGAACACGTATAACAGTCAGGAGAGTTGGCATTTTTCCTCACAAATCCCCTGCACGACGCTTTCCTCCTGTTATTCATTCGCCATCGCCGAGCTCCGAGGTTTCTTCGCTACAGCCTCAGACCTCGACCTCTGAAGAGACAATTGACTATCATCTAGCCTTGCCAGCGACACCAGGGTACGGCTTTGACACATCAAGTAAGTCTTCTTCTCCTTCACTTGTTTCATCGTCTTCACAGTGTATGGGAAGAAGGAAATGCTCAGACAAGATGCAGGAGTCTCTTGAGAAAACCCAAGCCATAGTTGCTGCTGCAAAGGCAAGCCTTCCCATCATACCGTACAGTAAAATCCAGCGTTATGTATTCATCGACCAAGCAACTATGGGATCTCCGAGTTGTTCTGCAAGCCACAAGAATTGCTTTTGACGCAGATCATAAAGCAAGTTCTTGATTCTTTCGACGCTGAAGATGGCAGTGCCATGGTGAATGGTAGAAAGGTGTCGATTACATCAGAGACCATAGCTTTTGCATTCCGGATGCCCAATGAGCCCAAACCATCTGTGCCAACTCCACAACAGATAAGTATAGCCCGGAAGGAGGATGAAGCGGCTAAGCGTAAGCGTGAGGCAAGTGGTCAAGGTGTTCCAGTAGCAGGACTGGAAGCTTCCACTGCTTACAGGTTTGTGGTTGAAGCAGTAAGCCTTAAGAACAATCCAACGTATGTATCTGAGAGAATCTTTGCTATGATATTGGCTAAGACATTGGATCCAAAGGTTTCTATTAACCTTTGTCAAATCCTGTCACACAATGTACTCCAGCAAACTGCCAATTTAAAATCCCAGAATGTTTTTAAAGCATGGTATGTTTGGCAATTTTTGTATTGGGCCACTGCTGCAGATGCTCATGAGCAGGTAAAAAGGCTTGGAGTGAGAAGCCAGTTTCTGAGCCCAAGAACATTGAGTTTTCCTCAGACGACGAAGCAACGGACAGTCAAAGTACTTCAACAGATCTGAAAAAGAAAGCCACTAAGGAACATGCTGGTAGTTCGAAGAAGCCAAAGACTACACTGACGAAGAGCAGTGCATTTTTGAGGCAGATAGAAATCCAAGTCAAGACTGTGAATACTAAGAAAGCTATAGTGAGCCAAACTGAGAAGCAACCTACTCAGAATACTGGGCCTAGCCAGTTAGTAGGACAAAGAGCAGTCACTACTGGTTCTGGAAAAGATCAGGCCAAGGCAGCAACTTTTGAGAAGGTAGCAGATCAGACGGTGGACAAAGGCAAGGGCCAAGTGGACAAAGGCAAAGGCCCAGCTTCTTCAACTTTGCCAGGTGGATTCTCTACTCCAAATACTGAACAAATTATGCACCTGGTAAAACAGGACAAGTTACAGCAAATGCAGACCCATCAACTGAAAGGGCATCTTCTGCTACAAAAAGCTGATTATGCAACTTTACCTTACATGGCTCCAGTAACAATATATGAGCCTACTGATTCTGATCGAGCTACAGTAAAGGACAAATGTTCAGTCCTCATGAAGTCTTCTTGGAATACTATTGTCAATTGTATGGGACAACTGTTAGAGGCTGTTGGGTCCGAAGATGAAGTGAAAAAGGCTAAAGCTGACTTGAAGGAGGCTGAAGATCAGATTCGGAAACTCCAGAAAGCACAAGATGAGCAGAATATACAACACAGATTACTTGAATCTCATTTAGAGAGGGTTATTGAGCTATTAAACAAGAAGCTAGCTAAGACTGAATCTGAGATAATGAGCATCAAGAATCAAAGGAATGAAGCACTGAGAGCTGCAGAATAAACTGAAACAATGCTCAAAATGAAGCGGGTGGAATTCAACTCCCTGTTGATTTGCCATACAGATCTGAAGGCTTCTCTTACTGACAGATACATTTATAACAGCTTGGCTGAAATTCTAAATCCAGTAGGCAATGCTGTTTTTTATTTAGAAAATTTGAAGTCTTTGATGGAAAGTATGTAGAGTGATTTGCAGGACAAAGTGACTGAGTATAATACTGATCTAATGAATCAAGCAATATTGGATTATATTGAGCAGCAGACTTCCCCGGATGAAGCAAAAGAGGACAAGGAAGATGAAGACAAGGACGACGGAGCTGATAAGGAGGAGGATGACCAAGAAGAAGGGCATACAAATGATGATGATGATGATGTCCCATCGCCATCTCCACCTCCAAGACATGGTACTGGTGGTACAGGGCCAACTGAAGGAGGCCAGTCACAGCCAAGCCAGAATGAGGGCCAGCAGGAAGGCCAGAATGAAGGGCACCAGCGGGGTAATCAGCAGTCTGAAGAACAGCAGCCCAGTCACACTCGGAATCAGCTAGCTGATCAGTCCCAGTTTAGTAGGGAGGCTAAAGGGAAAATAAAAGTGCAGGATAAGGGATCAATTGATGATCATCAACATTCTTTGCAGCTTATTACCCTGAACAGGCAATTGAGACATCAGCAGGCCTCCATAACCAGACAATATCTGGAGGATGATGATCTCCTGTCTGATTTGGAACGGTTTCAGAGGCTGTATGTTGGAGCTAGGGAAATGGTAGAGCATTGGAAATCAGCGGCTTTTCATGATCAAGAAGCTTGCCGTTTGCCTGCGCATCCCAGCACAGCCTGCTGGAAAGAGTTCGTTAATGGATAATCACTACTAAAGAGAGAGTGACCAACCCACACTTGTAAAGACAGTCTACTGCAGATTGTCGCTCTCTTGCCCTGAAATTAGAACTTCTGCTGGGAAACAAACCAACTTACATATGTATGAAGGATGTTAGGGAACAATTAAAGGAGGTTTTGGTGCACATACAAACTGCCAGGGGAGTTTTGGATCAGAGAATAAGGACCATTCTTGAGGATCAGACAGCCACTAGCAAAGGACCTCAGACTAGAATGTTAGTCGAAGCACACGCAACTGCTCTCCGCAAATTGTTCCAGCTAGTGAGAATCACCAGAAAGATGATGCAGCAAGAGAACTAGGCTGCTCTCAATATTTTTAGAATTTGTGCAAGATTCTTCAGTTCTCTTGTATGCCTTTCCAGCAAGAGAAACGGAGCTGCCAAGATTCTTTTCAGCACTGTATCCTCAACATCTAGAACCAGTTGATCGCCTTACATACTTCAAGATTATTGATGAGCTTCACGATTGGTATGAGCGATCGGATGTAGAATGGAAGACTTGGCAAACGCTATTCAATGATGCTCTCAATGATATTCAGGCACTGAAAGAGGAGATGCATAGGATCCATATGTGTATGGGTCAGTGGAAGATTCAGATCAGAGGCCTCACCAAGATTACTAATCAGCTGCTGCAACTTACTGTTGAATCTTCTAAATTGCTTGAAAAGGATATTGCAACTAAGGCGGGCCTGGCACCACAATATAAAAAGATGGTTGAGATTCTTTTCGAAGCTCGGGTCAAAACTAATCAGTCTCTTCCAGAAGGATGGATCCATACTGCTTCACATTGTCATAAGCTGGCCAGAACCGGGATTACCAAGGGCAGGCTTATACTCTATGATCCTAACACCAAAACCTATCATTCCCTCATGCCTTATGAAGTAGAGATGACCACAGAAATGTGGGATCAGCTTGAGTAGGAGGCCATTTACCGACTGATTTGGAAGGAGAATGTTGGTATTGGGACTTCTCAGGAACCCTCCAGGTCAAAGGGCAAACGGAAGACGGTCCAATGGAAGAATACTGCGTAGTTCCATCTCAGAATTCAGTGGCAACTTTTCTTCCTCAGCTGGAAGGTAGACGATGAGAGCTCTACCTTGGCCTTTTCAGCTGCCTCTCGTAATCTTTGTATGGCCACTCTGACAGTGGACAAGTCCGATCCCCAACACCAGAACCAGACGGTGGATTTTTCAGTCTCACATCATAATCAAACAGGGGATTTTCAGAAATTTTGGAATCTTGTCAAAATTCAAGAAAGAAGGGAGGATGTAGATGGCTGGATAGTTTCACTATGTGGGAACATTCTCTTATGATACGGGCAACGAATTACTTAGTAGTTACTATGGTAATTACTACAGTAAACTTGAAGTGTATAAATAGGGCCCATTACATTGTAATCGGGTTGACAATTGTTATCATTTGGGTTAGCACTTTGGCTACACTTGTACTTGAGAATCATTAGCAGTTGTCGGTTGAACTCTCTCTTAATCATATCATATTCACGGTAATCTTTTATCTGTAATCCCAATCATGGTAGATATTTAAGTTACACTTACTTCTTGTCCAGTACTTTGAATCTGAATTTGACATTATTTCCAATACATAAGTCTGATTCTTATTCCAGTATCCAAATTCCAGTGTAGTTCTGATTTCTGTCCAATCTACTGTCTGAAATCTTCTCACACTAGTAGCAGAAATCTTCTAACACTGGACTTAGCTGTCTCAAGAAATCAGCTCGAATTCCAATTACACAAACTAATGACCCAAATGTTGGAGACTTCTTCTAATGGACCACACATAGAGAAGCGCTACATTGAATCTCGAACACATGCATTGTGGTTTTGTCATTTACTGGAGAAGAGAGTATCTCTATGCTCAGGGGCCAACGGAATTGTATGAAATGGTTTTGGAGGACTATTTAAAGAAGGGAGATGTATTAATGGAGCTGTTTGATGAGTTTGGAGTGTTTGGCAATGGAACATGGACATTGGATCGGCATATAGTAGTGGTCGACATACAGATGCCATCGCTTAAAGTACTTTACTTGATGCCATCCCCACATCTCTCTTCTAGTACAAACACGGGCCAAAACTCCATTTTCCATACTCAACCGAAATGCCCTACAAACACCATGCTACTTTATTCTTCTCGAGTATGCTTATAAAAGTCGTATTATCTTATGGAATACCATTATTTCATTCTTCAATAAGTATTTGCCAAAGCATACTGGCAACGTTACATTAGTTTGTTCTATTTCAACATTTGGTGTTCCCTTTGATGTCACATGTGCTACCGTTTTCATGTTTGACTACTGCCGTTCATTATAGTCTATGTCAATGGAGTTCTCGTAAAGCATTGGTTATAGTTCCCTTCTAGTGAACTTGTGGGACTAGAAACCATGCTACGTATTTAAGAAATTCTAATTCAAATTCTTTTGAGTATTCTTTTTTAACATTTTTATGCAAGACTTTATCACCTATAAAACACCACATATGTAGATGTCGAACTATTGGCAAGGAAATACATGCTGGAGAGAGCTTTGATCCATTGAAGCTTGAGTTCATGTTAGATCAAGCACTGTGAACCACAAATTTATAAAAGAACTTCAAGAAAATAAATCCCACCACTATTTATGAAGGCGTAAACACACCCATGTGTAGTGAAGCTAATCACCAAAACGTTGCACACTCTCTAGTAGACTTTACTTGATGCCATCCCCACATCTCTCTTTTAGTACAACCACGGGCCAAAACTCCATATCCCATACTCAACCGAAACACCCTAAGAACACCATGCTACTTTATTCTTCTCCACTATGCCTATAAAAGCTATATTATCTTATGGAATACCATTATTTCATTCTTCAAAAAGAATTTGCCAAAAGCGTACAGACAAGGTTTTGTTCTATTTCAGCATTTGGTGCTACTTAACGAAGGGAGATGTGTTAATGGAGCTGTTTGATGAGTTTGGAGTGTTTGACAATTGAACATGGACATTGGATCGGCATATAGTAGTGGTCAACTTAATGATGTCATCGCTTTAGGTACTTTACATGATGCCATCCCCACATCTGTCTTCTAGTACAACCACGGGCCAAAACTCCATATCCCATACTCAACCAAAACGCCCTAATAACACCATGCTACTTTATTCTTCTCAAGTTTTGAAGGACTACTCAAGGAAGGGAGATGTGCCAATGGAGCTATTTGATGAGCTTGCAATGTTTTCCAATACAACATGGAAGTTGGATTTCCATATAACAGCGGTCTTCTTGCCAGAAAACATCACAAATTCCATCACTTTAGCTTTTTTCTTTGATGCCATCCCCACATCTCTCTTCTAGTACAGCCATGGGCCAAAACTTTATATCCCATACTAAACCAAAATGCCCTAATAACACCATGTTACTTTATTTTTCTCAAGTGAGTCTATAGAATTTATCGTATCGTATGGAACACCATTTTCATTCTTTAATAAGTATTTGCAAAAGTGTATTGGCAATGCTACATTATTTTGTTTTACCTCAACATTTGGTGTTGCATTTGATGTCACATGTCTTTTGCACCGTTTTTATGTTTGAAGTATTTGATTATAATCAATGTCAATGGTGTTCTCTTGAAGCGTTGATTGAAGTTCTCTTTGGTGATTTTGTGGGACTAAGAAATTTGAGAATATTTAATTCAAACTTTTTGAGTATTCTTTTTGAACATTTTCATGCGGCACTCTATGGTTACCTATGAAACACTATAACCTCTATGTAGACGTCCAACTATTGGTGGCAGTTATATACAAGCTGGAGAGCTTTGATCCATTGAAGTTTGAGTTCGTGTTGAATAAATCATAGTGAACCAAAGTGAACCAAAGTTTAATACAAAACAGCAAGAAAAGACTATAATATTTGAGAATATTAATACAAAACCCCGTGCTTATGTATTTGAGAATATTTAATTCAAACTTTTTGAGTATTCTTTTTGAACATTTTCATGCGGCACTCCATGGTTAACTATGAAACACTATAACCTCTATGTAGATGTCCAACTATTGGTGGTAGTTATATACAAGCTGGAGAGCTTTGATCCATTGAAGTTTTAGTTCGTGTTGAAAAAATCACAGTGAACCAAAGTTTAATACAGCAAGAAAAAATACCCCACCACTATTTATGAAGGATCACACAAGCTAATGACCCAAATGTTGGAGACTCTTCTTCTAATGGACCACACATAGAAAAGCGCTACATTGAATCCCGTGAACACATGCATTATTGGTTTTGTCATTCACTGGAGAGGAGAGTATCTACTATGCTCATGGACAATCTGTTAGTATATCTATTGCATTTGAGAAATTTTTTCTCGGGCTTGCAATGAAATTGTATGAAATGGTTTTGGAGGACTACTTAAAGAAGGGAGATGTGTTAATGGAGCTGTTTGATGAGTTTGGAGTATCTGGCAATGGAACATGGACATTGGATTGGCATATAGTAGTGGTTGACATACAAATGCTATCGCTTTAGGTCCTTTACTTGATGCCATCCCCACATTTGTCTTCTAGTACAACCACAGGCCAAAACTCCATATCCCATAATGAACCGAAACGCCCTAAGAACACCATGCTACTTTATTCTTCTCGAGTATGCCTATAAAAGTCATAGTATCTTATGGAATACCATTATTTCATTCTTCAATAAGTATTTGCCAAAGAGTACTGGAAACGTTACATTATTTTGTTCTATTTCAACATTTGGTGTTGCATTTGATGTCACGTGTGTTGTGCACCGTTTTCAGGTTTAAAGTACTGCCATTCATTACAGTCTATGTCAGTGGTGTTCTCATAAAGCATTGGTTGTAGTTCCCTTCTAGTGAACTTGTGGGACTAGAAACCATGCTATGTATTTAAAAATGTCCAATTCAAATAATTTTGAGTATTCTTTTTTAACATTTTTATGCAAGACTATAGTTACCTATAAAACACTACAACCTCTTCGTAGATGTCAAACTATTGACAAGGAAATGCATGCTGGAGAGAGCTTTGATCCATTGAAGTTTAAGTTTGTGTTGAATCAAGCACAATGAACCACAGATTTATAAAAGAAAATCAGGAAAAGAAAGCCCACCAGTATTTATGAAGGCGTAAACACACCCATCTGTAGTGAAGCTAATCACCAAAATGTTGCAGACTCTCTAGTAGACGATACGGAGAGAAACACTACATGGAATGTGCTAAACACATGCATTGTGGTCTTTTTATTCACTATGCTCATTGACCATCTATAAGTATATACATCTATCTCATTTGAGAAATTTTTTCTTTGGCTTGCAACGGAATTGTATGAAATGGTTTTGAAGGACTACTCAAGGAAGGGAGATGTGCCAATGGAGCTGTTTGATGAGCTTGCAATGTTTGCCAATACAACATGGATGTTGGATCGACAAATAACAGCGGTCCACTTGCCAGACAACCTCACAAATGCCATCGCTTTAGGTTCTTTCCTTGATGCCATTCCCACAACTCTCTTCTAGTACAGCCATGGGCCAAAACTCCGTATCTCATACTAAACCAAAATGCCCTAACAACACTATGCTACTTTATTTTTCTCAAGTAAGTCTATAGAATTTATCGTATCGTATGGAACACCATTTTCATTCTTGCATAAGTGTATTGGCAATGCTACATTATTTCGTTTTACCTCAACATTTAGTGTTGTATTTGATGTCACATGTCTTTTGCACCGTTTTTATGTTTGAATTTTGATTATAGTCAATGTCAATGGTGTTCTCTTGAAACGTTGATTGCAGTTCTCATTGGTGATTTTGTGAGATTAAGAAACCGTGCTTATGTATTTGAGGATATCTAATTCAAACTTTTTGAGTATTCTTTTTGAACATTTTCATGCGGTTACCTATGAAACACTATAACCTCTATGTAGATGTCCAACTATTGGTGGCAGTTAAATACAAGCTGGAGAGCTTTGATCCATTGAAGTTTCAGTTCGTGTTGAAAAAATCACAATGAACCAAAGTTTCATACAAAACAGCAAGAAAAGATACACCACCACTATTTATGAAGGATCACACAAGCTGAAGACCCAAATGCTAGAGACACTTCTTCTAATGGACCACACATAGAGAAGTGCTACATTGAATCCCTTGAAAACATGCATTGTGGTTTTGTCATTCATTGGAGAAGAGAGTATCTCTATGCTCATGGGCCATTTGTTACTATATATATTGTATTTGAGAAAGTTTTCCTCGGGCTTGCAACGGAATTGTATGAAATGGTTTTGGAGGACTACTTAAAGAAGGGGGATGTGTTAATGGAGCTGTTTGAAGAGTTTGGAGTGTTTGACAATTGAGCATGGACATTGGATCGGCATATAGCAGTGGTCGACTTACAGATGTCATCGCTTTAGATAGTTTACTTGATGCCATCCCCACATCTGTCTTCTAGTACAACCACGGGCCAAAATTCCATATCCCATACTGAACCGAAACGCCCTAATAACACCATGCTACTTTATTCTTCTCGAGTATGCCTGTAAAAGTCATAGTATCTTATGGAATACCATGATTTCATTCTTCAATAAGTATTTTCCAAAGCGTACTGGCAACTTTACATTATTTTGTTCCATTTCAATATTTAGTGTTGCATTTGTTGTCACGTGTGTTGTGCACCATTTTCATGTTTGAAGTACTGCCGTTCATTATAGTCTATGTCAATGGAGTTCTCGTAAAGCATTGGTTGTAGTTCCCTTCTAGTGAACTTGTGGGACTAGAAACCATGCTATGTATTCAAGAATGTCTAATTCAAAATCTTTATTTTTTTAAATTTTTATGCAGGACTATAGTCACCTATAAAACACTACAACCTCTACATAGATGTCGAACTATTGG
Organism: Adiantum capillus-veneris; assembly: GCF_014529385.1. Classification (NCBI taxonomy): domain Eukaryota; kingdom Viridiplantae; phylum Streptophyta; class Polypodiopsida; order Polypodiales; family Pteridaceae; genus Adiantum; species Adiantum capillus-veneris. The sequence goes on along the minus strand of NC_140951.1, from coordinate 142,521,417 downwards.
CAGGGAAATACATGCTGAAGAGAGCTTTGATGCATTGAAGTATGAGTTCGTATTGAATCAAGCACAGTGAACCACAGATTTATAAAAGAACATCAAGAAAAGAAAGCCCACCACTATTTATGAAGGCGTAAACACACCCATGTGTAGTGAAGCTAATCACCAAAATTTTGCAGACTCTCTAGTAGACGACACAGAGAGAAACACTACATGGAATGTGCTAAACACATGCATTGTGGTCTTTTTATTCACTATGCTCATTGACCATCTATAAGTATATACATCTATCTCATTTGAGAAATTTTTTCTTTGGCTTGCAACGGAATTGTATGAAATGGTTTTGAAGGACTACTCAAGGAAGGGAGATGTGCCAATGGAGCTGTTTGATGAGCTTGCAATGTTTGCCAATACAACATGGATGTTGGATCGACAAATAACAGCGGTCCACTTGCCAGACAACCTCACAAATGCCATCGCTTTAGGTTCTTTCCTTGATGCCATTCCCACAACTCTCTTCTAGTACAGCCATGGGCCAAAACTCCGTATCTCATACTAAACCAAAATGCCCTAACAACACTATGCTACTTTATTTTTCTCAAGTAAGTCTATAGAATTTATCGTATCGTATGGAACACCATTTTCATTCTTGCATAAGTGTATTGGCAATGCTACATTATTTCGTTTTACCTCAACATTTAGTGTTGTATTTGATGTCACATGTCTTTTGCACCGTTTTTATGTTTGAATTTTGATTATAGTCAATGTCAATGGTGTTCTCTTGAAACGTTGATTGCAGTTCTCATTGGTGATTTTGTGAGATTAAGAAACCGTGCTTATGTATTTGAGGATATCTAATTCAAACTTTTTGAGTATTCTTTTTGAACATTTTCATGCGGCACTCTATGGTTACCTATGAAACACTATAACCTCTATGTAGATGTCCAACTATTGGTGGCAGTTAAATACAAGCTGGAGAGCTTTGATCCATTGAAGTTTCAGTTCGTGTTGAAAAAATCACAATGAACCAAAGTTTCATACAAAACAGCAAGAAAAGATACACCACCACTATTTATGAAGGATTATTGTAGACGGCTAGATAGTTTCACTATGTGGGAACATTCTCCTATGAGACGGGCAGCGAATTACTTAGTAGATTCTATGGTAATTACTGCCGTAAACCTGAAGTGTATAAATAGGGCTCATTACATTGTAATCGGGTTGGCAATTGTTATCATTTGGGTTAGCACTTTGGCTACACTTGTACTTGAGAATCATTGGCAGTTGTTGTTGGCTGTACTCTCTCTTAATCATATCATATTCATTGTAATCTTTAATCTATCAATCATGGAAGATATTTCAATCACACTTACTTCTTGTCCAGTACTCTGAATCTAAATATGACATTAGTTCCAGTACATAAGTCTGATTCTTTTTCCAGTATCCAAATTCCAGTCTAGTTCTTATTTCTATCCAGTCTACTGTCTGAATTCTTCTCACACTTGTAGCTGAAATCTTCTAACACTGGAATTAGCTTTCTTAAGAGATCAGCTCCAATTCCATTTTGGTGATCATGGTGGCTCGAGCTGAACCTCGTTGACTGAAAGACTCTTCTCCTAGTTGGAAGTTTTCGGCAATGGCACCTAAATCCAGTCGTGGCCGAAAATCCACCATTCGTGTTGATCCTATTTCTGAGGAGTTAGGAAGAGAGTCTGACCCCAAGCAAGAGAAGATGATTGACATTGAGGCTCAGGAGGAGCATAGTCGGGCTGATGAGACAGAGGACTCACAACAGTCTAGTCATTCTCGACGTCAATGGGCAAAACGGGAAGCACGGAAATCCAAGAGTTCCAAGTGTTCTCGATCCCGACAGGGGGATGAGGGTACCAAGGGAAGTAAAGGTAGTCACCGTACTTCTAGCAGAAATACCAAAGAAGACACTGACACCGAGACAGAGACAGAGATTGATTGGGATGCTGACAATGACAATTGCAAGAAGACTTCCAAGTGCCATTCTGATCCAAGAAGAGAAGTGGCAGGATCATTGGTAATCAGAATGATTACACAGCTTTCCTGAAAATTTCTTTTTCAATATTCAAGGGAGGTAAGAAGGATGATCCATACGTTCACATACAGGCTTTTGAGCAATATGCTGAACTGAAAAATATTGATGAAGATGATTGGGGGGAATATTTTTTGCAAACCTTGAAGGAGGCAGCGAGGAAATGGTATTACCATTACCCCGCTTGCCAGCTCAGATCATACAACAAATTGCTTAAAATCCTTCAGGTTGGAATATTCTGACAACAGAGGGGATGAAGATATCCTCTGTGAACTAGATAAGATCAAACAGCGGAATCTATCAGTTCGAAGTTATGTGGAAAAGATCAAAAGCTAACTAGGCAGTTACAGGAACCGCCATCTGAGAAGAGGTTGAGGGCATGGTTTCTGAATGGTTCCAAAAGCAAAAAGCTTAGGGAGCAAGAGGTACCAGCTCCTACCAAGAAATTCAATGATCTGGTCCAAAGGGCACTGAAGCTTGAACAGCAGGTCAAAAAGGAAAAGAGTCACAAGAAGCAAAGGTCCAGTAGCAGTAGTTCTGCTACTAAAAGTTTTGATTCCAGTGAAGTGTCCAGTAGCTCCGAAAGCAGCTCTAATCAACGATCCAAGGAGAAGTCAAAGAAGGGATCTTGGACCAAGAAAATTGAAGAAATGGCTAGACATATTGCTAAAATTAGTCACACAAGACAGCCAATTTGGAAGATGGAGACTTGGTGTTCGACATCCAAATCCAAGGACCATATTTCCAATGAATGTCCACAATGTACCTATTGTAAGGCTTTTGGTCATCTATGGAACAATTGTGGCATCAGGATTCATCACTTTAAGAAAGGCAAAGACCTGTCAGTGAAGGTAGAACCCGTCAAAGTAGCTCAAGAGGAGAGACCAGGTACCAGTGGTACTGATCAGGGACGTGGCCAATTCCAAACAGGTATGGGCCGAGGCAGAGGACATGGCAACTTCCAGATAGGAGCATGAATTTCTACACTTGTGGAAAGTATGGCCATTTTGCAGCCCAATGCCCAGATGCACCTGCAACTACTACTACTGAAGCTAAGACACTAGAGCCAGTCCCAGTACGGGTAGTCACCAAAAGCAAGGGTGTAGTGATTGAAGAAATTCCAGATACTTCAGAAACATCAGTCAATACTACCAGCAGCAAGTGGGCCAACCAAAGAGAAGTTTGGAAGGCCAAAGGGCTTTAAAGAGAAGGTGGTAGATGAATGGCAAGAGCAGAGGGAACTAGCGGCTAAAATCACGGATTCATTGTGATTCAACACGAAATCTGTGATTCATTGTGCTTGATTCAACACGACATCAAACTTCAATAGATCAAAGCTCTCTCTAGCATGTATTTCCTTGCCAATAGTTTGACATTTACGTAGAGGTTGTAGCATTTTATAGGTGACTATAGTCCTTCATAAAAATGTTTTAAAAAAATACTCAAAAGAATTTGAATTAGACATTCTTTAATATGTATCATAGTTTCCAGTTCCACAAGTTCACTAGAAGAGAACTACAACCAATGCTTTACGAGAACACCATTGACATAGACTATAATGAACGACAGTACTTCAAACATGAAAACGGTGCACAGCACACGTGACATCAAATGCAATATCAAATATTGAAATAGAACAAAATAATGTAACGTTGCCAGTACGCTTTGGCAAATACTTATTGAAGAATGAAATAATGGTATTCCATAAGATAATATGACTTTTATAGGCATACTTGAGAAGAATAAAGTAGCATGGTGTTCTTAGTGCGTTTCAATTGAGTATGGGATATGGTGTTTTGGCCCGTGTTTGTACTAGAAGGAGAGATGTGGGGATGGCATATGTAAGCCGGCCACTTCTATATGCCAATCCAATGTCCATGTTCCATTGCCAAACGCTCCAATTCATCAAACGGCTCCATTAGCACATCTCCCTTCTTTAATTAGTCCTCCAAAACCATTTCATACAATTCCGTTGTAAGCCCGAGAAAAACTTTCTCAAATGCAATAGATATACTAACAGATGGCCCATGAGCATAGTAGATACTCTCTTCTCCAGTGAATGACAAAACCACAATGCATGTGTTCAGGGGATTCAATGTAGCGCTTCTCTATGTGTGGTCCATTAGAAGAAGATTTTCCAACATTTGGGTCATTAGCTTGTGTGATCCTTCATAAATAGTGGTGGGGTATCTTTTCTTGCTGTTTTGTATAAATCTTTGGTTCACTCTGATTTATTCAACACAAACTCAAACTTCAATGGATCAAAGCTCTCTAGCTTGTATTTAACTACCACCAATAGTTGGACATCTATAGAGAGGTTATAGTGTTTCATAGGTAACCATAGAGTGCCGCATGAAAATGTTCAAAAAGAATACTGAAAAAGTTTGAATTAGATATTCTCAAAGACATAAGCATGGTTTCTTAGTCTCACAAAATCACCAAGGAGAACTGCAATCAACGCTTCAATGGAGCACCATTGACAAGGACTATAATCAAATACTTCAAACATAAACACGGTGCAAAAGATATGTGACATTGAATGCGACACCAAATGTTGAGGTAAAACGAAATAATGTAGCATCGCCAATACACTTATGCAAATACTTATTAAAGAATGAAAATGGTGTTCCATACTATGCGATAAATTCTATAGAGTTACTTGAGAAAAATAAAGTAGCACCGTGTTGTTAGGGCATTTTGGTTTAGTATGGGACACGGAGTTTTGGCCCATGGCTGTACTAGAAGACAGATGTGAGGATGGCATCAAGGAAAGAACTTAAAGCGATGGCATCGATGAGGTTGTCTGACAAGTGGACCACTGCTATATGTCAATCCAACTTCCATGTTGTATTGGCAAACATTGCAAGCTCATCAAATAGCTCCATTGACACGTCTCCCTTCCTTGAGTAGTCCTTCAAAACCACAATTGCAAGCTCATCGGCTCCATTGCAAGCCGAAGGAAATTTTTTTCAAATTAGATAGATGTATATACTTATAGATGGTCCATGAGCATAGTGAATAAAAAGACCACAATGCACGTGTTTAGTGTATTCCATGTAGTGTTTCTCTCCGTGTCGTCTACTAGAGAGTCTGCAACATTTTGGTGATTAGCTTCACTACACATTGGTGTGTTTACGCCTTCATAAATAGTGGTGGGCTATCTTTTATTGATGTTCTTTTATAAATCTGTGGTTCACTCTGCTTGTTTCAACATGAACTTAAACTTCAATGGCCAGCATGTATTTCCCTGCCAATAATTCGACATCTACGTAGAGGTTGTAGTGTTTTATATGTGACTATAGTCATGCCTAAAAATGTAAAAAAGGAATACTCAAAAGAATTTGAATTAGACATTCTTAAATACATAGCATGGTTTGTAGTCCCACAAGTTCACTAAAAGGGAACTACAACCAATGCTTTACGAGAATACCATTGACATAGACTATAATGAACGGTAGTACTTCAAACATGAAAATGGTGCACAACACACGTGACATAAAATGCAACACCAAATGTTGAAATAGAACAAAATAATGTATCGTTGCCAATATGTTTTGCCATAAAATAATATGACTTTTATAGGCATACTTGAGAAGAATATAGTAGCATGGTGTTCTTAAGGCATTTCGGTTGAGAAAAATAAAGTAGCACGGGGTTGTTAAGGTATTTTGGTTTAGTATGGGATACGGAGTTTTCGCCTATGGTTGTACTAGAAGAGAGATGTGGGGATGGCATCAAGTAAAGTACCTAAAGTGACGGCATCTATAAGTCGACCACTGCTATCCATGTTCCATTGCCAAACACTCCAAACTCATCAAACAGCTCCATTAACACACATCTCTTCTTTAAGTAGTCCTCTTTATTTTTCTCAAGTAAGTCCATAGAATTTCTTGTATAGTATGGAACACCATCTTCATTATTTAATAAGTATTTGCATAAGTGTATTGGCAATGCTACATTATTTGGTTTTACCTCAACATTTGGTGTTGCATTTGATGTCACATGTCTTTTGCACTATTTTTATGCTTGAAGTATTTGATTATAGTCAATGTCAATGGTGTTCTCTTGAAGCGTTGATTGCAGCTCTCTTTTGTGATTTTGTGGGACTAAGAAACCATGTTTATGTATTTGAGGATATCTAATTCAAACTTTTTGAGTATTCTTTTTGAACATTTTCATGCAGCACTCTATGGTTATTTTTAAAACACTATAACCCCTATGTAGATGTCCAGCTGTTGGTGGCAGTTAAATACAAGGTAAAGAGCTTTGATCCATTGAAGTTTGCATTCGTGTTGAATGAATCACAGTGAACCAAAGATTTATACAAAACACCAAGAAAAGATATCCCACCACTATTTATGAAGGATTATGAAGGCTAATGATCCAATTTTTGGAGACTTTTCTTCTAATGGACCACAAATAGAGAAGCACTACATTGAATCTCGAACACGTGCATTGTGGTTTTGCCATTTACTAGAGAGGAGAGTATCTCTATGCTCAGGGGCCAACATAATTGTATGAAAATGGTTTTGGAAGACTACTTAAATAAGGGAGATGTGTTAATGGAGCCGTTTGATGAGTTTGGAGTGTTTGGCAATAGAACATGGACATTGGATTGGCATATAGCAGTGGTCGACTTAAAGATGCCATCACTTTAGGTATTTTACTTGATGTTATCCCCACATCTCTCTTCTAGTACAACCACGGGCCAAAACTCCATATCCCATACTCAATCTAAACGCCCTAAGAACACCATGCTACTTTATTCTTCTCGAGTATACCTATAAAAGTTATATTATCTTATGGAATACCATTATTTCATTCTTCAATAAGTATTTGCAAAGCGTACTGGCAACGTTTTGTTCTATTTCAACATTTGGTGTTGCATTTGATGTCTTCGTGTGCTGTGCACCGTTTTCATGTTTGAAGTATTGCTGTTCATTTTAGTCTATGTCAATGGTGTTCTCGTAAAGCATTGGTTGTAGTTCCCTTCTAGTGAACTTGTGGGGCTAGAAACCATGCTATGTATTTAAGAATTTCTAATTCAAATTCTTTTGAGTATTATTTTTTAACATTTTTATGCAAGACTACAGTTACCTAAAAACACTACAACCTCTACGTAGATGTCAAACTATTGGCAGGGAAATACATGCTGGAGAGAGGTTTGATCCATTAAATTCTGAGTTCGTGCTGACTCAAGGACAATGAATCACAGATTTATACAGAACAGCAGGAAAAGATAGCCCACCTTTATTTATGGAGGCAGAAACACACCCATGTGTAGTGAAGCTAATCAGCAAAATGTTACAAACTCTCTCATAGACGACACGGAGAGAAACGCTACATGGAATGCGCTAAACACATGCATTGTCGTCTTTTTATTCACTATGCTCATGGACCATCTATAAGTATATACATCTATTTCATTTGAGAAATTTTTCCTTCGGCTTGCAACGGAATTGTATGAAATGGTTTTGAAGGACTACTCAAGGGAGGGAAATGTGTCAATGGTGCTGTCTGATGAGCTTGCAATGTTTGCTGATACAACATGGAAGCTGGATCGACATATAACAGCATCCCACTTGCTTGACAACCTCGTAGATGCCATCGCTTTAGGTTCTTTTCTTGATGCCATCCCCACATCTCTCTTCTAGTACAGCCATGGGCCAGAACTCCATATCCCATAGTAAACCAAAATACCCTAACAACACCATGCTACTTTATTTTGCTCAAGGTAGTCTATAGAATTTATCGTATCGTATGGAACACCATTTTCATTCTTTAAGAAGTATTTGCATAAGTGTATTGGCAATGCTATATTATTTTGTTTTATCTCAACATTTGGTGTTGCATTTGATGTCACGTGTCTTTTGCATTGTTTTTATGCTTGAAGTATTTGATTATAGTCAATGTCAATGGTGTTCTCTTGAAGCATTGATTGAAGAGTATCTCTATGCTCATGGGCCATCTGTTAGTATATCTATTGCATTTGAGAAAGTTTTCTCGGGGCTCGCACTGGAATTGTATGAAATGGTTTGGAGGACTAGTTAAAGAAGGGAGATGTGTTAATGGAGATGTTTGATGAGTTTGGAGTGTTTTGCAATGGAACATGGACATTGGATCGGCATATAGCAGTGGTCGAATTACAGATGCCATCGCTTTAGGTACTTTACTTGATGCCATCCCCACATCTCTCTTTTACTACAACCACGGGCCAAAACTCCATATCCCATACTCAACTGAAACGCCCTAAGAACACCATGCTACTTTATTCTTCTCGACTATGCCTATAGAAGCTATATTATCTTATGGAATACCGTTATTCATTATTTAATAAAGCGTATTGGCAAGGTTATGTTCTATTTCAATATTTGGTGCTGCATTTGATGTCATGTGTGCTGTGTACCATTTTCATGTTTGAAGTACTGTTGTTCATTATAGTCTATGTCAATGGTGTTCTCGTAAAGCATTGGTTGTAGTTCCCTTCTAGTGAACTTGTGGGACTAGAAACCATGCTATGTATTTAAGAATGTCTAATTTAAATTCTTTTGAGTATTATTTTTTAACATTTTTATGCAGGGCTATAGTCACCTATAAAACACTAGAACCTCTACGTAGATATCGAACTATTGACAGGGAAATACATGCTGGAGAGAGCTTTGATCCATTGAAGTATGAGTTCATGCTGAATCAAGCACAGTGAAGCACAGATTTATATAGAATAGCATGAAAAAGATAGCCCACCACTATTTATGGAGGCGTAAACACACCCATGTGTAGTGAAGCTAATCACCAAAATATTGCAGACTCTCTAGTAGATGACACGGAGAGAAACACTACATTGAATGCGCTAAACACATGCATTGTGGTCTTTTTATTCACTATGTCAGGGACCATCTATAAGTATACACATCTATTTTATTTGAGAATTTTTTCCTTAGGCTTGCAACGGAATTGTATGAAATGGTTTTGAAGGAATACTCAAGGGAGGGAAATGTGTCAATGGAGCTGTTTGATGAGCTTGCCATGTTTTCCGATACAACATGGAATTTGGATCGACATATAATAGTGGTACACTTTCCAGACAACCTCACAGATGCCATCGCTTTAGGCTCTTTCCTTGATGCCATCCCCACATCTCTCTTTTAGTACAGCCATGAGCCAAAACTCTATATCCCATACTAAACCAAAATTCCCGCAACACCATGCTACTTTATTTTTCTCAAGTAAGTCTATAGAATTTATCGTATTGTATGGAACACCATTTTCATTCTTTAATAAGTATTTGTATAAGTGTATTGGCAATGTTACATTGTTTTGTTTTACCTCAACATTTGGTGTTGCATTTGATGTCACATGTCTTTTGTACCATTTTTATGCATGAAGTATTTGATTATAGTCAATGTCGATGGTGTTCTCTTGAAGCGTTGATTACAGTTCTCTTTGGTGATTTTGTGGTACTAAGAAACCGTGCTTTTGTATTTGAGAATATCTAATTCAAACTTTTTGAGTATTCTTTTTGAACATTTTCGTGGAGCAATCTATGGTTACCTATGAAACACTATAAGCCCTATGTAGATGTCCAGCTATTGGTGGCAGTAAAATACAAGCTGGAGAGATTTGATACATTGATGTCACGTGTGTTCTCCACCGTTTTCATGTTTGAAGTACTGCTGTTCATTATAGTCAATGTCAATGGTGTTCTTGTAAAGCATTTGTTGTAGTTTCCTTCTAGTGAACTTGTGGGACTAGAAACCATGCTATGTATTTAGGAATCTCTAATTCAAAAAAAAAAAAGTATTCTTTTTAACATTTATGTAGGACTACAGTCACCTATAAAACACTACAACCTCTGCGTAGATGATGAACTATTGGCAAAGAAATACATGTTGGAGAGAGATTTGATCCATTGAAGTTTGAGTTTGTTCTGAATCAAGCATAGTGAACCACAGATTTATATAGACAGCAGGAAAAGATAGCCCACCACTATTTATGGAGGCGTCAACACACCCATGTGTAGTGAAGCTAATCACCAAAATGTTGCAGACTCTCTAGTAGATGACACGGAGAGAAACACTACATGGAATGCGCTACATGCAGTGTGGTCTTTTTATTCACTATGCTCATGGACCATCTATAAGTATGTACATGTATTTTATTTGAGAAAAGTTTTCTTCGGCTTGCTACTAATTGTATGAAGTGGTTTTGAAGGACTGCTCAAGGGAGGGAGATGTGTCAATGGAGCTGTTTGATGAGCTTGCAATGTTTGTCGATACAACATGGAAGTTGGATTGGCATATAGCGGCGGTGCACTTGCCAAACAACCTTACAGATGTCATCACTTTAGGTTCTTTCTTTGATGCCATCTCCACATCTCTCTTTCTTTGATGCTACTTTATTTTTCTCAAGTGTCTATAGAATTTATCGTATGGTATGGAGCACCATTTTCATTCTTTAATAAGTATTTGCATGAGTGTATTGGAAATGCTACATTATTTTATTTTGCCTCAACATTTGGTGTTGCATATGATGTCACATGTCTTTTGCACCGTTTCTATGCATGAAGTATTTGATTATAGTCAATGTCAATGGTGTTCTCTGGAAGCGTTGACTGCAGTTCTCTTTGGTGATTTGAAGGGATTAAGAACCATGCTTATGTATTTGAGAATATATAATTCAAACTTTTTGAGTATTCTTTTTGAACATTTTCATGCAGCACTCTATGGTTACCTATGAAACACTATAACCTCGATGTAGATGTCTAGCTATTAGTAGTAGTTAAATACAAGCTAGAGAGCTTTGATCCATTGAAGTTTGAATTCGTGTTGAATAAATCAAAGTGAACCAAAGATTTATACAAAACATCAAGAAAAGATACCCCACCACTATTTATAAAAGATTACATAAGCTAATGACGTAAATGTTGGAGACTCTTCTTCTAATGGACCACACATAGAGAAGCGCTACATTGAATGCCCTAAACACATGCATTGTGGTTTTGTCATTCACTAGAGAAGAGAGTATCTCTATGCTCATGGGCCATCTGTTAGTATATCTATTGTATCTGAGAAATTTTTCCTTGGGCTTGCAATGGAATTGTATGAAATGGTTTTGGAGGACCACTTAAAGAAGGGAGATGTGTTAATGGAGCTGTTTGATGAGTTTGGAGTGTTTGGCAATAGAATGTGGACATTGGATCGGCATATAGCAATGGTCAACTTACAAATGCCATCACTTTAGCTACTTTACTTGATGCCATCCCCACATCTCTCTTCTAGTACAACCCTGGGTCAAAACTCCATATGCCATACTCAACCAAAACGCCCTAAGAGCAACATGCTACTTTATTCTTCAATAAGTATTTACCAAAGCGTACTGGCAACGTTACATTATTTTTGTTCTATTTCAACATTTGGTGTTGCATTTGATGTCATGTGTGTTGTGCATCATTTTAATGTTTGAAGTACTGATGTTCATTATAGTCTATGTCAATGGTGTTCTGGTAAAACATTGGTTGTAGTTCTTGTGGGACTAGAAACCATGCTATGTATTTAAGAATGTCTAATTTAAATTCTTTTGAGTATTCTTTTTTAACATTTTTATGCAGGACTATAGTCACCTATAAAACACTACAACCTCTACGTTGATGTGGAACTATTGGCAAGGAAATACATGTTAGAGAGAGCTTTGATCCATTGAAGTCTGAGTTTGTGCTAAATCAAGCACAGTGAACCACAGATTTATACAGAACAACAGGAAAAGATAGCCCACCACTATTTATGGAGGCGTCAACACATCCATGTGTAGCTAAGCTAATCACCGAAATGTTGCAGACTCTCTAGTAGACGACATGGAGAGAAACACTACATGGAATGTGCTACATGCATTGCGGTCTTTTTATTCACTATGTTCATAGCTAATCACCAAAATGTTGCAGACTCTCTAGTAGACGACATGGAGAGAAACACTACATGGAATGTGCTACATGCATTGTGGTCTTTTTATTCACTATGCTCATAGACCATCTATAAGTATATACATCTATTTCATTTGAGAAATTTTTCCTTCGGCGTGCAACTAAATTGTATGAAATGGTTTTGAAGGACCACTCAAGGAAGGAAAATGTCTCAATCGAGCTGTTTGATGAGCTTGCAGTGTTTAAAGGCCAATACAACATGGAAGTTGGATCGACATGTAGCAACATTCCACTTGCCAGACAACCTCACAGATGCCATCGCTTTAGGTTCTTTGCTTGATGCCATCCCCACATCTCTCTTCTAGTATAGTCGTGGACCAAAACTCCATATCCCATACCAAACAATAATGTCTTAACAACCCCATGCTACTTTATTTTTCTCAAGTAACTCTATAGAATTTATTGTATCGTATAGAACACCATTTTCATTCTGTAATAAGTATTTGCATAAGTGTATTAGCAACGCTACATTATTTTGTTTTACCTCAACATTTGGTGTTGCTTTTGATGTCACATGTCTTTTGCATCATTTTTATGTTTGAAGTATTTGAATATAGTCAATGTCAATGGTGTTCTCTTGAAGCGTTGATTGATGTTCTCTTTGGTGATTTTGTGGGACTAAGAAACCGTGCTTATGTATTTGAGAATATCTATTTCAAACTTTTTGAGTATTCTTTTTGAACATTTTCATGCAGCACTCTATGGTTACCTATGAAACACTATAACCTCTATGTAGATGTTCAACTATTGGCAGTTAAACACAAACTGCTGAGCTTTACCGTTGAAATTTGAGTTCCTATTGAATAAATCATAGTGAACCAAAGATTTATACAAAACAACAAGAAAAGATACCCCACCACTATTTATAAAGGATTACACAAACTAAGGACCCAAATGTTGGAGTCTCTTCTTCTCACGGGTGGACAAGACATAGAGAAGTGCTACATTGAATCCCCTAAACACATGCATTGTGGTTTTGTCATTCACTAGAGAAGAGAGAATCTCTATGCTCATGGGCCAACTCTTAGTCTATCTATTGCATTTGGAAAATTTTTCCTTGGGCTTGCAACGGAATTGTATGAAATGGTTTTGGAGGACTAATTAAAGAAGGAAGATATGGTAATGGAGCTGTTTGATGAGTTTGGAGTGTTTGGCAATGGAACATGGACATTGGTTTGGCATATAGCAGTGGTCGACTTACAGATGCTATCACTTTAGGTACTTTACTTGATCCCTAGATCTCTTTTCTAGTACAACAATTGGCCAAAATGCCCTAAGAACACCATGGTACTATATTATTCTCGAGTATGTATATAAAAGTTATATTATCTTATGGAATACCATTATTTTATTCTTCAATAAATTTGCCAAAGCATACTGGCAACATTACATTATTTTGTTTTATTTCAACATTTGGTGTTGCATTTGATGTCACGTGTGTTATGGACTGTTTCCATGTTTGAAGTACTGCTGTTCATTATATAGTCTATGTCAATGGTGTTCTCGTAAAGCATTGGTTGTAGTTCTCTTCTAGTGAACTTGTGGGACTAGAAACCATGCTATGTATTTAAGAATGTCTAATTCAATTTCTTTTTTTAAAATTTTTATGCAAGACTATAATCACCTATAAAACACTACAACCTCGACGTAGATGTCAAATTATTGGCAAGGAAATACATGCTTGAGAGCTTTGATCCAGCATGTTGAATCAAGCACAGTGAACCACAGATTTATACAAAACAATAGGAAAAGATAGCCCACCACTATTTATGAAGGCTTATGTATTTGAGAAACCGTGCTTATGTATTTGAGAATATCTAATTCAAATTTTTTGAGTATTCTTTTTGAACATTTCCATGCAACATTTTATGGTTACCTATGAAACACTATAACCTTTATGTAGATGTCAAACTATTGGCAATTAAACACAAGTTGGAGAGCTTTGATCCATTGAAGTTTGAGTTTGTCTTGAATAAATCACAATGAACCAAAGATTCATACAAAACAACAAGAAAAGATACCCCACCACTATTTATGAAGGATTACAGAAGCTAATGACCCAAATATTAGAGACTCTTTGTCTAGCAGGTGGACGACACACAGAGAAGCACTACATTGAATCCCCTAAACACATGCATTATGGTTTTGTCATTCAATGGAAAAGAGAGTATTTCTCATGGGCCATCTGTTAGTATATCTATTGCATTTGAAAGACTACTCAAACAAGGGAGATGCCATCCCCACATCTATGTTCTAGTACAACAATTGCCCAAAACTCCATATCCCATACTCAACCAAAACGCCCTAAGAAGACCATGCTACTTTATTCTTCTCGAGTATGTCTATAAAAGTTATATTATCTTATGGAATACCATTATTTCATTCTTCAATAAGCATTTGCCAAAGAGTACTGATAATGTTACATTATTTTGTTCCATTTCAACATTTAGGTATTGCATTTGATGTCACGTGTGTTGTGCACCGTTTTCATGTTTGAAGTAGTGATGTTCATTAGTATTTAAACACTGAAAGCTCATCAAACAGCTCAATTTACACATCTCCCATCCTTGAGTAGTCCTTCAAAACCATTTCATACAATTCCGTTGCAAGCTGAAGGAAAAATTTCTCAAATAAAATAGATGTATATACTTATAGGTGGTCCATGAGCATAGTGAATAAAAAGACCACAATGCATGTGTTTAGCGCATTCCATGCAGTTTTTCTCTTTGTGTCGTCTATTAGAGTCTTCAACATTTTGGTCATTAGCTTCACTATAGATGGGTGTGTTTACGCCTTCGTAATCAGTGTTGCACTATCTTTTCCTGCTGTTCTGTATAAATCTGTGGTTCCCTATGCTTGATTCACTACGAACTCAAACTTCAATGGATCAAAGCTCTCCAATATGTATTTCCCTGCCAATAGTTTGACATCTACATAGAGGTTATAGTGTTTTATAGGTGACTATAGTCCTGCATAAAAATGTTAAAATAGAATACTCAAAAATTTTGAATTAGACATTCTTAAATACATAACATGGTTTTTAGACCCACAAATTCACTAAAAGGAAACTTCAACCAATGCTTTACGAGAACATCATTGACGTAGACTGTAATGAAGATCAATACTTGAAACATGAAGACGGTGCACAGGACATGTGACATCAAATGCAACACCTAAATGTCGAAATGGAACAAAATAATGTAACGTTGTCACTACACTTTGGCAAATACTTACTGAAGAATGAAAAAATGATATTCCATGAGATAATATAACTTTTATAGGCATACTCGAGAAGAATAAAGTAGCATGGTCTTCTTAAGGCATTTTGGTTGAGTATGGGATATGGACTTTTGGCCCATTGTTGTACTAAAACAAAGATGTGGGGATGGCATCTCCCTTTAATACATCTCCCTTCTTTAGGTAGTCCTCATAACCATTTTATACAATTCCCCTGTTGCAAGCCCAAGGAAAACTTTCCCAAATGTAATAAATATACTAACAGATGGCCCATGAGCATAGAGATACTCTATTCTCTAGTGAATAACAAAACCACAAAGCATGTGTTTAGGGGATTCAATGTAGCACTTCTCTATGTATCGTCCACCTGCTAGAAGAAGAGTCTCCAACATTTGGGTCATTAGCTTCTGTAATCCTTCATAAATAGTAGTGGGGTATCTTTTCTTGCTGTTTTGTATAAATCTTTGGTTCACTATGATTTTTTCAACACGAACTAGAACTTCAATGGATCAAAGCTCTCCAGCGCTTCAAGAGAACACCATTGACATTGACTATAATCAAATACTTCAAACATGAAAACGGTGCAAAAGACATGTGACATCAAATACAACACCAAATGTTGAGGTAAAATAAAATAATGTAGCATTTCCAAGACAGTTATGCAAATACTTATTAAAGAATGAAAATAATATTCCATACGATATGATAAATTGTATAGACTTACTTTAGAAAAATAAAGTAGCATGGTGTTGTTTGGGCATTTTGGTTTAGTATGGGATATGGAGTTTTGGCCCATGGCTGTACTAGAAGAGAGATGTGGGGATGACATCAAGGAAGGAACCTAAAGAGATATGTGAGGTTGTTTAGCAAGTGTACCTCTGCTCTATTTTGATCCAAGTTCCTTGTTGTATTGGCAAACAACTCCATTGAGACGTCTCCATTCCTTGAGTAGTCCTTCAAAACCATTTCATACAATTCCGTTGCAAGCCGAAGGAAAATTTTCTCAAATGAAATAGATGTATATACTTAAAGATGGTCCATGAGCATAGTGAATAAAATGATCATAATGCATGTTTTTAGCGTATTCCATGCATTGTTTCTCTCTGTGTTGTCTACTAGAGTCTCCAATATTTGGTGATTAGCTTCACTACAGATGGGTGTGTTTAAGCCTTCATAAATAGTGGTGGGCTATCTTTTGCTGCTGTTTTGTATAAATTTGTGGTTCAATGTGCTTGATTCAACAAAAACTTAAACTTTAAAATATCAAAGCTCTCCAGCATGTATTTCCCTACCAATAGTTCAGCATACTCAAAAATTTTGAATTAGACATTCTTAAATACATAACATGGTTTCTAGTCCCACAAGTTCACTAGAAGGAAACTTCAACCCATGCTTTAGGAGAACACTATTGACATAGATTATAATGAACATTAGTACTTCAAACATGAAAATGGTGCACAACACATGTGACATCAAATGCAACACCAAATGTTGAAATGGAACAAAATAATGTAATGTTGCTAGTACGCTTTGGCAAATACTTATTGAAGAATGAAATAATGGTATTCCATAAGATAATATAAGTTTTATAGACATACTCGAGAATAATAAAGTAGCATGGTGTTCTTAAGGCGTTTTGATTGAGTATGGGATATGGAGTTATGGCCAATTGTTGTACTAGAAGAGAGATGTGGGGATGGCATCAAGTAAAGTATCTAAAGCGATGGCATATGTAAGTCGACCACTGATATATGCCAAACCAATGTCCATGTTCCATTGCCAAACACTCCAAACTCATCAAACAGCTCCATTACCAATCTTCCTTCTTTAAGTAGTCCTCCAAAACCATTTCATACAATTCTGTTGCAAGCCCAAGGAAAACTTTCCCAAATGCAATAGATATACTAAGAGATGGCCCATGAGCATAGAGTTTATATTGACGTTTAAACACTGCAAGCTCATCAACAGCTCCATTGACACGTCTCCCTTCCTTGAGTAGTCCTTCAAAACCATTTCATACAATTCCATTGCACACTGAAGGAAAAATTTCTCAAATGAAATAGATGTATATACTTATAGATGGTCCATGATCATAGTGAATAAAAAGACCACAATGCATGTGTTTAGCGCATTCCATGCAGTGTTTCTCTTTGTGTCGTCTACTACAGAGTCTCTAACAATTTGGTGATTAGCTTCATTACAAATGGGTGTGTTTACGCCTTCATAAATAGTGGTGCGCTATATTTTCCTGTTGTTCTGTATAAATCTGTGGTTCACTGTGATTGATTTAACATGAACTCAAACTTCAATGAATCAAAGCTCTCCAACATGTATTTCCTTGGCAATAGTTCGACATCTACATAGAGGTTGTAGTGTTTTATAGGTGACTATAGTCCTACATAAAAATGTTAAAAAAGAATACTAAAAAATTTTGCATTAGATATTCTTAAATACATAGCATGGTTTCTATTTTCACAATTTCACTTGAAGGGAACTGCAACCAATGCTTTAAGAGAACACTGTTGACATAGACTATCTTTTCCTGTTGTTTTGGATAAATTTGTGGTTCACTGTGCTTTTTTAAACACAAACTCAGACTTTAATGGATCAAAGCTCTCCAGCATATATTTCCCTGTCAATGGTTCATAATACTCAAAAATTTTGAATTAGACATTCTTAAATACATAACATGGTTTCTAGTCCCACAAGTTCACTAGAAGGAGACTTCAACCGATGCTTTAGGAGAACACCATTGACATATTGCATATAGCAGCAGTCCACTTGCTAGACAACCTCACAGATGCCATCGCTTTAGGTTCTTTCCTTGATGCCATCCCCACATCTCTCTTTTAGTAAAGGCATGGGCCAAAACTCTATATCCCATACTAAACCAAAATGCCTAGGCTACCTTATTTTTCTCAAGTACCTCTATAGAATTTATCGTTTCATATGGAATATTATTTTCATTCTTTAATAAGTATTTGTATAAGTATATTGGCAATGCTACAGTATTTTATTTTACCGCAACATTTGGTGTTACGTTTGATGCACATGTCTTTTGCATCGTTTTTATGTTGAAGTAATTGATTATATGCAGTGTCAATGGTGTTATCTTGAAGCCTTGATTGCAGTTCTCTTTATTGATTTTGTGGGACTAGAAACCGTGCTTATGTATTTGAACATATCTAATTCAATTTTTTTGAGTTTTTTTTGAACATTTTAATGCAGCACTCTATGGTTACCTATGAAACACTATAACCACTACGTAGATATCCAACTATTGGCAGTTAAACACAAGTTGGAGAGCTTTGATCTATTGAAGTTTGAGTTCGTGTTGAATAAATCACAGTGAACCAAAGATTTATACAAAACAGGAAGAACAGATACCCCACCACTATTTATGAAGGATTACACAAACTAATGACCCAAATGTTGGAGACTCTTCTTCTAGCGTGTCGACGACACATAGAGAAGTGCTACATTGAATCCCCTAAACACATGCATTGTGGTTTTGTCATTCACTACAGAAGAGAGTATCTCTATGCTCATGGGCCATCTGTTAGTATATCTATTGCAAATGGGAAATTTTTCCTTGGGCTTGCAACGAAATTGTATGAAATGGTTTTGGAAGACTACTTAAAGAAGATAGATGTGGTCGACTTACAGATGCCATCGCTTTAGGTACTTTATTAGATGTCATCCCCACATCTCTCTTCTAGTACAATAATGGGCCAAAAGTCGATATCCCATACTTAACCAACACGCCCTAAGAAGACCATGCTAGTTTATTCTTATTGAGTATGTCTATAAAAGTTATATTATCTTATGAAATACCATTATTTCATTCTTCAATAAGTATTTTCCAAAGCGTACTGGCAACATTATATTATTTTCATTCATTTCAATATTTGGTGTTGCATTTGATGTCACATGTCTTGTGCACTCTTTTCATGTTTGAAGTACTATAAGTTCATTATAGTCTATGTCAATGGTGTTCTCCTAAAGCATTGGTTGTAGTTCCCTTCTAGTAAACTTGTGGGACTAGAAACCATGCTATGTATTTAAGAATATCTGATTCAAAAATTTTGAGTATTCTTTTTCAACATTTTTATGTAGGACTATAGTCACCTAAAAAACACTACAACCTCTATGTAGATGTCGAACTATTGGCAGGGAAATACATGCTGGAGAGCTTTGATCCATTGAAGTTTGAGTTCGTGTTGAATCAAGCACAGTGAACCACAGATTTATATAGAATAGCAGGAAAAGATAGCCCACCACTATTTATGAAGGCATAAACACACCCATCTGTAGTGAAGCTAATTACCAAAATGTTGGAGACTCTCTAGTAGACGACACATAGAGAAACACTACATGGAATACGCTAAACACATGCATTGTGGTCTTTTTATTCACTATGCTCATTGACCATACATCTATCTATAAGTATATTTATCTATTTCATTTGGGAAATTTTTCCTTCGGCTTGCAATGGAATTGTATGAAATGGTTTTGAAGGACTACTCAAGGAAGGGAGATGTGTCAATGGAGCTGTTTGATGAGCATGCAGCGTTTTCCAATACAACATGGAACTTGGATCGACATATGGCAGCGGTCCACTTACCAGACAACCTCAGAGATACCATCGCTTTAGGTTCTTTCCTTGATGCCATCCCCACATCTCTCTTCTAGTACAGCCATGGGCCAAAACTCTATATCCCATACTAAACCAAAATGCCTATGCTACTTTATTTTTCTCAAGTACGTGTATAGAATTTATCGTATCGTATAAAATACCAATTTTATTATTTAATAAGTATTTGCATAAGTGTATTGACAATGTTACATTATTTTATTTTACCTCAACAGTTGGTGTTGCATTTGATGTCACATGTCTTTTGCAAGGTTTTTATGTTTGAAGTATTTGATTATAATCAATGTCAATGGTGTTCTCTTGAAGCATTGATTGGAGTTCTCTTTAGTGATTTTGTGGGACTAAAAATTGTGCTTATGTATTTGGGAGTATCTAATTCAAATATTTTAAGTATTCTTTTTGAACATTCTCATTCAACACTCTATGGTTACCTATGAAACACTATAACCTCTATGTAGATGTCCAACTATTGGTGGCAATTAAATACAAGCTGGAGAGGTTTGTTCCAGTGAAGTTTGAGTTCATGTTGAATAAATCACAGTGAACCAAAGATTTATACAAAATAGCAAGAAAAGATACGCCACCACTATTTATGAAGGAGTACAGAAGCTAATGACCCAAATGTTGGAGACTCTTCTTTTAGCGTGTCGACGACACATAGAGAAGTGCTACATTAAATCCCCTAAACACATGCATTGTGGTTTTGTCATTCACTGGAGAAGAGAGTATCTCTATACTCATGGGCCATCATTTAGTATATCTATTGCATTCTAGAAAGTTTTCCTTGGGCTTGCAAAGGAATTGTATGAAATGCTTTTGGAGGACTACTTAAAGAAGGAGATGTGTTAATGGAGCTGTTTGATGAGTCTCGAGTGTTTGGCAATGGAACATGGAAATTGGATCGACATATAGTAGTAGTGTTCGGCTTACAGAAGCCATCACTTTAGGTACTTTACTTGATACCATCTCCAAATCTCTCTTCTAGTACATCCATGGGTCAAAACTCCATATCCCATACTCAACCAAAACACCCCAAGAACACCATGCTACTTTATTCTTCTCGAGTATGTCTATAAAAGTTATATTATCTTATGGAATACCATTATTTCATTCTTCAATAAGGATTTGCCAAAGCGTACTAGCAACATTGTTCCATTTCAATATTTGGTGTTGCATTTGATGTCACATGTGTTGTGCATCATTTTCGTGTTTGAAGTACTGTTGTTCATTATAGTCTATGTCAATGGTGTTCTCCTAAAGCATTGGTTGTAGTTCCCTTGTAGTGAACTTTTGGGACTAGAAACCATGCTATGTATTTAAGAATGTCACTCTGCTCATGGACTATACATCTATAAGTATATACATCTATTTCATTTAAGGAAATTTTTCCTTCAACCTGCAACAGAATTGTATGAAATGGTTTTGAAGGACTACTCAAGGAAGGGAGATGTGTCAATGGAGTTGTATGATGAGCTTGCAGTGTTTGCCAATACAACATGGAACTTGGATCGACATATAGTAGCTGTCCACTTGCTAGACAACCTCACAAATGCGATCGCTTTAGGTTCTTTCCTTGATGTCATCCCCACATCTCTCTTCTAGTACAACCATGGGCCAAAACTCTATATCCATACTAAACCAAAATGCCTTTTCTACTTTATTTTTCTCAAGTATCTATAGAATTTATCGTATCGTATGGAATACCATTTTTATTATTTAATAATTATTTGCATAAGTGTATTGGCAATGCTACATTATTTTATTTTACCTCAACATTTGGTGTTGCATTTGATGTCACATGTCTTTTGCAAAGTTTTTATGTTTGAAGTATTTGATTATAATCAATGTCAATGGTGTTCTCTTGAAGCATTGATTTACAATTCTCTTTAGTGATTTTGTGGGACTAAAAGCCGTGCTTATGTATTTGCGAATATCTAATTCAAATATTTTGAACATTTTCATGGAGCACTCTATGGTTACCTATGAAACACTATAACCTCTATGTAGATGTCCAACTATTGGTGGCAGTTAAATACAAGCCGAAGAGCTTTGATCCATTGAAGTTTGAGTTCAAGTTGAAAAAATCACAATGAACCAAAGTTTCATACAAAACAACAAGAAAAGATACACCACCACTATTTATGAAGGATCACACAAGCTGAAGACCCAAATGCTGGAGACACTTCTTCTAGCGTGTCGACGACACATAGAGAAGTGCTACATTGAATCCCCTAAACACATGCATTGTGGTTTTGTCATTCACAAGAGAAGAGAGTATCTCTATGCTCATGGACCATCTGTTAGTATATCTATTGCATTTGGGAAAGTTTTCCTTGGGCTTGCAAAGGAATTGTATGAAATGGTTTTGGCGGACTACTTAAAGAAGGGAGATGTGTTAATACACCCATCTATAGTGAAGCTAATCACCAAAATGTTGGAGAGTCTCTAGTAAACGACACAGAGAGAAACACTTCATGGAATGCGCTAATCATATGCATTGTGGTCTTTTTATTCACTATGCTCATGGACTATACATCTATTTCATTTGAGGAAATTTTTCCTTCGACGTGCAACGGAATTGTATGAAATGGTTTTGAACTACTCAAGGAAGGGAGATGTGTCAATGGAGCTGTTTGATGAGCTTGGAGCGTTGACCAATACAACATGGAACTTGGATCGACATATAGTAGCGGTCCACTTGCCAAACAACCTCAAAGATGCCATCACTTTAGGTTCTTTCCTTGATGTCATCCCCACATCTCTCTTTTAGTACAGCCATGGGCCAAAACTCTATATCCCATACTAAACTAAATGCCTATGTGACTTTATTTTTCTCAATTACGTCTATACAATTTATCATATCGTATGGAATACCATTTTCATTATTTAATAATTATTCGCATAAGTGTATTGGCAATGCTACATTATTTATTTTACCTCAACATTTGGTGTTGCATTTGATGTCACATGTCTTTTGCACCATTTTTATGTTTGAGGTATTTGATTATAATCAATGTGAATGGTGTTCTCTTGAAGCATTGATTTGCAGTTCTCTTTAGTGATTTTGTGGGACCTAAAACCGTGCTTATGTATTTGAGAATATTTAATTCAAATATTTTGAGTATTCTTTTTGAATATTTTCATGCAGCACTCTATGGCTACCTATGAAACACTATAACCTCTATGTAGATGTCCAACTATTAATGGCAATGAAATACAAGCTGGAGAGGTTTGTTCCAGTGAAGTTTAAGTTCATGTTGAATAAATCACAGTGAAGCAAAGATTTATACAAACTAGCAAGAAAAGATACCCCACCACTATTTATGAAGGATTACACAAGCTAATGACCCAAATGTTGGATACTCTTCTTTTAGCGTGTCGACGACACATAGAGAAGTGCTACATTGAATCCCCTAAACACATGCATTGTGGTTTTTTCATTCACTAGAGAGGAGAGTATCTCTATGCTCATGGGCCATTTGTTAGTATATCTATTGCATTTGGGAAAGTTTTCCTTGGGCTTGCAAAATAATTTTATAAAATGGTTTTGGAGGACTACTTAAAGAAGGGAGATGTGGTAATGGAGTTGTCTGATGAGTATGGAGTGTTTGGCAATGGAACATGGAAATTGGATCAACATATAGTAGTAGTGTTCGACTTACAGAAGCCATCACTTTAGGTACTTTGCTTGATGCCATCTCCAAATCTCTCTTCTAGTACAACCATGGGCCAAAACTCCATATCCCATACTGAACCAAAACGCCCCAACCCACCATGCTACTGTATTCTTATCGAGTATGTCTATAAAAGTTATATTATCTTATTGAATACCATTATTTCATTCTTCAATAAGTATTTGCGAAAGCGTACTAGCAACGTTATATTACTTTGTTCCATTTCAACATTTGGTTTTGCATTTGATATAGCAGCGGTCCACTTGCCAGACAACCGCAAAGATCCCATCGCTTTAGGTTCTTTCTTTGATGTCATCCCCACATCTCTCTTCTAGTACAGCCATGGGCCAAAACTCTATATCCCATACTAAACCAAAGTGCCTATGCTACTTTATTTTTCCCAAGTACGTCTATAGAATTTATCGTATCATATGGAATACCATTCTTATTATTTAATAAATATTTGCATAAGTGTATTGGCAATGCTAAGTTATTTTATTTTACCTCAACATTCGGTATTGCATTTGATGTCACATGTCTTTTGCACCGTTTTTATGTTTGAACTATTTGATTATAATCAATGTCAATGTTCTCTTGAAGCATTGATTTGCAGTTCTCTTTAGTAATTTTGTGGGACTAAAAACCATGCTTATGTATTTGAGAATATCTAATTCAAATATTTTGAGTATTCTTTTTGAACATTTTCATGCAGCACTCTATGGTTACCTATGAAACACTATAACCTCTATGTAGATGTCCAACTAATGGTGGCAATTAAATACAAGCTGAAGAGGTTTGTTCCAGTGAAGTTTGAGTTCGTGTTAAATAAATCACAGTGAACCAAAGATTTATACAAAATACCAAGAAAAGATACCCCACCACTATTTATGAAGGATTACACAAGCTAATGACCCAAATGTTGTAGACTCTTCTTATAGCGTGTCAACGACACATAGAGAAGTGCTACATTGAATCCCCCTAAACACATGCATTGTGGTTTTGTCTTGCACTAAAGAAGAGAGTATCTCTATGCTCATGGGCCATCTATTAGTATATCTATTGCATTTGGGAAAGTTTTCCTTGGGCTTGCAAAGGAATTGTATGAAATGGTTTTGGAGGACTACTTTTAAACAAGGGAGATGTGTTAATGGAGTTGTTTGATGAGTCTGGAGTGTTTGGCAATGGAACATGGACATTGGATTGGCATATAGTAGTGTTCGACTTACAGAAGCCATCGCTTTAGGTACTTTACTTGATGCTATCTCCAAATCTCTCTTCTAGTACAACCATGGGCCAAAACTCCATATCCCATACTCAACCAAAATGCCCCAAGAACACCATGCTACTTTATTTGTAACATTTAATGGCCTAAAAACTTGTGTGTAGCGGAAATTAGCATGAACATAGTGGGCATTCCATTAGAATAGATTCCTAATGAGAATTACAAGACTACTTGAGTGGAGAGAGCAACAAAAAGCATAACACCTAGTTAGATAGCATGAACAATACTTTCAAAAGAGAGAGAAATTAAACTATTGACAACAGTTGAGGACCGGATTTGCATGGAACCGGTCCCCCCTCCAAAAGGGTTTGTATTATGGTTTCTCCCATCAAAAGAGGCATTGTACAATACAATTATTTGTGTTCCTTCAAGACTAGCTAGTGCAATGAAGATGGAAGCTTCATGCACTAAGCAAAACACTTAGCAAACACAACATCAATTATCTCCGGTCTCAGACCCAAGACCTCACACACCTTCAAAGATGGTGAGAGCTAGCAGGGTATGAGAGTAGATTGAGAGGAAGAAGGAGTATTCTTACGAGAAAGATATACATCTCCTCACATAATCACTCATATTAGCATAGCTTAGCTTAGTAATTAGCATGGTAGAGGAGATGAGCATGCATTGAAGCTTGGCTCTTGGTTGGATTTGCATCACAAAGCCAAGAGTTGTTAGTGTAGGCCTCCCTTCTCACAAGCTTGGAGTAGGTGATAAGCTTTCCATTAAAGCTTGAGAAGGAGAGAGAGTCTTCTTAACTTCACACATGAGATTGTGTGAGTATGTGTGTGATAATGCCTTGCAAAAATCAGCCCCCTCTCTCTCTTGGTCGACCCCTCTTGCTATTTGCTCATGCTCTCCTCTCATTGGACCTCCCCAGGCTAGTAAATGGTAATTAAACAGTATAAGTGATAGCCTTTTGACATGTGTCCCCCTTTCCCCTTTTGTGAGAGCTTTAGGTAATTTAATAATTCAACAAAACTCTCATTGGACCCCTTTGCCTCCCGGGCAATAGGAATCAGGCAAGCCATTGGGCTGTTGAATGCTCATTGGACCCCTTGGGAGACTGTCCAATAGTCTTCTGGAGGACTTAATTCTCATTGGTTCTTTTATCAAGTGTTTTTAAATTAATTAAACTAGATTTACTCTAGCCTAATTCTCATTGGTCCACCTCCAAGGCCATCCAATAGGAATTGGGTACACCTTGTGGGCATCTGGGCTAGGGAGCTGACATGTTTCCCTCATTCCCTTTGTGTAAAGGGATCTTGTGTGTGTGTGTGTGACTTTCTCTCTCATCCCCTACAAGCTAGGCTTGCCCCCTTCTAAGTAGGGATTTGTAAAGACTTTTTTGACACACACAAAGCATCCAATTCCCCCATGGTTGACCATTGGACACAACCTTTGAATTTTGGAACCTTAGCATTTTGGAAGTCTTAATGGGCTGAACCTTAGGGTCTTTTTAGCCCATTGTTGCACATGGCTCTTTTGCAGATGGCCCCCCCTTTGGATCCCTATTTTCCCTCCTTTGGATCCCTAGTGTGGCCGGTCTGCTAGCTTAACCAATATTTTAGCTTTTTCTCCCCTGGCACTTCCCCATATTAAATGATCAGTTTAACATGAGAAAATCATTTAGGAGAATTAGATATTGATTATTATGACATTATTCTTCTTGAGTAAGTCTATTAAAGTTATATTATCTTATGGAATACCATTATTTCATTCTTCAATAAGTATTTGCCAAAGCATACTAGCAACGTTATATTACTTTATTCCATTTCAACATTTGATGTCATATGTGTTGTGCATCGTTTTCATGTTTGAAGTACTGTTGTTCATTATAGTCTATGTCAATGGTGTTCTCCTAAAGCATTGGTTGTAGTTCCCTTCTAGTGAACTTGTGGGAATACAAACTATGCTATGTATTTAAGAATGTCTAATTCAAAAAATTTGAGTATTCTTTTTTAACATTTTTATGCAGGACTATAGTCTTCTATAAAACACTACAACCTCTACGTAGATGTCAAACTATTGGCAGGGAAATACATGCTGGAGAGCTTTGATCCATTGAAGTTTGAGTTTGTGTTGAATCAGGCACATTGAACCACAGATTTATATAGAATAGCAAGAAAAGATAGCCCACCACTATTTATGAAGGCATAAACACACCCATCTGTAGTGAAGCTAATCACCAAAATGTTGGAGACTCTCTAGTAGATGACACAGAGAGAAACACTACATGGAATGCGCTAAACACATGCATTGTGACCTTTTATTCACTATGCTCTTGGACCATACATCTTTAAGTATATACATCTATTCATTTGAGAAATTTTTCCTTCGGTGTGCGATGGAATTGTATCAAATGGTTTTGAAGAATTATTCAAGGAAGGGAGATGTGTCAATGGAGCTATTTGATGAGCTTGTAGTGTTTGCCAATACAACATGGAGCTTGGATCAACATATAGCAGCGGTCCACTTGCCAAAAAACCTCACAGATGCCATTGTTTTAGGTTCTTCCCTTGATGCCATCCCCACATCTTTCTTCTAGTATAGCCATGGCCCTAAACTCTATATCCCATACTAAACCAAAATGCCTATGCTACTTTATTTTTTTCAAGTACGTCTATAGAATTTATCGTATTGTATGGAATACCATTTTCAGTCTTTAACATGTAATTTGTATAAGTGTATTGACAATGCTATATTATTTCATTTTACCTCAACATTTGGTGTTGCATTTGATGTCGCATGTCTTTTGCACCGTTTTTATGTTTGAAGTATTTGATTATAGTCAATGTCAATGGTGTTCTCTTGAAGCGTTGATTGCAGTTTTTTTAGTAATTTTGTGGGACTAGAAACCGTGCTTTTGTATTTGAGAATATCTAATTTAAATGTTTTGAGTATTCTTTTTGAACATTTTCATGCAGCACTCTATGGTTGCCTATGAAACACTATAACCTCTATGTAGATGTCCAACTATTGGTGGCAGTTAAATGGAAGATGGAGAGCTTTAATCCATTGAAATTTGAGTTCGTGTTGAATTAATCACAATGAACCAAAGATTTATACAAATTATCAAGAAAAGATATCCCACCACTATTTATGAAGGATTACACAAGCTAATGACCCAAATGTTGGAGACTCTTCTTCTAGCGTGTGGACGACACATGGAGAAGCACTATATTGAATCCCCTAAACACATGCATTGTGGTTTTATCATTCACTAGAGAAGAGTATATCTCTATGCTCATGGACCATCTATTAGTATATCTATTGCATTTGGAAAAGTTTTCCTTGGGCTTGCAACGAAATTGTTTTGGAGGACTACTTAAAGAAGGGAGATGTGGTATGGAGCTATTTGATGAGTGAGGAGTGTTTGGCAATGGACCATGGACATTGGATCAGTATATAGCAGTGGTCAACTTACAGATGCCATCACTTTAGGTACTTTACTTGATGCCATCCCCACATATCTCTTCTAGTACAACCATGGGCCAAAACTCCATATCCCATACTCAACCGAAACACCCTAAGAACACGATGCTACTTTTTTCTTCTCGAGTATGTCTATAAAAGTTATATTATCTTATGGAAGATCATTATTTCATTCTTCAATAAGCATTTGCCAAAGCGTATTGGCAATATTATATTATTTTGTTCCATTTCAACATTTGTTGTTGCATTTGATGTCACATATGTTGTGCATCGTTTTCATGTTTGAAGTACTGTTGTTCATTATAGTCTATGTCAATGATGTTCTCCTAAAGCATTGGTTGTGAGAATAGAAACCATGCTTTGTATTTAAGAATTTCTAATTCAAAAAGTTGAGTATTCTTTTTTAACATTTTTATGCAGGACTATAGTCACCTATAAAACACTACAACCTCTATGTACATGTCTACCTATTGGCAGGGAAATACATGTTGGAGAGCTTTGATCCATTGAAGTTTGAGTTCGTGTTGAATCAAGCACAGTGAACCACAGATTTATACAGAATAGCAAGAAAAGATAGCCCACCACTATTTATGAAGGCATAAACACACCCATCTGTAGTGAAGCTAATCACCAAAATGTTAGAGACTCTCTAGTAGACAACACAGAGAGAAACACTACATGGAATGTGCTAAACACATGCATTGTGGTCTTTTTGTTCACTATGCTCATGGACCATACATCTATAAGTATATACATCTATTTCATTTGAGAAAATTTTCCTTCGGCGTGCAATGGAATTCTATGAAATGGTTTTGAAGGACTACTCAAGGAAGGGAGATTTGTCAATGGAGCTGTTTGATGACCTTTAAATGTTTGCCAATACAACATGGAACTTGGATCGACATATAGTAGCGGTCCACTTGCCAGACAACCTCACAAATGCCATCACTTTAGGTTCTTTCCTTGATACCATCCCCACATCTTTCTTCGAGTATAGCCATGGGCCTAAACTCTATATCCCATACTAAACCAAAATGCCTATGCTACTTTATTTTTCTCAAGTTCTTCTATAGAATTTATTGTATCATATGGAATACCATTTTCATTATTTAATAAGTATTTGCATAACTGAATTGACAATGCTACATTATTTCATTTTTAGCTCAACATTTGGTGTTGCATTTGATGTTACATGTCTTTTGCATTGTTTTTACGTTTGAAGTATTTGATTATAGTCAATGTCAACGGTGTTCTCTCAAAGTGATGATTCCAGTTCTCTTTAGTGATTTTGTGGGACTAGAAACCGTGGTTATGTATTTGAGAATATCTTATTCAAATTTTTTGAGTATTGTTTTTGAACATTTTCATGTATCACTCTATATAGTTACCTATGAAACACTATAACCTGTATGTAGATGTCCAACTTTTGGCAGTTAAATACAAGCTAGAGTGCTTTAATCCATTGAAGTTTGAGTTCATGTTGAATAAATCATAGTGAACCAAAGATTTATACAAAACAGCAACAAAAGATATCCCACCATTATTTATGAAGGATTACAAACACCCATTTGTAGTGAAGTTAATGACCCAAATGTTGTAGACTCTTCTTTTAGCAGATGGATGACACTTAGAGAAGTGCTACATTGAATCCCATTGCTCAACTCCTTTCTAATACAACCATGGGCCAAACTCCATATCCCATACTCAACCAAAATGCACTAACAACACCATGCTACTTTATTTTTATCACGTATGTCTATCAAAGTTATCATATGTTTTAGAATACCATTTTTCATTGTTCAAAAAGTATTTGCCAAAGAGTGCTGACAATGCTACATTTTTATTTTAAAAAAATTTGGTGTTGCATTTAATGTCACATGTGTTTTGCATTATTTTCATGTTTGAAACATGTGATTATAGTCAATGTCAATTGTGTTCTCTTAAAGCGTTGGTTGTAGTTCTCTCCTAGTGAATTGGTGTGATTGGAAACCATGCTATGTATTTGACCTATGAAAACACTACAACCTCTATGTAGGTTCATTCTGTGATGACATCCCCACAACTCTCTTCTAGTACAACCATGGGACAAAACTCCATATCCCATGCTACTTCATTTTTCTCAAGTATGTCTATCGAAGTTATCTTATGTTATGCAATACTATTTTTCATTTTTTGATAAGTATTCACCAAAGCATGCTCGCAATGCTGCATTATTTTGTTTTATTTCAAAATTTGGTGTTGTAATTGATGTCACATATGTTTTGCATCGTTTTCATGTTTGAAGGATTTGATTATAGTTAATGCCAATGGTGTTCTCTTGAAGCATTGTTTAGAGTTTTCTTCTGATAAATTGATGTGACTAGAAACCATGCTATGTATTTGAGAATATCTAATTCAACTTTTTTTAGTATTCTTTTTTTAATTTTTATGGAGTACTATATTCACCTACAAAACCTAAAATTTCTATGTAGATGTCGAACTATTTCTAACAACACCATGGTACTTTATTTTTCTCAAGTACGTCTATCAAAGTTATCTTATTAAATACAATTTTTTATTTCTTAATCAGTATTTGTCAAACCGTACTCGCAATGCTGTATTATTTTGTTTTATTTCAATATTTAGTGTTGTATTTGATGTCACATGTGTTTTGCATCGTGTTCATGTTTGAAGCATTTGATTATAGTCAATGTCAATGGTGTTCTCCTAAAGCATTGGTTACAGTTCTCTCCTAGTGAATTGGTGTGACTAGAAACCATGCTATGTATTTGAGAAAATCTAATTCAACTTTTTAAAGTATTCTTTTTTATTATTTTCATGCAGCACTATGTTCAACTATGAAGTACTATAACCTCTACGTAGATGTGGAACTATTGCATTGTTAATACAAGTTGGAGAGCTTTGATCCATTGACATTTTAGTTTATGCTGAATCAAGCATAGTGCACTAGAGATTTATATCAAAGAGCAAGAAAAGATAGCCAACCACTATTTATGAAGGCTTACACACCCCATTTG
Organism: Adiantum capillus-veneris; assembly: GCF_014529385.1. Lineage (NCBI taxonomy): Eukaryota > Viridiplantae > Streptophyta > Polypodiopsida > Polypodiales > Pteridaceae > Adiantum > Adiantum capillus-veneris. The sequence continues at coordinate 142,490,089 of NC_140951.1, read as the reverse complement.
TAGTGAAGGTAATTACCCAAATGTTAGAGACTCTTATAGTGGATGACACAGAGAGAAACATTACATTGAATCCCTCAAACACATGCATTGTGCTTTAGTCATTCAATGGAAAACAGAGCATCTCTATGCTCATGGACCATCTATTAGTATATCTATTGCATTTGAAAAAGTTTTCCTTGGGCTTGCAACAGAATTGTATAGAATGGTTTTGAAGGACTAGTCAAGGAAGGAAGATGTGTTAATGAAGCTATTTGGTGACCTTGGAATGTTTGCCAATGCAACATGGACATTGTATTGACATATAGCAATGGTCAACTTGCCAAACAACCTTACATATGCTTTCACTTTAAGTCATTTCTTGATACCATCTCTACATCTCTCTTCTAGTATAACAATGGGCCAAAACTCCATATGCCATACTCAACCAAAATGCCCTAACAACACCATGCTACTTTATTTTTCTCAAGTATGTATATAAAAGTTATCTTATCTTCTAGAATATCATTTTTCATTCTTTAAGAAGTATTTGCCAAAGCGTACTGGCAATGTTGCATTATTTTGTTTTATTTCAATATTGGTGTTGAATCTGATGTCACATGTGTTTTGCACCGTTTTCATGTTTGCAACATTTGATTATAGTCAATGTCAATGGTGTTCTCCTCAAGCATTGGTTATAGTTCTAATGAATTGATGTGACTAGAAACCATGTTATGTATTTGAAAATATCTAGTTTTTTTTAGTATTCTTTTTTGATATTTTTATGCAGCACTATGTTCACCTATGAAACACTAAACCTTAATGTAGATGTGAAACTATTGGCATGGCAATATAAGCTGAAGAGCTTTGATCCATTGAAGTTTTAGTTCGTGTTTAATCAAGGACAGTACACCAGAGATTTATACCAAATAGCAAGAAAAGATAGTCAACGAGTATTTATAACAGCTTACACACACCCATTTGTAGTGAAGCTAATTATCCTAATGTTATAGTGGATGACACAGAGAGAAACACTACATTGAATCCCATAAACACATGCATTGTGGTTTAGTCATTCACTGGAAAACAAAAAATGTGTATGTCCATGGACCATTTATTAGTATATCTATTACATTTGAGAAATTTTTCCTTGGGCTTGCAATGGAATTGTATGAAATGGTTTTTAAGGACTATGCAAGGAATGGAGATGTGTTAACGGAGCTATTCTATGAGCTTGGAGTGTTTGCCAATGCAACATGGACATTGTATCGACATATAGCAGTGGTCAACTTACCAAAAAATCTTTTAGATTCCTTCCATGCATCTCTCTTCTAGTACAACCATGGGCCAAAACTTCATATCTTCTACACCATGCTACTATATTTTGCTCAAGTGTGTCTATCAAAGTTATCTTATTTTATGGAATACTATTTTTCATTGCTGTATTATTTTGTTTTATTTCAATATTTGTTGTTGCATTTGATGTCACGTGTTTTGCACCATTTTCATGTTTGAACATTTGATTATAGTCAATGTTAATGGTGTTCTCCTAAAGTGTTGGTTACAATTCTCTTCTAGTGAATTGGTGTGACTAGAAACAATGCCATGTATTTGAGAATAACTAATTCAACTTTTTAAAGTATTCTTTTTTTATATTTTCATGCAGCACTATGTTCACCTATGAAACACTATAACCTCTATGTAGATGTGAAACTATTGAAATGGAAATACAAGTTTGAGAGCTTTGATCCATTGAAGTTTTAGTTGGTGTTGAATCAAGCAAAGTGCACTAGAGATTTCTACCAAAGAGAAAGAAAAGATTTATGAAGGCTTACACACGCCCATTTGTAGTCAAGCTAATTACCCAAATGTTAGAGACTCTTATAGTGGATGACACTGATAGAAACGCTACATAGGATCCCCTAGACACATGCATTCTGGTTTTGTCATTCACTGGAAAACAGAGAATCTCTATTCTTTAGTATATCTATTGCATTTGAGAAAATTTTCCTTGGGCTTGCAAGAGTTTGTGCAAACTTTTCCCTTCAATTAGCATCAACACTAGGTGGCTTGCATGTTAATGGTTGTAAATATTTTAAGATCACGATTCTACAATATGTTTTGAAATGAAGATATATGCATTTAAGTGTGTATTTGAATGAGAGTTGCATCACACCACTCAAAAAAAATTTGGATTGACGAGTCTAGTTCTCCTCTGGAATCTCAAAATGAAGTAGCAGACAAATACTCTATAGAGCAAGTGAAATCAAACAAATGGGTTTCATGAATATCTCTTGGTACTCAATGTGCGCGTTGAAGAAGAACATGTGAAAAGCTGCAGCAACAGCAGGGTAGGTGTCATGTTAGAGGATAGTGTGCACATAGCGATGAAGATGAGCATCTTAGAATGATGACCATGGCACATAGCAAAGTCAGAAAGTGATAGCATATAAGATCCCTGATTTTTGTGTCTCCTTTAAAAATAAGAAAAATACATTTCCAGTATCATTTTATTTTTTAGGAGAGCATCGTTGATAAATTCCAACTGGTTTGGTCAATCACTATATGTGTGGATAGTATGATGACTTAAGAGAACATCATTTTTTTATGATCACTTATCCGTTTTGCAAAACCATCAGTTCTTATCCCACATTCCATTTTATATGTTCCTAGCAACAACATTGCTTCCCTCATGGGCCATACTTTCTGACTCATCTTATATGGCATGGCTCATCTCTCCTCTCTCTCTCTCTCTCTCTCTCTCTCTCTCTCTCTCTCTCTCTCTCTCTCTTTTGTGCCGTTGCTTTGTTGCAATAAAGGATGGCCTCTCTGTGTGAAGCAAATATTGAGTACCCCAATTGAATTCTACTCAATTATTGTGAAGTATGAATCTTGAAACGATCCATGTTGGCAAGGCTTGTTTTGGGATGCCTTTTGTAGGATATGTGGGTACTCTATGATGGAAAGAAAATATTGATTACTTTCTCAAAAATAAAAAGCATCCTCAAACACCAGCCTTTGAAGGCTTGGAGCTTTCAAATTTTTATACATAGCATAAAAACTATAAGTTCCTTAACTTATTTATAATTGCTTTGTATTTGTTTGTTTTTTTTTTTTTAAGTGTCGTACGTGATCTCTCTCACATTCTTGTTGATGGGTTGCACAATGTAGAGTTGAAACTAATTGTGAGGGTTAGAGCTAGAACTTGTTTCCTCATTGAATCTTTGAGTTCTTATCCTCACCTTGATTCAAGATAGTAGGCTGCTTTCAAATTGTAGTAGCTATGCATTGCTTTCAAATTGCGAGCCTCTAGATTTTGGAACCTTGATTGTGGATGAAGTATTCCATGTAAAACTTGTCTAGAAACCCCCTCAAGCCAGTCTGTGGTGTTGTAGACTGTTTTGGAGGAGTTTTGATTCTTATGTTGTATGTATACTACCCCTTTCCATTGAACCAAATTCAACCTCTCTTTTGAGGGAAATTGTAGAAGGGGCTCTAGATAAAGGAGAGTCTTTTGGACACCAGGTTGAGGTGGACAATATTGTGGAGCTTTTTGGAGAGGGGTCCATCAATAGCACCGGTCTTGCAGCCAAACACTCTAAGAAATTCAAAATGATGTGGCTCTTTTGGCTTGGATTATTTTTTTGACACTTGTATCAACCACCTGACAGAGAATGTATTGACTATAAGTGTAGACTGTACGGTTTCATGCATGTGTGTCATCATGCATTTCACCTTCATTGTACCCTATAGAGGATGTTTTCCATGATTGGAGTACTAGAGAGAGAGAGAGAGAGAGAGAGAGAGAGAGAGAGAGAGAGAGAGAGAGCACTACGATCATACCAATGGGAACATGAATGCAAGTGTTCCCCTAGCACGCCCACACACACACACACACACACACACACACACACACACACACACACACACACACACACACACACACACAGCACTAGGATCATACCAATGGAAACATGAATGCAAGTGCTTCCCTAGCACAAAGAGCCTGGTGTTTGGACTTTGCTTCTCATTTATGTATCATGGGTCTTTATTTTATAAAGCATTTATGTTAGCTAACATAGGTTATGCATCAAGCGGGAGATATGTTATGGATGTCACAATATTTTTCACTCACTTTGTCTAAGTTTTGGGCTCATTGGGAGTTCCAAAGTTGTATATGCTAGCTAGAGCCTCAAGTTTAAATTCATAGTAGAAGGGATTGTGGTGAAAGCCTTTATGCAAGGAGGCTTCATTCTTGAGTATCCACTTTTGAGAGCTCTCTCTCTCTAGAGTGTTCACTCTAGAGTGTTCTGTCTCTCTCTCTCTAGAGTGTTCACTCTATGGCCTAGCCTTGAGCTTAATACCCATGTTTAAGAGTCTAGAACTAATCCATTGTAATTAGAGTAAGCTCTTCTTGATTAATCCAATTCCTATTTTCTCATTAGTTTACTTCTTCTCTACATTTCATTGTGCTATGAAGTAGTATTACACTCTCATTATTCTTGATTTGAGAGAGGTATGCACTTCTTGCTATTAACCACTCTTACTCTTCTACAAGCATTCGATTTGTGATATTTAGCATCACTAATTAGGTTGATTAACTTGGGTCTTAATCTTATAATTAGTGTGTGTGCCCTATTGTTTGCTTGTGTGTAAATAGGTTTTATGAAACTCTAACACCATTCATCTCATGTGTGTAGCTATTGATAAAGTGCCGGGATTGACATGTGGTAATTAGTGTGTGCTTGGGGTTTCTAGTCTATGGTAAGTCAGACTTCGGTGGACTTGATGTGTGTAGGAGTTGTTAGATTAGTGATTAGAGAATGATTAGAGTTAGTCTTGCCATGGATAATCTCTACTTGCATTGGAGAGGCGATCTCTTGAATCCTCTATTTTTATTCATCCGATTCTCGTGCTTCTATGCCCTAGCCGTGTTGTCGATCCACGGATATGATAAGGTTGCGATTAGATCGTGCTATAACGCCTTCCAACATTTAACGCCATTGCTAGGGAATGATAACCTAAGCTAGTGAGTATAGGATGTTTAGAATAGAGTAATTTCACTACTAATTGCTCGATTTTTTAGTGTATGTAACTCAATTTTGGTTTGATTTGATGATGTTTGTGCAAGAAATTAAAGCTAATGTTGAGTTATGAATACCCCAAACCCCCAATTCCACTCCCAATTTCACTAATTTTATACTAACCCTTGCTAATTTCGCTTCATTTTCATGCTAATTGTACTAATTTCATGCTAACTTCTACTAATTTTGACTAACTTTGCTAACTTAACGGCTAATATTGAAGTGTAATGTATGTTAAATCCCCTTGTAAGAGGTGGAATCATCACTGTTATCAAATTAATTGTGCTAATTTACGTATAATTTGATGATTTGAGTGTTTGATTTTTGGCCTACAAATGGTCAATTTTGGAGCCGATTTGATGGTGCACACACTTGTGTGTGCAATGATGCGTTTTCGCATGGAGCAAAGGAATAGCTTGGAGTGTGATTACGATAATGTACGTGCACTCACTTGCTCATGTCAATTCTTGATTGATTAATGTAATTCAATGTATGTTAATTATTTGCTAAAACTAGGTGTGTAACTCAATTGACCTACACTTTGCACTTAATTTGATACACTTAGAATGAAATTGATGGTCGAATTTTGACTAATAAACTTTGTGTGTATCAAGATAATGCTTAATTCTCATCAAGAATTCATGTGTGTTCATAAAAATCATTGTGTGCATGCACCAAAGAGGGACAAAAATGGTCAAAAATGCTTAATTCTCATCAAGAATTCATGTGTGTTCATAAAAATCATTGTGTGTGTGCATGCACCAAAGAGGGACAAAAATTGTTAAAAATTTCAAGTGTGTGTGCACTTAATCTTGAGTGTGTGCATGCATATAAGTGATGGAATTGATGGTACATGAGTATGAAATCATGTAAATGTTGTGTATGTTAAGCTAATTCAATCATTGGATAAGCTTAAACACCAAAAGAATTGGGCAAAATTTGAGTATGTGTGCCTATCCAAGACTACTTTATTTTCTATAATTGATGATCAATTAGGGCACGGCACCTAAATGATTTTTTATTGTGAAATATGCATGAAAAGTGTGTACAATCATTAGGTATAAGCCTATATGCATTGTCAACTGAGTCAAATTTGATCATTTGTGCTTAATTTTTGAGTGTGTGCATTGCTTGATTGGGTAAATTTTTATTTTTTTTGAAATTATGCATGCATGCATTTACTTATGCTTGATTGAGTTTGCAATTTGAGCATTGCAATGTGTAATTGATGTAATTTTTGCATAAAATTTTGGCCTAAATTTGGGTGTGTGTGCCTACTCAATGGCATATGCAATCCGATGCTTGAATGAATAATTGATATTTTTTTACCAGTTATGATGATAAGTTTAGCCAAATAATTGATGTATGTGCCACAAATTGCCTTTGAGGATTGAGATAATTACTCAATTGTGGATATTAATCACTCATGAGTAGCCATACAAGCCAAATGACAAATCTGATAGAGTTTGGATGACTAGGAATTTTAAATATGAGCAATGATTTTGCCATGATTGATAACTGGGTTGAAAATAGCGAATGAAGATTGGATTGCTCATTTTGTGTGTATGCCTTTTCAATTGATGAATTTGAGATCAACAATTGTCCATGGAATTTTCAATCCAAAGTGTATATCTTTCACTGGAGAAATGTGAAGAAAAGGAGATCAATTAGAGCACAAATCGATGAACAATTGGGCTAATTTTTAGTGCATGAAAGGAGATGTATGCATCAATGATATTTTCAATTTTAATGTAAACTGACCCAAAGAATAACATGAGGAGGAGTGTGCATTAAAATGGATTTTTGATACGTGAACTGTGGTACCATAGTGTCCCTCCCACACTTGATCTCCCATCTCTCCCTCGGTTGTCAAGCTCACACACCTTCAATATTGTCTGTGGGAAGCTTCTTTATGAGAAGTCATTTCAAAAATGAAACTTAAAAACAAAAGGCCAAGAAAAGGTTAGTCCCGAATCATTTGGCTCGGCGCTCGCATCTCTCATTCGCCTGGCTTGTAGCGCGCACACACACCCACGATGAGTATTGGCTTGGCCTTAATTAGTGCGCACATACTCTCGGCTCGAGCCTGGCTCTGACCAAGTTGCCCACACACACACGCACCCACGATGATGTGTTGGCTTGGCCTGAATTAGTGCACATGAGCGTTGGCAATTTGGTGCATCAAACTACACACACACACACATGCTAATGAATGCGATGCGGTGCTGCACGTCACTTTTTGCCGCAAAAAAAAAAAAAACAAAATGGACCATCCACACACTTATGATTCCATGAGCTTCCTTTTGGTAATTTCAACCAGGCTCACCGAGCTCATTAACACACTCTGCTGATCGAGTCACACCAACTCACCCATGATCATCCCTGCCTTTTGAGGCTTGAGTTACGATTATGTGAGCTCATTCCTTAGAAGGAGATTAGCCTTACTCTAGTGCAGCACACACCCATGTTGTCGCCCCCTACGTCCCAATTCCCTCTAGCTCTGGCCTCTCAAATTCTGCCACACCATGAGACATGCTCATGCATGCTGCCCTGGCCCCTTCCGATTAGGCGCATAATGACCCGCCACAACACACATACACACCCACACCGTTCTTGACTTGTAGCTCCCCCCCCCACACACACACGCCCCCGACTTTTAAGTCTCACTTTGACCAAGCTCCACCACACACACACACACACACACACACACACATACACACACACATATGCGCCTACTCTCCATTTGCTGGTCATGAAATGGCATGGCCGCAAATCCCCCTCCTGCTTCGGGCTCCATCAACCTGTGAGGTAGTATCGCCTTGTGCCTGCAGACTACAAAGTCTCTGAGATCAACCAGTCTCGCAGACTCGCAGTCATCGATGACAAAAAAAAAAAGGAAAAATGTTATTTCATTTTTTTTTAAAATCGTTAAGGCTTCCTTTAGAGAGCATTCTCACCCTTCTCTGCATCCAAACCTGGGCGTGAAAATGGGCATTTGTTTAAGAATTGTCATTGTCGAATTCTGTCGAATGCCTACTGTGTGCTTGTTGAATATCAATTGGTAAAAACAAGTTCATGAAAATGACACAATTTCTTTACGGTCGATATTTTCTTCCTCTTACCTTCTTTGATAAAATATGCTCATGAAAGGAGGAAAGATAAAATTTGTGCATTTCATGGCAATAATTTGTAATGAGAAAAACATTTTCTCATGGAATGTGTTAACAAGGTAAGATTTGTGATAGCCTTGATCATTTTAGTGTTTGGGTTATATAAAAAACTTTTAGCACTAAAAGATGAACATGATTTTGAAGGTTGCATAAGCCATCAAAGGGGATAAGTACTAAATAAATTGAAAATTTGGCTATCAAGAGCCATGCGTCACGAGTTGCAAACATCTTGAGTGCGTTATTTTCTTACTCTAGTTTGCTATGTATGACTAACAATGTGAGCATCGAATTGTGTGATGATTGTTTGAGCATTTTAGCGCCTAAACAAACTTCATTGCACATGTGTCTTTGGCTTATGCACTCTTCTAATGCTCGATTTGATTTACAATTTCATTGATCTCAAAGACAAATTCTTTGTGATATACATGTGGCTTTCACTTTTTAGAGCAACCATTGACTAGTGCATTGATCCTTGGCTGAGGCACTTTGTGCTTGGGTTGGCATTGATTGTACATTTTTAGTGTTTGATTTAAATGGAAAATCCTTACATAGCACTAAAATCTGAGCTTCTTGAATGATCAAGAGAGGGAAGTAAAATTTCAGGCTTGTGATCGTGCATTTTTTAGTGCTTACTTTAAATGACAAATGCTTAAAAGCACTAACATATGAGTTGTTTTGAAGGGGTATGGCAGGTGTGTGATTTCATTCATCCAAGAAGGGGTCATCATTGCAAAATTTGACTACTTAGAGCCATTCCAATTGTTTGGATTAAAAGTTGTATATATGCTAGCTCATAGCTTGGTCCAAAGTTAAATTTTTCATTTGAGCTAGTATTTACCCAACTTTTTTGAGTTTTCAAGTACAAAATTTGGCTATTGAGAGCCATTCATTTTCATTTCATCAAGTTGCAGTCATCTCTAAGCTCATAGATTGCTATAAAAATGTAAAATTTCATGTGAGCTAGTTGTTAGCCAACTTTTTGAAAAGCTTTAAATTGTAAAATTTGGCTATCGAGAGCTACTTCATTTCATCAAAGTTGCATTATTTTCAGCTCTTGGCTTGTTTTAAATTCCATACCTCAAGTGAGCTAGAAACTAATCAGCTTCTGAATTATGCATGAGAGATGGTAAAAATTACAAAATTTTCTTATGTAGAAGCTCATCCTCTTTTGTTGTTGATATGTATGCATAAATTTGCTATCAAAGAGCATCATGTGCATAACCAAAGGCACTTTTTTCCCTTGGGTTTTTTCCTTTGGCAAATTCGGGTATGCAAGACCCTAGCTTTAGGCTTTCATTAATGTTTCTTTGTGTGCTTTTGGATTTCAATAAAAGGCCTTTGGAGCTTGTGTTTACAGTTAGCTTCAAATCAACTTCTTTTGCAAATAAAAAAGATCAAGAGGCTTCTCTTCAAAGGGGATGTTTGCTCAAGGATGCTCAAAAGAGCAATAGGTGTAATCCTTCCATGAGTTTGCTCTTTTTCATCTCTTCATTCTCTATTCTTGGCTTAAGTGAAATTTTGCTTTTAAGCTATGGTTGTTTCATGTTCAAAAGCTAGACATACGATAGTTTCAACACTTTGATTTGTGAATTTTAACTCATCAAAAAATTAGGTTTTATGTGTGTTAATCATAGGTAGTTGGCCTTGACCTTAATGTAGGTTCATTTCTCATTAGTCCTAGACTCTTAGTGAAGGTCTTAATACTCCATTCATTTTTAACATGACTTAGGGCTATGATTAGGCTTTAGTCCTTTAGTCCATTTGCCATAAGCATCTCATAATGGAAGCAATAAAAAAGTGCTAAAAAATGAAACAATGAAGCAAAAAAATGTTCAAAAAAAGTAGCAAAAATACTACTAAGACACATGAAAAGAACATTTTTATGTTGTGTCTATGTGAGGGCCTAGCACCTTATTGGCACTTGGCAGGCGAGGGGAATCACCTTGGCTCACTTGTTCAAGGGCCTAAACCGATGCCCTGGGCTGATAGGGGTTAGGCATCGCCTTGGTAGGCTAGTAGGCTTTTGGAACACCTTCTTGAGGGTTTAAGGAGCCGACAATTGCACCTAGATTTTCCTTGGGGTGGTAACCTTGTGATTGTGCTTTACTTTTTTTAATGAATGAAAAAAACAAAACTTCCATGAGCTTCAAAAAGCTTTGACAATGTACTAATAGATTATGAGCTTTTTTATAGCCCATATACATGATAGACTCGAATGATTTATTAACTTGGTCACATATATAAATTTTGTGTAGTTTGGATTTTTACAGCCTGATACATGATTTTCAATTTATACTTTAATTTTTATAGTAACTTGAAGTTAAGTGTAGAGATGGGGTTATGCAAATCACCTAGTTATTTGTGCTAAATAATAGAAATGATAGTATGAGTCATGTCCTTTCAATCCATTAATACAACATTTGTTAATTAAACAGTTAATTTTCTTCAAAGTTAAGAAAATATTAAGATTAGATAATGAGGTACAATATACTGAAACACATATTGCTTTAGTTGGTCTATTGCATTTTTTATGAACAAATTCTATAGCGACAATATTCAATTTATCCCTTTTTAAGATAAATCTAAGGTTGAAGTCCCTGTAAAAGGACTAAATAAAGTGATAGAGACATTAAGAAAGTCAACTAAAGTAGCAAACATTCTAGATTCTAACTCAAGACCCAAGGTGAGTAGATTCAATTTTCAAGATATTAGGGTAGAGAGCTTTTTGAGGGGCTTTTTATGAAAAATAGACCGATTGGCAAATTTATTGAAGAAAGCTCTCTCCATGAATTTTGTGATGGATTCCCTAATCTTATGCAAAAAGCTCCCTCCACCAAATGAGGGTTAATGTCGTAGTTCGTCACCCAAAATTGTGTTCCCGCATCAATTGACACTGCTACAACAAGAGTATTATATGACTCCTGATTCTATAAAATAACGAACAGATTTTTCACCCTCAAATACAACATAATTAAAATATGAGCATCAAAGTAAATGGTGTTAGATAGAACTTCTTTGATGCAGCATTTGGTCCATTGTACAGGTTAGCCAAAGACAATGCATGTGTGTATGACTCAATTATTAAAGGATGCAATGCACGCGGTTGGAGGGGGGGGGGGGGGGGGGGGGGGGGGGGGGGGGGGGGGAGATGCACTTAACAATTCAATAGAGAAAAACACACTTCAATTGGCATGCCGCTACATGTGTGAGTGTCAGTAATACTGTACATGATCCATGAGAAGTTTTTCTATCCAGTTTGTATATGATCCTTGGTAAGATGATTTATGCATTTGGACCATTAAACATTGGGACATTAAGAGCTTCAACATAGGGGTTCACATGTTTTCTATGAGCACAATAAGGGCTTCAACATAGGATTCACATCAATTTTAGTTTTCATAATTGTAATGAGCTCATATCAGCTCTAGTGGAAGGGAAGCTTGGAGCTAGCATAATCAATCTTTGCAAGATATCCAAACTAGATAGATACTATCAAATTCAATGAGATTTGGCTAAAGCATACTGGCAAATGCTACATTATTTTGTTTTATTTCAACATTTGGTGTTGCATTTGATGTCACATGTGTTTTGCACCATTTTCATGTTTGAAGCATTTGATTATAGTCAATGTCAATGATGTTCTCCTAAAGCGTTGGTTATAGTTCTCTTCTAGTAAACTGGTGTGACTAGAAATCATGCTATGTATTTGAGAATATCTAATTGAAATTTTTTGAGTAATCTTTTCTGATATTTTCATGCAGCACTATAATCACCTCCTACGAAACACTACAACCTCTATGTACATTTTAGAACTATTGGCACAACAATACAAGTTGGAGAGTTTTGATCCATTGAAGTTTCAGTTCATGTTGAATCAAGCACAGTGCACCAGAGATTTATACAAAACAACAAGAAAAGATAGCCCACCACTATTTATGAAGGCTTACACACACCCATTTTTAGTGAAGCTAATTACCCAAATGTTAGAGACTCTTATAGTGGATGACATAGAGAGAAACAGAACATTGAATCTCTTAAACATATGCATTGTGGTTTTGTCATTCACTGGAGAAAAGAGCATCTCTATGCTCATGGACCATCTATTAGTATATCTTTTGCATTTGAGAAAGTTTTCCTTGGGCTTCCAACAGAATTGTATGAAATGGTTTTGAAGGACTACTCAAGGAAGGCAGATGTGTTAATGAAGCTGTTTGATGAGTGTTTGCCAATGGAACATTGACATTGTATCGACATACAGCAGTGGTCAACTTGCCAAAGAACCTTACAGATTCCATCACTTTAGATTCAGTCCTTGATGCCATTTCTCAACTCTCTTCTAATACAACCATGGGCCAAAACTCCATATCCCATAATCAAAACGTCCTAACAACACCATGCTACTTCATTGTTCTCAAGTATGTCTATCAAAGTTATGTTATGCAATACTCTTTTTCATTTTTTAATAAGTATTTGCCAAAGCGTGCTGGCAATGGTGCATTATTTTGTTTTATTTTAACGTATGGTAGTGCATTTAATGTCACATGTGTTTTGTATCATTTTCATGTTTCAAGCATTTGATTATAGTCAATGTCAATGGTGTTCTCCTAAAGCATTAGTGATAGTTCTCTTCTAGTGAATTGGTGTGACTAGAAACCATGTTATGTATTTGAGAATATCTGATTCAATTTTTTTGAGAGTTCTTTTTTGATATTTTTATGCAGCATTATGTTCACCTATGAAACACTACAACCTCTATGTAGATGTGGAGCTATTGGATTGGCAATAAAAGTTGAAGAGCTTTGATCCATTGAAGTTTAAGTTTGTGTTGAATCAATCACATCGCACTAGGGATTTATACCAAACAGCAATAAAAGATAGCCCACCAGTATTTATGAAGGCTTACAAACACCCATTTGTAGTGAAGCTAATGACCCAAATGTTGGAGACTCTTCTAGTGGATGACACGGAGAGAAATGCTACATTGAATCCCTTAGACACATGCACTTTGGTTTTTTTATTCACTGGACAGGAGAGATTCTCTATCCTCATGGACCAGCTATTAGTATATCTATTGCATTTGAGAAAATTTTCCCTTGAGCTCGCATTTGAATTGTATGAAATGGTTTTGAAAGACTGCTCAAAGAAGGGAGATGTGTTAATGGAGCTTTGTCATGAGCTTGCAGTGTTTGCCAATGCATCATGGACATTGTATCAACATATAGCAATGCTAAACTTTCCACACAACCGTATGGATTTCATCACTTAAGGTTCATTACCATATGCCATCTCCACATCTCTCTTCTACTACAACCATGGGCCAAAACTCCATATCCCATACTCAACCAAAACGCCCTAACAACACCTTGCTACTTTATTTTTCTCGAGTATGTCTATCAAAGTTATCTTATGTTATGCAATACCATATTTCATTTTTTGATAAGTATTAGCCAAAGTGCACTGGCAATGCTGCATTATTTTGTTTTATTTCAATATTTGATGTTGCATTTGATGCCACATGTGTTTTGCACCAATTTCATGTTTGAAGCATTTGATTATAGTCAGTGTCAATGGTGTTCTCCTCAAGTGTTGGTTACAGTTCTCTTCTAATGAATTGATGTGACTAGAGGCCGTGTTATGTATTTGAAACTATCTAATTCAAATTTTTATGAGTATTCTTTTTTGATATTTTTATGCAACACTATGTTCACCTATGAAACACTACAACGTTAATGTAGATGTGAAACTATTGGCATGGCAATATAAGTTTCAAATCTTTGATCCATTGAAGTTTTCGTTCGTGTTGAATCAAGCACAGTGCACCACAAATTTATACCAAACAACAAGAAAAGATAGTCAACCACTATTTATGACACCTTACACACACCCATTTGTAGTGAAGCTAATGACCCACATGTTAGAGACTCTTATAGTGGATAAAACAGAGAGAAACATTACATTCAATCCCATAAACACATACATCATGGTTTAGTCATTCACTAGAAAACAAAAAATGCCATTGCCCATGTCTTGCGGCTCTTTTGGCTTGGATTTTTTTTGTTGACACTTGTGTCAACCACCTGACAGAGAATGTATTGACAATCCAATCATGCTAGTACTAAAAGTGTGGAATGTACGGTTTCATGCATGTGTGTCATCATGCAATTAACCTTTATTGTACCCTATAGAGGATGTTTGCCATGATTGGAGTAGTAAAATAAGAGTGTGTGTGTGTGTGTGTGTGTGTGTGTGAGAGAGAGAGAGAGAGAGAGAGAGCACTAGGATCATACCAATGGGAACATGAATGCAAGTGTTCCCCTAGCACAAAGAGCTTGGTGTTTGGACTATGCTACTCATTTATGTATCATGGATCTCTATTTTATAAAGCATTTATAAAGAGAGAGAGAGAGAGAGAGAGAGAGAGAGAGAGAGAGAGAGAGAGAGAGAGAGAGAGAGAGAGAGAGTTATGAACACCCTCGTTGTGTAGAGGATGGGAGCTTCATGTGATATTATATGTAAAGTGACTTAAGAATCCAAGGATCATAATTTAAAATGATCAAAGGACAATCTAAAAGGGTAGGGAATTTTTAACCTAGTATCTTGAATGCATTTGTATAAACATAATGAGCTTTTTGTATGGAGAGAGTAACTCCAAAATGTAAAGTAATTTGACTATGATAGTTTTTGGTATGTGTGTTACTTCTTTAGACTTGTGTTCTTAGATTTCTAATATGGAAGTATGCATTAGATAGCTTACCAACTCTTAAGTTTTATTGTGCTATGACAAAAGTGTACAAAGTTCTACGTGCTACATAAGCTCCTCTCTATTTCATTTGTAGGATTTGCTCAATCTTTTATTCACTCAAAAAGACCTTGCTCACTCTCTGGGGTTCTTCATGATATTGTTGGCTCGAAAGATTTTTCAAAATGTGATGGTAAATATATTGTGATCCATGTGTAACCTCAAATAGCGGTGAAACTTCATAACCTTATTTCCTTTGCTTTTTTTAGTGTGGTTGTATAACTTTTGTGCAATTTAGATTTTTACAGCCTGATACATGATTTTCAATTCATACTTTAATTTTTATAGTAACTTGAAGTCAAGTGTAGAAATGATAGTATGAGTCATGTCCGTTCAATCCATTAACACAATATTTGTTAATTAAATAGTTAATTTTCTTCAAAGATAATAAAATGTTAAGATTAGATAATGAGGTACAATATACTGAAACGCATATTGCTTTAGTTGGTCTATTGCATTTTGTATGAACAAATTCTATATAGAGCAACAATATTCAATTTATCCTTTTCTCAGATGAACCTAAGGTTGAAGCCCCTGTAAAAGGACTAAATAAAGTGATAGAGGTGTTAAGAAAGTAAATTAAAGTAGAAAACATTCTAGATTCTAACTCAAGACCCAAGATACGAGTAGATACCAGTTTCAAGATATTAGGGTAGAGAGTAGGGGTATCAATGGAGCTTTTTGAGGAAGCTTTTAATGAAAAATGGATCCATTATTGAAGAAGCTCTCTCCATGAAATTTGTGACGGATTCCCTAATCTTATGCAAAAAGCTCCCTCCACCCAAAATTGTGTTGCCGCATCAACTGACACTGCTACTTCAAGAGCATTATATGACTCCTGATTCTACAAAATAAGCAACAGACTGTTCAGCCTCACATACAACAAAATTAAAATATGAGCATAAAGTAAATGGTGTTAGATAGAACTTCTTGGATGTAGCATTTGGTCCATTGTACAAGCTAGCCAAAGACAACGCATGCGTGTATGATTCAATTATAAAAGGATGCAATGCACTCAGTGGGGGGGGGCGGGGAGATACACTTAACAATTCAATAGAGAAAAACACACCTCACATGGCATGTTGCTGCAGATATGAGTGTCAGTAATACTGTACATGATCCATGAGAATTTTTTCTATCTTGAATGTATATGATCCTTGGTAAGATGATTGATGTATCTGGACCATTAAACATTGGGACATTAAGAGCTTCAACATAGGGGTTCACATATTTTCTATGAGCACAATAAGGGCTTCAACATAGTATTTCACATCAATTTTAGTTTTCATACTTTTAATGAGCTCATATCAACTCTAGTGGAAGGGAAGCTTGGAGCTAGCATAATTAATCTTTGCAAGATATCCAGACTAGCTACTTTCAAATTCAATGCGATTTGGCCAAATCATACTGGCAAATGCTGTATTATTTTGTTTTATTTCAACATTTGGTGTTGCATTTGATGTCACGTGTGTTTTGCATTATTTTCATGTTTGAAGCATTTGATTATAGTCAATGTCAACGATGTTCTCCTAAAGCGTTCTCTTCTAGTGAATTGGTGTGAGTAGAAATCATGCTATGTATTTGATAATATCTAATTGAAATTTTTTTAGTATTCTTTTTTGATATTTTCATGCAGCACTATGTTCACCTATGAAACACTACAACCTCTATATACATCTGGAAGTATTGGCATGGCAATACAAGTTGGAGAGTTTTGATCCATGTAAGTTTCACTTCATGTTGAATCAAGCACAGTGCACCAGAGATTTATACAAAACAACAAGAAAAGATAGCCCACCACTATTTATGAAGGCTTACACACACCCATTTTTAGTGAAGCTAATTACCCGAATGTTAGAGACTCTTATAGTGGATGACACAGAGAGAAATGCAACATTGAATCCCTTAAACACATGCATTGTGGTTTTGTCATTCACTGGAGAAGAGAGCATCTCTATGCTAATGGACCATCTATTAGTATATCTTTTGCATTTGAGAAAGTTTTCCTTGGGCTTGCAATGGAATTGTATGAAATGGTATTGAAGAACTACTCAAGGAAGAGAGATGTGTTAATGGACTTGTTTGATGAGCTTGGAGTGTTTACCAATGCAACATTGACATTGTATCGACATACAACAGTGGTCAACTTGCCAAACAACCTTAGAGATTCCATCACTTTAGGTTCATTCCTTGATACCATTTTTCAACTCTCTTCGAATACAACCATGGGCCAAAACCCCTATCTCATACTCAACCAAAAGGCCCTAACAACTCTAAGCTACTTCATTTTTCTCAAGTATGTCTGTCAAAGTTATTTTATGTTATGCAATACCATTTTTCATTTTTTGATAAGTATTTGCCAAAACGTACTGGCAATGCTACATTATTTTGTTTTATTTTAACATTTGGTGTTGCATTTAACGTCACATGTGTTTTGCATGGTTTTCTTGTTTCAAGCATTTGATTATAGTCAATGTCAATGGTGTTCTCCTAAAGCATTGGTTATAGTTATCTTCTAGGGACTTGGCGTGACTAGATCCCATGTTATGTATTTGAGAATATTTGATTCAAATTTTTTGAGAGTTCTTTTTTGATGTTTTTATGCAGCACTATGTTCACCTATGAAACACTACAACCTCGATATAGATGTGGAACTATGTTCACCTTTGAAACACTACAACATTGATATAGATGTGGAACTATTGGATTGGCAATACAAGTTAAAGAGCTTTGATGTCACATGTGTTTTGCATGGTTTTCTTGTTTCAAGCATTTGATTATAGTCAATGTCAATGGTATTCTCCTAAAGCATTGGTGATAGTTCTCTTCTAGGGAATTGGCATGACGAGATCCCATGTTATGTATTTGAGAAGAATATCTGATTCAAATTTTCTCAGAGTTCTTTTTTGATATTTTTATGCAACACTATGTTCACCTATGAAACACTACAACCTCGATATAGATGTGGAACTATTGGATTGGCAATACAAGTTGAAGAGCTTTGATCCATTGAAGCTTAGGTTCGTATTGAATCAAGCACAGTGCACCAGGAATTTACACAAAATAGCAAGAAAAGGTAGCCCACCAGTATTTATGAAGGCTTACACACACTCATTTGTAGTGAAGTTGTCATAATAACTATATCTCATGTTAAACTGATCATTTAAATGGGGAAGTACTAGGGGGGGAGAAAAGCTATAATATCGGTTAAGCTGGCAGACTGACCACAATAGGGATCCAAAGGAGGGAAAATAGGAATCCAAAGGGGGGACCAAGGGAAAACACCAGAGCAGGAGAAAGAGAAGGGGGGAAGAGGAAACAACAACAAAGCCGGGCAACAGTGGCTTGATTGCACTTCACAAAAATATGTACACATGCTTACACTGCCATTACCATGGCTATTTTCACAAGAAAGATACAAAGGGCTTTGACACGCACACCCCTCTGTCGAGAGCTCCACTTTGCAGGCTTCAAACGGCCCTAGAAAGTCCGGAAAAAAGTCCCTAATTTGATTCAGTTTTTACTTTTATAGGGGGGGGGGGGGGTTCAATTTGGAAACTGTCCTCTTATTGGTTCATTTGGTACCCTAATTTGGTACCTTTGGGAAGGGGCCACCACCTTGCTTCATCTGCTCAATTTTTCCTCTCTTTGCACTTGCACTTGGGGGAGGGGGGGCGCAATAGCGACATCGCTATTACCCCTAGGCTTATTATTTTTTTTATTTTTCTTCTTCATTTTTACCCCTTAGGGGGATTTGGCTTGCACTGCTCCTCTTTTTCACCCTTTGACCATCTCTGCCCGGCTCCACTAGGTCTCTTTCTCTATTTCTTTCTCTTCATTTGGTCTGGCTTTGCCCGGCCTTGCCTTGAAGTGGGCTCACCCTTTACACTCGACCTCCCTCTTCGTCACCTTGCACTTGGCCCTCCTGGCCATCCTCGAGCTCTCTCTCTTTCCTACTCATTTTGGTTGCACAATGCCCGGCCTTTGCTCTTTGGTCTTGGCCGTGGAGTGGCCCACTTATCCTTGCTTTGTACACCCGGCAGCCCTCGGGCTCCTTCTTTCTCTCTTGCACACTGCGGGATCTCCCCTTGCCACCTAATCTCTCGGCCACCCAGATCCTTTCTTCACCTCTGCAGGAGTGTCCTTCACTCGTGGGACACCCCCTCTTCGCATTAGCGAGGTCGCTAATGGGGGTCCCTCTCCTCTTCAAAAAATGGGTGCGTGACCCGCCCGCCACGTCATCAGTCACCGCCACCAGCGAGCCGCTCTGCTCCTCCGCCTGGCCGCCGGCTATCGTCGTGCATAGCCTCCGCCGTCCAAAATCTCCCCGTGCGCCACCGCGCAAAGCCGCAAGCGGCCACAGCGCTGATCTCCATAGCCACCGCCACGAGAGGACCTCATCCCCCTTTAGACAGTCATAAGGGGTGCCACTTCCAGGTCTTATAGACCCCCTTTTCCAGCAGGCCTTGGGCATGTGGAACCAAGTGATGCCACATGGCAGTCACTAGCCCCATGGCCCGTCAAGCTAAAAAAAAAACCCTTTAAAAATCTATGTTTAAACCTCCCTTTTTTTACCTCCTTCTCCCGGCTCCCATATTTTGCCAGATAGTGGGAATCTCCAACCGCCAAGCCGTGCTGGATCCTCATCGAGTCGGTGCCTGGCCATGCAAACCTCACCATATTCTGGCTCCTCTGAGCTCGCTACTCAGAATCACACGTGGTCGATTTCGACTAACTCCACATAGTGCACACCATCACCGAGATACCTAGCGAGCTCCAGAAAACACCAGATGGCGCATTTTTCAATGCGGGCAAATGGGCTCAGACCCGGCTCCCGTAAAAATTTCAATTGATCATAACTTGCTATTCCGGGCTCCGATTCGCAATCCGAGAAGACACGCATGTTCTGTAACTCGAGCTCTATACGTGCACGCACTAACATCAACCTGGGCCACCTGACCCCAGCTGCCCTGTCCGTCGGGGATCTGCAACACACTACCTTTAAACTTCAGTATCTTGCACACCGAGGCTCCGTTTGACGAGCCGCCTGGACCGGCTTCTAGAGCACACTGAACACTACATTCCAGAGCACTGACTTGGCATTTCGGACACCTTCATCTGCTATCCCAGTTGAGGCAACTTGGAGCTTTTTTAGCCTAAAAAATTTCTTCAGACATACTTTTCCGCTATCCTTTTGCTGCCCGGGACTTTGGTACCTGTCCTAGCCTTCTGCACTGCGCTTGGCTGCAACCTCTCCTTCGTATAGACCATTTCGTAGCTTAGACCAACTTTGGCTGCACCATCATTGCCCACCCCCTTGTTGAACATTTATGTTCAACCACATATGGGCTTATTGCACTAAAAAAACACACAAAAAAAAACTCTCTGTATACTGCGAAACACCCACCATATGTACAAAACTGGCACCTGTAACCCGCTGTCTTTGTTTATGCGGGTTGCCCAACCCTCTGCTATACCTGTCATCAACCGCCTGGTCAAACACCTTGCATTGGCCTCCTCCGTCCACCTGTAACACCCTTGCACAGTGCCACACCGAGGCACATATCCAACTGCATAGCCAAACTGCCAGTATCATACCTCCACTACTCCAAGCACTCCTTGGCAAACTGCCCACTCGCAACAAAGCACCTCCAAGAACATCAAATAGAGCACCCTCGTGTTCACCATCCTGTTCAATCAACACTCATGACCTACCTGACCCATCCTCCCATTCATAGTTTTTTCTAACGTCAACCATGCGGCATACGCGGGCGGATATGGAAGCCCGCCACAAGCCCGGTTCAGACCCCCTGAAGATTGCATACGTGGGATACCATACGGCACCCTAGAAAACACTAGAGAGTAGCACAAAAACCACAGAATGCAAGTTTAAAACACTAGAGACTGAGAGAGCATTGGAGCAACACAAAAGTTAAAACCACAGAATACATTAAAACTTTAAATTTTAAACATCATAGACTTCGCCGTTCGAACTTCGGACGATAAGATCAGTAGAAATTAGAATTTAGAATCATACTAGAGAAAAGCAGGAGTCTGGAGACGACAAAATATGGAGCCTCCAAGGACCAAAACCTACAAGAGTCACAGAGTGTAGACTCCGAATGACAAAACATAAGTAGACACTGGACAGTAGACTACTAGATAGTAGAGTCTAGACTGTAGAGCCGTCAAGCTACTAGATACCAAAACCAAAACATAAGTGGGGAGCGTCTACTAGATACTGAAACCAAAACATAAGTAGAGAACCGAGGCTAGAGCAAAACATGATGAGCTCTAACACTCATCGTAGGCCACATCCTCATCATCATCATCATCATCATCATCATCATCGTCATCCTCATCCTCATGGACCTCCTCGATGGAGCATGACGTCCCAATATCGCTAGGCATGGCAATCGGAAGAGGAGACTCCACAACATCCTCTGTACTCTGTGCAATAGCCTCCTGAATCTCCTGCAACTAAAGCAAACGCTCCTCATCCTTCTCCTTGTTAAGCATCTCCAAAGTGACCTCAATCCTCTCATAGCCGCGCTCTTTGATCTTGCACAAGAGCCTCAAGTTGGTGTGTATGTAGACAAGCTTCTCGGTATGAGCAGGGAGTAGCCGATTTCTTCTCTTAGTGTGAATGAGAGAGAAGGTGCTCCAATTTCTTTCACAAGGAGAGGCACATGTCCCTTGAGAAAGCACCCTTAGTGCAAGAGTCTGCAATGTGGGCGTGCAAGCCCCAAAAGTCTCCCACCATTTCACACCCTCTTGCATTCTCTTTGGATCCTTCGCAATAGGATGAGCAAATGTCTTTCCTTCATTCATAAAAGTGTCCAACTCATCAATGAGGGTACCTTGCATGGTTAAATCTCCCTTGGTGTACTTGTTCAAGAATGTCATCCACCCATCATGAACCTCACTATCATTGTACTGTCCTCTTCCCTGCCAAACAGGGTGTAACAAGTATCCCACAACATGCAGCGGTGTGTGCATCATATTCCATCCGTCGACACACAAGTCCTTGATCTCTTGCATCCTTGCCGCATCAACACCTTGCATGTTTTGAACTTGCTCAACCATGCGATCTGTAAGCTCATACACAAGCCCCATGGTGGCTCCTTCCCTATCAGCCAAACGAAGGATCTTTAAGATGGGGGCACAAATCTTCAAAATCAACTTGGCCTCTTGCCAAAAGGATGCATTAAATACAATGTCAGAGACCACTGTGGCCTTTACAGTTTTGGAGGTCTTCATCCTCACAAATTTTGGATCAATCATAAGCCTGCGCACACCTTGCATACATCTGTCATGCACGAGACTAGCAAGCATGATGTAGTAGTAGGCAAAACGAGTGGCAGCGGGCTTCACCAAATCTTTCTTGCTAAGTGTCCGAAACAATGCCAAGACAGTGGACTTCCTCGTGACAAATGTAACCACCTTTGTGCCATCCTCAAGGATCTTTGCAATCCAAGGGAGCTTCCCAATGTCCTCAAACAACAAGTCTAAGCAATGGCATGCACATCTGGTGAAAAAAATATGTTTCCACTCCGCTTCAACCATTTTCCCAGCCCCAACACAATTAGTTGCATTATCCATGCATACTTGCACAACATTAGAGGGTCCAATCCCAAGAATCACCTCCTTAAGCTGCTTGAAAATGAACTCTGACGTCTTTGTCTCCCCATAAGTATCCACTGATTTCAAGAACACAGAGCCATGTATAGAGCATGCAAGAAAATTGATGATAGGCATGCGTCTAGTGTCAGACCATCCATCACATACAATTGTGCATCCATGCTTCTTCCACTTCTCGCGCACACCCATGATCTCATGACCCATGCATTTGACCTCATCATTAAGCTCTGTGGTGCGCAAAGCATTATAGGAGGGTGGCACATAAGACGGGCCCACTTTCCCAATAGCTTTCACCATATCCAAGAAGAAAGGACTCCTCACTTTCCATTCAGGAATATCCTCTGCATAAAAAAACCTGCGCAAGGCTTGATCTGCTTTCTAGCGTGCCTGCACGCCAAATGCACTTGCCAAATCTACTTGTGCAACCTTCCTCTTCTTGCTTGAGGATCCCACAGTGGGTTTTGAAGTGCCAGTTGCAGATGCATGCGATCCACTTGCATGAGATTAAGAGGCATCACCCCCCAAATCATCCACCAAAGTATCCACAAATGCATTTGGGTCCTGTCCATCACCCAATACATCTGCATGCAACCTTCTGACAACCACTTTAACTTCCTCAGGAACTTTATCGCATGGGCCGACACCACAACCCGTGATGGCCAACAAATGTGCCCGATGTAGCCTGCTACAGTGTCACTTCACAGGACAGGCAGTTGGACAGTTAGCTACAGTTGGTCTGGTTCACACTGGACGGACCCTTTGGCTGGGAGTGACACGTGGCAGGGTACCTACGGTGGTCTAGTGGACGTCGTGGCCAGGTCACCACCACCACTCAGTTTGGAGATAGACTTAGCTGGCTGGACATTTATGGGCCGTTGGTGGCTCCTATGGTTGTACATATCAGTAGTCGTTTTGGGATAGTTCCAGCTTATCTTGCACGTAGTCGTCTAGAGAGTCTTACACAGAGCACTGCTTCACCATCCCTGCACATCTGAGCCTCGACACCCATTTGTACCTGTGAGTCCTGGACTGGAGCGGAGTGTGCTGCCACGCCAGAGTCTGTACAAGGTTCTTGGAGCTAGTCGAGTCCACATGTTCTGGTCCACTGTTGTGTCTCTGTTGTTATCCATTGTTTCTGTGTTGTTATCCGTTGTTTCTGTGTTTCATTCTGTTTGAGAGAGTTTTCATTTGTTTGAGTGAGATTGTCATGCACATTGCACTGGGGACACCCACACTGTAGAGAGCACGACACATTATCCGCGCTACAGGTGCTCTCATTTTGGCGATCACGATGGGACCTCAACTGAAGTCTCACTCTGTTGAGTAGCTGGGTTCTTCGCTTCGCCTGTGCAGTCTAAGTCTCTCGCCTTGCTGGTCTGGTCCCCTCCCGCCCTGGTCCAGCTTGCCCTCGTCTCTGGTCTAGACCCCTCGACCCTGGTCTAGCTGGTCTAGTCACTTGTCTGGTCTAGACCCTGGTCTAGTCCTCCTCGTCCCTGGTCCAGCTGGTCTAGACACTCGTCTGGTCTAGTATGGTCTAGTAGAGTCTAGACCAGTCTTCAGCCAGTTCAAGGTTTCTTGCCCAAAGCTTGGTTGGTTTGGAGGTCACTGTATGACACATACAAGGAGGTCAGTTGAGCGTCAAAGCCCACTACTGAGCCCTCTGAAGTACTATCACAGAAGACGACCTTTGACACCTTGTAGAAATCCTTCAACCTCATCACCTATACCTCCACATATCACATCACCCATTCCTTCATCAGGTTCCCCATCTTCGCGATCACCTTCTCCGGAAAAGCTCTCTCCTATTCTTCTACAACAAGCTACTGTGCAACAGACTCAGCAAGGAATCATGGAGCCACTAGCTAGTGTTTTGGCCAAGGTGAACATCAAGTTCCCTACATTCAAAGGGCTGTCTTCAGAAGATGCTGACGACCATACAAGAAGATTTGTATCTCTCTGTAGGGGACGTGGGCTGAACAGAGAAGATGCTTACTTGGTACTATTTCCATCCACCCTGGATGGCCTAGCAGATAAATGGTACAGCCAATTTGCAGAGAACCATTTTGCAACTTGGGCAGCCTTAAGACAGCAGTTCTGTGCAGCTTTCAGGCCAGGTGACTACCAGGAGAAGGTGTTGGATGAGTTGGCCAACATGGTGCTCAAACCTGAGGAGACTTTTGCGGAGCTTATGACGAAAACTAAGTCGCTGGTGGCCAAGCTTCCCCAACAACCCGGTGAATTCATGATTAAAAAGTGGGTGGAGAAGGTGCTTCCCAAAACTTCTCAGCAAAAACTCCGAGAGAGTCTCCGACCCGACGCCACTCTCGACGAGTTCATCGTAGCTGCTACTAGAATAGAGGGAGCTAGGAAGCTCTTCAACAACTCTCTTCAAATAGATACTTCCTCTGTGTTCTCGGAAGGTAGTCCTACTGATCCTTTAACTTCTTTACGTAGAGAACTGGAAGCCCTAAAGCTACAACGAGCTCTTCAAGAGGAGAGGTCCTTCTCTCTTAGACAAGAGAAGCCTACACATAATGAGGCATTGGAACAGATTAAGCGCGAGTTAGAAGAGCTCAAGTGTCAGCAAGAGACTAAGGCTATGGTTTGGTGTAGCTCATGCCGCTCTCCAGGGCACCCACCACAGGAATGCCCCCTTCGGTTTTACTGCCACTTATGTGAAAAAGCTGGACATGAGGATAAAGATTGTTACTACCTCAAGGGATTGCGTCAAATACAACAAAATCTTGGTCCTTCTCTCCAACAAGGGTTAGCACCTGCATCCAACATGGTCTCACCCTACGGCCATCCAATCGGCCCATACTCTGCTACAGATGCGGAGAATATGGGCATTATCAGAGCAAGTGTCCTTTACCCGAGGGGTCCCCTCCTTGTCGTCATTGCCCTGATTCGAAGGATCACTACAGTAAAGATTGTCCCAAGCAAAGGGCATCCACGTCTTCAGGCTCGACTCAGAACCAGCCCGAATTCACCTTTCCGAAGATAAATTTGATTACTGTGAACACCGTGCCTCAACCTTCACCTACTACTCATGTGGTTAAGCCTCTGCAAGTGGAGGAGCCTGCTGGTGTCCTTACTCGGGCACAAAGAGCAGCTCTTGGTCTCAGTCTACCCACAGGTCCACCTCGCCAGTCTCCACTTCCTCACTCTGGTCTACCTGACCCAAAGGACAAGTCCTTCCCAATTGCTCAGAGCAAACCAACTTCCTTGTTATCTGACATTGATGGAGCCTTCTTAGAAGCAGTGGCTGATTTGGAACAGATTAAGGTCACAAAAGGAGCCCAGTTCGAAGGCGCCAAGCCCACAGCAGAAGCCATCTTGAAAAATACTTTTCAGCAGGTGTCACTATACGACATGCTAAGGCTTGATGCAACACTTAGAAGTGGCACCTTGTTAGTCATTCAGTCTCTGTACCCGGGGGCTGGGCCTAGTGGCGGGCACCTCCCTGTACAGCCCTCAGAGTCCTATTTGATTTCCTATCCATCTGCTCCCCTCACCGATTATAAAAGTCCTCGCCTCACTGTATCTATTCTTGGGCACCAGCTATCCGGCATCATCGTTGATGGAGGATCTGGAATCAATTTGATGCCCAAATTCACTATGATGGCCTTAGGTCTAAAGCCTACCCGACCTGCTCCTTTCACTGTTACATTGGCTGATCAGAGAACAGTCTACCCAGTGGGCATAGTCGACAAGGTGCCTCTGAAGGTACAAGATTTCACTTTTAACTTGGATTTTGTGGTAGTTAATCCGAGATGGCTGAGAGGGACCTGCTGGGTAGTGTCCCATGAACTGCTGAGAGGGCTGAGAGGGACCTGCTGGCGCTGCAAAGGTGGCTGGACTCTGGACCTGTATCCCTGGCCTAGTCCATCCATATCCCACAGTAGCCTGGGTAGGCCTGTTATCATACATAAGCATTTCTTGAAATCCTTGCACCTGTGCTTTGAGGTCATCAATGATTCTCGACTTTATCTTCAATGCCTGTTGTAGTGCAAAAATCGTTGCATCTCGATCTGCGATGGCACTCTCGGCAACTCGCAGGGATCCCTCCATAGCTGCGTATGTGGCGGAGTGATGCTGGTGGGTTGCAGCTAGCTGCTCCACGCCTAGCTCGATGGTGGCAATAGCAGCTCTGGAGTCCTGAAGCAACTTCTCAGTAGAGCTTTGAACACATCTTTGAAAGAGCGCACGAAGGAGATTACCAGGTCGAGTAGAGAGGGGTGATCCCATAACCAAGTGGCTAATAAGATGGGCTGATGGCTGTCAGGGCCTCCTAGGTTGACCTCTCTGACTGGGTCAGGCGGTGCAGTGGTCGAGGCTGCGTCAGGTGGAGAAGATTGTGCCGCCTCTGTTAGCCTTTGGACATTATGAGCTGGCGTCTGATCAATGTTGAAATCAGCATACTCTTCCTGCAACCAACCTGATGGAAGCTCTGCAAATGGTAAATCCTCAGATACCTCAAAGTGCTCCGGCATGGGTGGAGAGTCAGATGGAGTAGAGGCTAAGGAGGGAGCTGGGGTGTTGGCCAACTCTTGCAAGGGAGACTTTTTTCCCCTTCTATGGTGGGTTATAGGCTCACCCAGGCCGACGGTTTCCATCAAGGGACCCTCTGAAGGATGGGCACCAGAGACCGGTCCACTTGGTTCTCGAAGGAGGTATGGATCCGGTCGTTCGATAGCTCTACTGAGGAAAGCATGTCATCTCCATCCAGCATCGTGGGCTCAGGCTGTGCACGGCACTCTTTGGGCGTACCGCACATCTTTCAAAGCAACAACGAATCAAACGCCTTTTCAACTCGCTTTCGGTTTGGAAGCCATAGCTCCATTTGAGTTCAACTCCGGTTCCCCTAGGGTGGGCAGTCTGCGTGCAAGTGGGGGCATGGAATCTGCCTCTATCTCCCGTCTCACCTTATTGGATGAAAGCCGCCTTTTAGCTTCTCGTGCTCTGCAAGCGGAACAACTTCGTCGCAAAGCGTGGCATGATCGCCACCTCAGAAAGCCAAAAATAACGCAAGGCACATTGGTGCTACTCTATCAGGCAAAATATTTGAAAAAAGCAAAGAAGCTGGTTCCAGCTTGGCAAGGGCCCTTTAGAGTACAGGAGGTTTTGCCACAGGGGGCTGTCCAGTTAGTCACTTTGGAAGGCGTCTCTTTGCCACTGGTAAATGGCTCCAGAATCAAGTGCTATTACTCCTCTGAGTAAAGGGTATGCAACTTTCCGCCATCTGTAGGTTCGATGGCCCATTTCTCTCCTCCCCTCTAGCTTTCCACCAGAATAGATGTTCTGTTACGTCTCAGTTTTTGCTATGTTTGTAAGTTTCCACCTCTCCTCTAAGATATCTTTTCTCCACTCAGTCCTCCTGGTAATTGGGTATTATCGGAACTTCAACAGTTCAGTCGCTCCTCTAATTGTTTCTATCCTAAGTGTTATTTGCAGTCAAATATTAAGGTCCTTCCAAACTGCTGCTATCAGTCAAGCTTCTAGTCAGAGTGTTTTTTTGTTCAGTTGAAAAAAGTGGAATCTACTTGGGCATTCTGATTAGACGACTGCTTAGACGACGATTGAGGCTGTCTATATAGAGAATATGGCAAAGTTTTGGCAAAGAACTTTTGATTCCAATTGCCGAAAAAAAAAAACCTTTGGTGCAAATAAACTTTCAGCTTTGCTGCAGAAAGAAAGAAAGGGGGAAAGTACTCTTTGGTGCTCCAAAGCTGGCTACTAATGATCAGTGCAAGCCTTAATACCCTTCTTTATCTGAGTCCTCTCTTCGTACCTGCTCAAAATTATCCTATCTTTGTATCTGCTAGCACTTTGCTACTGTTGTGCTAACTCCCATTAGACCTTAATAAACCCTAGTCTCCCAACCCCTCGCCCCTACCTACTGCCTCCTACCCTTACTTAAACCCCTCTAGCCCCTACCCTCTCCCAGCTTCCCCTCTCGCCCGTACCCTATAACCTCGCTCCCTACCCTCTCCTCTCGCCCCTATCCTAAAACTCGCCCCCTACCCTCTCATGCACCCCTGCAATAGAGCAATGTGCAACAATGGGCTTTAAAGACCCTAAGATTCAGCACATTAAGATTTCCAAAATGCTAAGGTTCCAAATATCAAAGGTTGTGGCCATGGTCGAGCTTATAAAAATTGGATGCTTTATGTGTGTACAAAAAAGTCTTCATGATTCCTACGTAAGAGGGGGCGAGCCTTGTAAGTAGGGGATGAGAGAGAAACACACACACACACACACACACACACACACGCGCGCGCACACACACACACACACACTCACAAGCTTCCTTTATACAAAGGGAATGAGGGACACATGTCAGCTCCCTAGCCCAGATGTCCACAAGGTGCACTCAAATCCTATTGGATGGCCATGGAGGTGGACCAAAGAGAATTAGGCTAGAGTAAATCTAGTTTAATTAATTTAAGAAAACTTAATAAAAGAACCAATAAGAATTAAACTCTCTAGAAGACTATTGGACAGTCTCCCAAGGGGTCCAATGAGCATTCAACAGCCTAATAGCTTGCCTGATTCCTATTGGCCAGAAGACAAAGGGGTCCAATGAGAGTTTAGTTGTATTAATTAATTACCTAAAGCTCTCACAAAAGGGGAAAGGGGAACACATGTCAGAAGGCTATCACTTATGCTACTTAATTCTCATTGGTTAAGCTTGGAGAGGTCCAATGGGGTGTCAGCATGAGTAATTTTCATGAGGGGTCGACTAAGAGAGAGAGGGGGCTGAATTTCTCAAGGCTTTATTCCACACACACTCACACTAGCTCATGTGTGAAGCAAGAAGACTCTCTCTCTCTCTTTCTTAAGCTTTAATGGAAAGCTTATCACCTACTGCAAGCTTGTGAGAAGCGAGGCCTACACCAACAACTCTTGGCTTTGTGATGCAAATCCAACCAAGAGCCAAGCTTCAATGCATAATCATCTCCTCTACCATGCTAATTACTAAGCTATGCTATGTTAATATGAGTGATTATTTGAGGAGATGTATATCTTTCTCATAAGACTACCCCTTCCTCTCAATCTACTCTCATACCCCGCTAGCTCTCACCATCTTCGAAGGTGTGTGAGGTCTTGGGTCTGAGACCATGAGCGAATTGATGTTGTGTTTTATAAGTGTTTTGCTTAGTGCTTGAAGCTTCCATCTTCATTGAACTAGCTAGTTATTGAGAGAACACAAACAATTGTATTGTAAAATCTCTCTTGATGGGGGAAACCTATAATACAAAGCCTTTTGGAGGGGGCACCGGCTCCATGTAAATCCGGTCCTCTACTATTATCATAGCTTAATTTCTCTCTCTTTTGAAGTATTGTTCATGCCTATCTAACTAGGTGTTATGCTTTTTGTTGCTCTCTCTACCCAAGCACTCTTGTTATGCTCAATAGGAACCTATTGTAATGAAATGCTCAATATGTTCGTGTTATTTTCCGCTACACACAAGTTACTAGGCCATTGAATGCTACATTGGTATCAGAGCACAAGGTTTCTCTTTTGTTGCTCAAGAAGGGAGGTCCTCAAGCATAACTAGGTGTTATGCTTTTTGTTGCTCTCTCTACCCAAGCACTCTTGTTATGCTCGATAGGAACCTATTGTAATGAAATGCTCAATATGTTCGTGTTATTTTCCGCTACACACAAGTTACTAGGCCATTGAATGCTACATTGGTATCAGAGCACAAGGTTTCTCTTTTGTTGCTCAAGAAGGGAGGTCCTCAAGCTAGCTATAAATGGTTGGTTTTATTAATTGCAATTGAGTAAGTAGAATAGGGATTTTTCAGCCTTGCAGTGCGCTTTTCTTCATGCAGATAAAAGGGCATCACCGTTGAGAGCTATGGTCTTAATAGTGGAGTCCTACGGGGCTTGCCTACGGCTTTTGCCTACGGCTTAACCACTATTGAGCTATTAAAAGCTTGACAGGAGCCGGTGCTGTTTTGGTGTTGAAAGACCCTCTTTTCTATTCCTTGCAATTAATGGTATTTGAGCCATGGATACAGTAGCTTGAGTGATTTTTTAAAGGGGTAAAAAGGAGTAGCAACTAGGGATTGAAGTGCCAAAGTACACCTAAAACAGTTTACACTTAAATGTTGATAGCTTTGATTTTGCTAATGAGCAAGCTACAAATGATGCCCCTATGCTTGTTAACTACCTTGTTTCTAGGCTTCAACAAGCCATGGGCAATCCATCTCTCCAAAGTGAAGTGCAATGGTAGCTTCGTGCTCATGGGATTCTCCAACCTCCCCACCATGACGAGAGAGTACCTAGGAAGCCTCCTTGCGATACTTCCAAAAGAGGCCTCTCTCCGATTTGGGAAGAAGAAGAGGATCCATATGAAGGGCTCAAATATTTGCTTCTTGATGATGCATCTCCTTCACAAAGGAGAACTCAAGAGTCCCCCACCAAAGGAACGAGAAAGAAGTAAGTCTCCTGCCACCTCAACGGAGATGGCTCCATGAAGACGACAGGCTAAACGCTCTCATCACCTCCTAAATGGAGAAGACCATCGCACATTTCTCCACACTTTTATTCAAAGAGGGATGACAAAAAGCAAGAGAAGAAAAATGCGAGAAAGAGATCACCCTCTTCTCCATCTTGT
Source organism: Adiantum capillus-veneris (assembly GCF_014529385.1). NCBI lineage: Eukaryota > Viridiplantae > Streptophyta > Polypodiopsida > Polypodiales > Pteridaceae > Adiantum > Adiantum capillus-veneris. The sequence goes on along the minus strand of NC_140951.1, from coordinate 142,458,793 downwards.
TCATCCTCTTCCTCTTATGAAGAAAGCGATAGTGCAGACAAAGAGAACCAAGGCAAGAAAGAGGTCGCCGTCTTCTCCATCTTCCTCAAATTCTTCGTCTTTTGAAGAAAGCGATGGTGCAACTTTTGAACCATAAAAAAGAAGAGGCCATAGGAAATTCTACGTCGCGTGGTAGAGATCGTCCAAGCTCAAGAAGTTCAAAGAGGAAGGAAAGAGCATCTCTTTCCTTACCTGCAATGACACCTTTGGTGCTACAGATAAAGTCTTGGCCTTTATCCAACAATTCAATGCGGTGTTTGGAGATGAGGGCTTCATGAAGTCCTCTAAGCTACACAATGTAGCATGCACTTTCAAAAGTCCGCCACACAATGGTGGTCTAGCCTACGGGCAAACGGTGAAGCTCCACAAACATGGAAAGCTTTAAGAGCTTCCATTATGAAGCAGTTTTTGACCACCGATATGCCAAAGACAAATTAATCACCAAATGGTGAAGTTGAAGCTCTCTCCCTACAAATCCATTCACAAATATGTAGACAAGTTTTGGGATTTACATCTCAAAGCCACTGTCTTCAAAAAGATGGATTTTGGAGAGCAAAAACAACAATTTTATGCGGGCTTAACTAAAGAAATTGTGGAGTATGTCACCTCCCAAAGGCCACGCATATCTGCGGCTATGGTGGCTTCTCAAATCAATTTCCAAATAGGGCCTAAGAAAAATTCTAAGCCCATGAAAAACAAGGGTTCCAATGAGCCTTAGGGGAAGGACAATGTCTGAAAGTCTCCTCAGGGCAATTCCAATAACAACTAAGCTAAGGAGAAGGGAGTTTACAAAGGCAAAAACAAAATCTCTCCTGAAGAGCTTGAGCGTTATCGCAAGGATAACCGTTGTTTCAAGTGTGGTGAGCAAGGTCATGTATACCGCGCTTGTCCCCAAAAGATCACTTGCCATGAGCCTCCTAGAGCTACCTTGGTTGAAATCCAAGAAGAGGAAGCTCACTACAAAGGATCTCCTCTATGCCATGCTTGGGAAAAGTTAAGAGAACATGATGCTTTTATTCTCTTTGACTCTGGTTCTACTCACAATTTCATATCCACAAAGTTGGCCACCAAGCTAGGCATCCAAGCCTATAAGATCGGAGATGTCCTACCCGCAAATGGTGCATTCAAGGGGCAAGAAGTTTCAGTCACTCCCTTAATTGGGAAATTGAAGCTCTATGTCCAAACCTATGTGGACAAAGAGGACTTCTTTATCTCTCCTCTCAAGCACGAGGATGTAATCCTAGGGGCACCATGGTATGATTGCATGGATGCCAATGTTAAATTCCCTGAAAGGAGAATCTACTTTAGGTTCAGGGGAAAAGATATGTACATCGATGCTAAGGAAATGGGTAACACCATACCCATTGTACATATGCAAGATTTCAATAATTCAATAAAGAGCTCTATTTTTGTGTGCATGATTTTTGTTAAAGATTCTCAAAATGAACCTAATGCTTTAGCAAAAGAAAATATAAACAACCAGAATTAGAGTTATCCAATTTTCTCAAGAGGTTTCAAGATGTCTTTATTGATGACATCCCTTGTGAACTACCTCCTAAATGAGGCAATGATGACCATGCAATTGAACTCCTTCCAAGAAGTTCTCCACCTAATAAACCTCCTTATAGAGTTTCTCAAGCTCAACAAGAGAAGATTATCCGGCAAGTGCATGAGTTAGTTGAGAAGGGCATGGTTAGGCCTAGATCATTTTTCTCACCTGGATTGCTTCAGCCTTTGCCAATCCCTAATTCACCATGGGAGAGCATATCCATGGATTTTTATCTTTGGATTGCCTAAGTGTATCCATGGGAATACGAGAATATGGAGGATAGTAGACAGGTTCAGTAAACAAGCCCATTTTATACCTTTCAAAAAGACTATCAAAGCCCATCAAATGGCAACCATCTTCATTTCACAAACCTTCAAGTACCATGGCTTGCCAATGTCCATAGTATCGAACAGAGATCCTAGAATAACCAATAATTTCTAAAAGGGTCTCTTTGAGAATTTAGGGACAAGGCTAAATTTCTCTTCGGCCTATCATCCACAAATGGATGGCCAAACTGAAATAGCTAACCTAACAATTCTTGATCTACTAAAATCCTATGTAATGGACGTAGATCAAAGGTCCCAATGGGAGAAGTACTTACTCTTAGTGGAGTATGCCTACAATAACGTTATACATACTTCCATAAAAAAAGCAAGAATTATTCTTTTGAAGATACTAGATGGATGCAAGGCATACAATTAAAGGATAACCTAAACCTTGTCAGTGCTTACAATACTTCCCTAGAGTAAGCAAATGTACAAATGTTTAAAATGAATAAAGTTGACTCTCTTTTTTCTTTATTGTGCACAAATGTGAAGTAGTATGCATGCTTAGAATTAAGTTTGCAAAGACGACATCTTTCAAACACCAAGTAGAGCTTGTCACTCTATTATGGAAGATTGAAAGGACTAATGTGCAGAAATGCTTTCGGTAGCTTAGGATCTCAAGCACCAAATGCACTAGTTATCCATTCTGGAACGATGTCGTAGGGTAAGATAGGGATCCTCTACAAGCTAGAAAAAGGACTAATGAATAGGCTTTATCTTCTCTACCCCATAGTTGAGGACGACTATGATTTCAAGAGAGAGGTAATGTCATAATAACTAATATCTAATTCTCCTAAATGATTTTCTCATGTTAAACTGATCATTTAATATGGGGAAGTACCAGGGGAGAAAAAAGCTAGAATATTGGTTAAGCTGGTAGACCGGCCACAGTAGGGATCCAAAGGAGAGAAAATAGGGATCCAAAGGGGGGGCCATCTGCAAAAGAGCGATATGCAACAATGGGATTTAAAGACCCTAATATTCAGCCCATTAAGACTTCCAAAATTCTAAGGTCCCAAAAATCAAAGGTTGTGTCCAATGGTCAAAGCTTATAAAAATTGGATGCTTTGTGTGTGTACAAAAAAATCTTCATGATTCCTACATAGGAGGGGGCGAGCCTTGTAAGTAGGGGATGAGAGATAAATACACACACACACACACACTCACAAGCTTCCTTTACACAAAGGGAATGAGGGACACATGTCAGCTCCCTAGGCCAGATGCCCACAAGGTGCACTCAAATCCTATTGGATGGTCATGGAGGTAGACCAATGAGAATTAAGCTAGAGTAAATCTAGTTTAATTAATTCAAAAACATTTAAAAAAAATAATCAATAAGAATTAAACTCTCTAGAAGACTATTGGACAGTCTCCCAAGGGGTCCAATGAGCATTCAACAGCCCAATAGCTTGCCTGATTCCTATTGGCCAGAAGATAAAGGGGTCCAATGAGAGTTTAATTGCATTAATGAATTGCCTAAAGCTCTCACAAAAGGGGAAAGGGGGACACATATCAGAAGGCTATCACTTATGCTACTTAATTCTCATTGGCTAAGCTTGGAGAGGTCCAATTGGGTGTCAGCATGAGTAATTTGCATGAGGGGTCATTATTCCTCAAGGCATTATTCCACACACACTCACACGAGCTCATGTGTGAAGCAAGAAGATTCTCTCTCTCTCTCTCTCTCTCTCTCTCTCTCTCTCTCTCTCTCTCTCTCTCTCTCTCTCTCTCTCTCTCTCTCTCTCTCTCTCTCTCTCTCTCTCCTTTTCCTTCTCAAGCTTTAATGGAAAGTTTATCACCTACTCCAAGCTTCTGAGAATGGAGGCCTACACCAACAACTCATGGCTTTGTGATGCAAATCCAACAAAGATCCAAGCTTCAATGCATGCTCATCTCCTCTACCATGCTAATTACTAAGCTATGCTATGCTAATATGAGTGATTATGTGAGGAGATGTACATCTTTCTCGCAAGACTACTCCTTCTTCCTCTCAATCTACTCTCATACCCCACTAGCTCTCACCATCTTCGAGGGTGTGTGAGGTCTTGGGTCTGAGACCGTGAGAGAATTGATGTTGTGTTTTATAAGTGTTTTAATTAGTGCTCTAAGCTTCCATCTTCATTGCACTAGCTAGTTATTGAAGGAACACAAAGAATTGTATTGTAAAATGTCTATCTTGATGGGGAAAACCTATAATACAAAGCGTTTTGGAGGCCGGACCGGCTCCATGTAAATCCGGTCCTCAACTTCTGTCAATAGCTTAATTTCTCTCTCTTTTGAAGTATTGTTCATGACCATCTAACTAGGTGTTATGCTTTTTGTTGCTCTCTCCACCCAAGCACTCTTGTTATGCTCGTTAGGAACGTATTATAATGAAATGCTCAATATGTTCATGTTATTTTTCGCTAACACAAGTACCTAGGCCATTAAATGTTACAAAAGGTAATGACCCAGATGTTGGAGACTCTTCTAGTGGATGACACACAGAGAAATTGTAACAAGACTTGATTTTGAGGTGTTTTAGTAATAAATTTTGTTTTCTAGGAATTTTTTGTCGTTTTAAAGTTAGTCCACTGTGTAGAAGGATGTGGATTGTTTTCGTCCGATAAAATTTTTTGATCCGGAAGGCACTTTCTGGGACATTTTTGAAGGCGTTAACGTGGGATTTTGAAAAAGTGATGTATGAAGCGATTGAAGCCTACGTCATAAGGAACAACTTTGGTTCTTTGAGTCTTTAGAGATTTTGATGTTTTGATGCTCGTTGAGGGCCAAAGATTAAGAAAAAAGTTGGATTTGCTGTTTTTGCATCGTTTTTGTAGAAAATGCTGTTTTGCAGGTTGATTTTCAGCAAATCAGAGCAGGCTATGGAAATTTTCCATCACATAGTCGTCGAAGAGCGCAGCGAGGGCAACAAGATTGTGTGAGACGGACTTGGGCTGTTTTGGCTCTGTTTGTGAGTTATGTTCAGTTGAAGACAGCTCAAAAATCTACGGATCACTTCACGATCACGTTTTTACCTTGTTCTCGCAGGTATATTGGCGCGCAAGTCGAGTCGACCGAACGCCAAAAATAGAAAAGCGGCTATTTTAAGAGATCGCAGGCTTTTGGAGAAGAAAAGGGAGAATAGAAGGACGGGTGGTGCGTTTTGGGGGGGATTCACCGATTTCTCTTCTGCGAGTGCGAGTGCGAGTGCAAGTGCGAGTGCGAGGGCAAGTGAGACGCTGCATGCAAGCGAACTGAAGCTCGGGGGTGGTCGGGAGGTTCGAGCTCCGTACAACGGAGTGCACCCATATATTTTGCTCCTCTGTTGTATCAAACACTATCAATACAAAGATTTCTTCCTCTGTTTTGTTGTCTATCTCTATTATTCGGTTCCCGTGACAGAAATACTACATTGAATCCCCTAGACACATGCATTGTGGTTTTTTCATTCACTGGAGAGGAGAGCTTGTCTATTCTCATGGACCAGCTATTAGTATATCTATTGCATTTGAGAAAATTTTCCCTTGGGCTTGCAACGAAATTGTATGAAATGGTTTAAGAGCTGTTTAATGAGCTTGGAGTGTTTGCCAATGCATCATGGACATTGTATCAGCATATAGTAGTGTTCAACTTTCCACATGACCATATAGATGTCATCACTTAAGGTTCATTATTGTATGCCATCTCCATATCTCTCTTCTAGTACAACCATGGGCCAAAACTCCATATCCCATACTCAACCAAAATTCCCTAACAACACCTTGCTACTTCATTTTTCTTGAGTATGTCTATCAAAGTTATCTTATGTTATGCAATACCATTTTTCATTTTTTGATAAGTATTTGCCAAAGTGTACTGGCAATGCTGCATTATTTTGTTTTATTTCAATATTTGGTGTTGCATTTGATGTCACATTTGTTTTGCATCATTTTCATGTTTGAAGCATTTGATTATAGTCAGTGTCAATGGTGTTCTCCTCAAGCGTTGGTTACAATTCTCTTCTAATGAATTGATGTGACTAGAAACCATGTTATGTATTTGAAACTATCTAATTCAAATTTTTATGAGTATTCTGCTTTGATATTTTTATGCAGCACTATGTTCACCTATGAAACACTACAATGTTAAATTATAGATATGAAACTATTGGCATGGCAATATAAGTTGCAAAGCTTTAATCCATTGAAGTTTTAGTTTGTGTTGAATCAAGCTCAGTACAGCAAAGATTTATACCAAACAGCAAGAAAAGATAGTCAACCACTATTTATGACAGCTTACACACACCCATTTCTAGTGAAGCTAATTACCCAAATGTAAGAGACTCTTATAGTTGATAAAACAGAGAGAAACAATATATTGAATCCCATAAACACATGCATTGTGGTTTAGTCATTCACTCAAAAACAAAAAATGTCGATGCCCATGGACCATCTATTAGTATATCTATTGCATTTGAGATTGAGAAATTTTTCCTTGGGCTTGCAATGGAATTGTATGAAATGGTTTTTAAGGACCACTCAAGGAATGGAGATGCGTTAACGGAGTTGTTTCATGAGCTTGGAGTGTTTGCCAATGTAGCATAGACATTGTATCGACATATAGCAGTGGTCAACTTACCAGAAAATATGCCTTCCCTGCACCTCTCTTCTAGTACAACCATGGGCCAAAACTTCATATCCCCTATTCAACCAAGACGCCCTAACAAAACCATGCTACTATATTTTGCTCAAGTATCTCTCTCTCTCTCTCTCTCTCTCTCTCTCTCTCTCTCTCTCTCTCTCTCTCTCTCTCTCTCTCTCTCTCTCTTTGTGGTGCACATATATGTATTGTTTAAGTGGAAAATGCCAAAAATTGTGAATCAATTTTCTCCATCCAATAAAAAAGTCCAAAATCAACATTATTTATTTATCCATTTTACTTTGCATGGATTTCACATGAAACACCTAAAACTTTTGCGTCCTTGCTTTGTTGCAATATAAGATGGCCTCTTTGTGTGAAGAAAATATTGAGTAGCCCCATTGAATTCTGCTCAATTATTGTGAAGTATGAATCTTGAAACGATCCATGTTGGCGAGGCTTGTTTTGGGATGTCTTTTGTAGGATATGTGGGTACTCTATGATTGAAAAAAAATATTGATTACCCAAACCAATTGTTTCAGCTCTGTCAACATTGATCACCTTGTTGCATTGCTAAAAAAAAAACCAATTATGCAACCTTTATTTCTTAATGAGGGTGAGAGCTAAAACTAGTTCCTTCATTGAATCTATGAGTTCTTATTCTCACCTTGATTCAAGATAGCAGCCTGCTTTCAAAGTGTCATCGTGCATTTCACCTTCATTGTACCCTATAGACGATGTTTTCCATGCTTGGAGTAGTAAAATATGAGAGAGAGAGAGAGAGAGAGAGAGAGAGAGAGAGAGAGAGAGAGAGAGAGAGCAGTAGGATCATACCAAAGGAAACATCAATGCAAGTGTTCCCCTAGCACAAAGAGCCTGGTGTTTGGACTTTGCTACTCATTTATGTCTCATGGATCTCTATTTTATAAAGCATTTATAGAGAGAGAGAGAGAGAGAGAGAGAGAGAGAGTTATAAACACCCTCGTCATGTATAGGATGGGAGATTCATGTGATATTATACGTAAAGTGACCCTTAAGAATCCAAGGGTCACAATTAAAAATGATCAAAGAAGAATCTAAAAGGGTAGGGAGTTTTTAACTCCCGTATCTTGAATGCATTTGTATAAACATAATGAGCTTTTTGTATGGAGAGAGTAACTCCAAAATGTAAAGTAATTTGACGATGATAGTTTTTGGTATGTGTATTACTTCTTTAGAGTTGTGTTCTTAGATTTCTAATATGGAAGTATGCATTAGATAGCTTGCCAACTCTTAAGTTTTATTGCACTATGACAAAAGTGTATAAAGTTCTATGTGCTACATAAGCTCTTCTCTATTTGGTTTGTAGGATTTTCTCAATCTTTCACTCAAAAATACCTTACTCACTCTTTAGGATTCCTCATGATATTGTTGGCTCCAAAGATTTTTCAAAATGTGATGGTAAATAGATTGTGATCCGTGTGTAACCTCAAATAGCGGTGAAACTTCATAACCTTATTTCCTTTGCTTTTATAAGTGTGGTTGTATAACTTTTGTGCAATTTGGATTTTTACAGCTTGATACATGATTTTTAATTCATACTTTTATTTTCAAAGTAACTTGAAGTCAAGTGTAGAGATGGGTCTATGCAAATCACCTAGTTATTTATGCTAAATAATAGAAATGAAAGTATGAGTCATGTCGTTTCAATCCATTAACACAATATTTGGTAATTAAATATTTAATTTTATTCAAAGCTAAGAAAATGTTAAGATTAGAGAATGAGGTACAATATACAGAAACACATATTGCTTTAGTTGGGCTATTGCATTTTTTATGAACAAATTCTATAGAATCAATATTCAATTTATCCTTTTTTCAGATAAACCTAAGGTTAAAGTTGCTGTAAAAGCACTAAATAAAGTGATAGAGACGTTAAGAAAGTAAACTAAAGTAGCAAACATTCTAGATTCTAACTCAAGTCCCAAGATATGAGTAGATTCAATTTTCAAGATATTAGGGAAGAGAGTAGGGGTATCAAAGGGAGCTTTTTGAGGAAGCTTTTTATGGAAAATGGACCGATAGGTAAATTTATTGAAGAAGCTCTCTCCATGAATTTTGTGATGGATTCCCTAATCTTATGTCAAAAGCTCCCTCCACCAAATGAGGGTTAATGTCGTAGTTCGTCGCCGAAAATTGTGTTGCTACATCAACTGACACTGCTATAGTAAGAGTATTATATAACTCCTGATTCTATAAAATAAGCAACACATTTTTCACCCTCAAATACAACAAAATTAAAATACTAGCATCAAAGTAAATGATACTAGATAGAACTTCTTTGATGCAACATTTGGTCCATTGTACAGGTTAGCCAAAGACAATGCATGTGTGCATGATTCAATTATTAAAGGATCCAATGCACGCGGTTGGGGGTGGGGCAGGGGGGGGGGGGGAGATGCACTTAACAATTCAATAGAGAAGACACACCTCAATTGGCATGTTGTTGCAGGTGTGAGTGTCAGTAATATTGTACATGATCCATGAGAAGTTTTTGTATGCATAATGTATATGATCCTTGGTAAGATGATTGATGCATCTGGACCATTAAACATTGGGACATTAGGAGCTTCAACATAGGGATTCACATATTTTCTATGAGCACAATAAGGGCTTCAACATAGGATTTCACATCAATTTTAGTTTTCATACTTGTAATGAGCTCATATCAACTCTAGTGCAAGATATCCAGACTAGCTATATCAAATTCAATAAGATTTGACCAAAACGTATTGGCAAATGCTGCATTATTTTATTTTATTTCAATGTTTGGTGTTGCATTTGATGTCACATGTGTTTTGCACCGTTTTCATGTTTGAACCATTTGATTATAGTCAATGTCAATGATGTTCTCCTGAAGTGTTGGTTACAGTTCTCTTCTAGTGAATTGGTGTGACTAGAAATCATGCTATGTATTTGAGAATATCTAATTGAAATTTTTTTAGTATTCTTTTTTTATATTTTCATGCAGCACTATGTTCACCTGTGAAACACTACTGCCTCTATGTACATCTTGAACTATTGGAACGGCAATACAAGTTGGAGAGCTTTGATCCATTGAAGTTTCTATTTGCGTTGAATCCAGCACAATGCACCAGAGATTTATACAAAACAACAAGAAACGATAGCCCACCAATATTTATGAAAGCTTACACACACCGTATACTAAGTGAAGCTAATTACCCAAATGTTAGAGACTCTTATAGTGGATGACACAGAGAGAAATGCAACATTGAATCCCTTAAACACATGCATTGTGGTTTTGTCATTAACTGAACAAGAGACCATCTCTATGCTCATGGACCATCTATTAGTATATCTTTTGCATTTGAGAAATTTTTTCTTGGGCTTACAATGGAATTGTATGAAATGGTTTTAAAGGACTACTCAAGAAAAGGAGATATGTTAATGGAGCTGTTTGATGAGCTTGGAGTGTTTGCTATGCAACATTGACATTGTATCGACATACAAAAGTGGTCAACTTGCTAGACAACCTTACAGACTCCATCACTTTAGGTTCATTCCTTGATGCCATTGCTCAACTCTCTTCTAATACAACCATGGGCCAAAACTCCGTATCCCATACTCAACCAAAACGCCCTAACAACACCATGCTACTTCATTTTCCTCAAGTGTGTCTGTCAAAGTTATCTTATGCTATGCAATACCATTTTTCATTTTTTCATAAGAATTTGCCAAAGCGTTCTGGCAATGCTGTATTATTTTATTTTATTTTAATGTTTGGTGTTGCAATTAATGTCACATATGTTTTGCATAGTTGTCATGTTTTAAGCATTTGATTATAGTCAATGTCAATGGTGTTCTCCTAAAGCGTTGGTTATAGTTTGTTTCTAGTGAATTGGTACTATGTTCACCTATGAAACACTACAACCTCTACGTGGATGTGGAACTATTGGATTGGCAATACAAGTTGAAGAGCATACAAGTTGGATTGGAACTATTGGATTTATACCAAATAGCAAGAAAAGATAGCCCCCCACTATTTATGAAGGCTTACACACACCCATTTGTAGTCAAGCTAATGACCCAAATGTCAGATACTCTTCTAGTGGATGACACAGAGAGAAATGCTACATTGAATCCCCTAGACACATGCATTGTGGTTTTTTCATTCACTGGAGAGGAGAGATTCTCTATTCTCATGGACCAACTATTATATATCTATTGTATTTGAGAAAATTTTCCCTTGGGCTTGCAACGAAATTGTATGAAATAGCTTTGAAAGACTACTCAAAGAAGGGAGATCTGTTAATGGAGTTGTTTCATGAGCTTGGAGTGTTTGCCAATGCATCATGGACATTGTATCAAAATATAGCAGTGGTTGACTCTCCACTCAACCATATAAATGTCATCACTTAAGGTTCATTCCTTCTTGCCATCCCCACATCTCTCTTCTAGTACAACCATGGGCCAAAACTCCATATCCCATACTTAACCAGAACATCCTAACAACACCCATTTGTAGTGAAGCTAATTACCCAAATGTTAGAGACTCTTATAGTGGATGACACAAAGGGAAACATTACACTGAATCCCATAAACACATGCATTTTGGTTTATTCATTCAGTGGAAAATAGAAAATGCCGATGCCCATGGACCATCTATTAGTATATCTATTGCATTTGACAAAGTTTTCCTTGGGCTTGCAACAGAATTGTATGAACTGGTTTTTAAGGACTACTCAAGGAATGGAGATGTGTTAATGGAGTTGTTTCCTGAGCTTGGAGTGTTTACCAATGCAATATGGACATTGTATCCACATATAGCAGTGGTCAACTTACCAAAAAATCTTTTAGATGCCTTCCCTGCATCTCTCTTCTAGTACAACCATGGGCCAAAACTTTATATCCCCTACACAACCAAAAAGCCCTAACAAAACCATGCTACTATAATTTGCTCAAGTATGTGTCTCTCTCTCTCTCTCTCTCTCTCTCTCTCTCTCTCTCTCTCTCTCTCTCTCTCTCTCTCTCTCTCTCTCTCTCTTTTTGTAGTGTACACATATTTGTATCATTTAAGTGAAAAATGCCATAAATTGTGAATCACTTTTCTCCATCAATATAGGATGGCCTCTCTATGTGAAGAAAATATTTACCCCCATTGAATTTTGCTCAATTATTGTGAAGTATGAATCTTGAAATGATCCATGTTAGGGAGGCTTGTTTTGGGATGCCTTCTGTAGGATATGTGGGTATTCTATGATGTAAAAAAATATTGATTACCCACACCAATTGTTTCAGCTCTGTCAACCTTGATCACCTTGTTGCATTGTGTGAGGCCCCCACCCCGTCGTATCAAACAACGGATCTGATGGTAAACCTAGTGGCCACTAGATCTATAGCGGAAGCAAACAAAATGGTTTAGGGTTCAACTAGCGGACGATCTCTCATCACAAAGTGAGTCGAGTTCGAGCCTACTAGCAACGAGATCTAGCTCCACCTCGCAGGGGAAGCGTACTTAACTATCTAGCGATCCTAAGACCCACCTTCCAAGAGGAGAGAAACCCCGAGTGCCTTTTTCCCCATGTTTCAGAGGCACGTACTCTCGAGGATTCGCCGCTCTAGGGGCAATGAGTGATACCAATATCGAGTAAGCACTATGGGGACAGAGAGTTCCCGAGCAATCGGGACCACCCATCTCGTAGGCATTGGCAACCCGAGCCAAGCCCCCACTTTCCACCCCCACACTCACACTTCCTCGTGTGACCTAATTACTACCACAAAGGTTGTTCAACATAGATATTCCTTGTTTAATTCCGAATCACATAGTTCGTTAAAACAACCCTTCAACCAGTATTGCAAACAACACCAAGACAGAATTCTAGTAAAAATTCTACTCAAACTTATTCATAAAAGTTCCAATGTTCTGGAGGTACAACATCCCCCCTCCAGCGAGAGTTCACTCCTCCCGTTGTCGCCTAGCTGCCCATACAACTAGGTATGTCCACCGCAAAGAAAGCACGTCATGGACACTCCCACCACATAAAAAGCAAGACGTGGGTTCCCACCGCATAAAAAGCAAGTCGTGGGTATCCGCCGCATAAAAAGCAAGTCGTGGATTCAAGAGCCCTAACGAGGAACTCTGCCCCCTGTGATCAGTAGGGGGGTCAGGACTGATTCAACATTGGAAATAAAATGAACATGTCGAGCTAAATTTTCCCTAGCAAACATTCTTTCTTCTTGCAAACAGCATACCCATCAATCATTTCTTTCCTACTTTATACTTAAATGTACTATGCATTCAATGCCGAGGTTCTGTCGGATTTCTCCAACATGTTCGGGGATATGTTCATTCCTAACTAATCGTATGCAATGTTAATTAAACAACTTGAATAGAAATTGGGACCTACCTCTTCCATTTCTTCGTCAATAGCCCGTGAGATGGCCGGTATTTGCTCTTCCATGTGAGCCTTTCCTTTTCCGTTGACATTGCTTGTTCCCGCCTCGCGGTCGTGGGCTCCACCGAAGCGAGTTCTCTTAACCGGGGCCATTTTTCTCACTACTTAAATAATAGACTTGAAAAAAAAGAGCTAAGGTCCGAGAGTAACATGACAAACCAATCGGCAGATTAGATTTATTAAAGACTCCTCCTTATGCACGAGGTTAGATTTTTCCCTTTTTGCCCTAGCAATTTTAAGGGTAATTCTGCATCCACCCCATGGGAAACGACTCTAAGGTTAATTACTTGGCTTAGATGATTAAGAAATTTAGAGTTTTTTTAATTGATTCATGAAAGATATGAAGTAAGCAAGCTCATTCATTTTCCTAGAGCAATATGAAGGTGCAGAGTGACCGCAGGCATGTGTGATGAAAAAACCTTCTTCTTATTGGACTAATGACGGATTAATTTTCAACCTTAATCGCATCTAAATGTGGGAGAAGATTAAGTATAATTTAATTACAACTCTATTGAGTAGTGAAAGATTGAATTCTAACAAATCTACACTATTACTAGCTGACAATTTATTGACTATACCGCCTAGAGAGAGAATCTTTCCTAATCATGCATTAATCCTTGATTAAGCTTAGATGATGAATGGCTGAATAAATTAACTAAATGAATGATAATTATGTAATGAAGTATAGCTATGAAAACTTAGAGAGCAGCTATAGAGAATTATAGCTAAAAGTAGGCATAGTAGACAAGAATTATGAGTGGGTAATGATGATATTAAGAAGAGCAGTAATTAAACCATAATTACCGTGATTAGGGGCTGAGAATCCTCTTAAATTTCTGATGCAATGAATCCTCAAGATGGGAATTTCGGCAGCACCTCCCTCCTTGCTTCTCCTTCAAAAGCTGTGTGTGTGCCGGCAGCACCTTCCCAGTGTGTAGGTGTGTGAGTATGCAATGTGTGTGTGTGAGCATATATGTCTATGTGTGTGTGTGTGTGTAGGCCTTTAAATAGGCTCCTACAAGCTGAAAATCGATTTGTGTTGCTAATTGCATCTGGATGAGCACTCAGTCCTTGTATGGCAAGTCCAGTTGCCTACCCACCAAGTGTCCAGTTGGCTCAGTAAACTGACTCTCACACTGAGTTGCAGGCTTGGCAGCTTCCCCAAGACTCCCACAAAGCAAGAGGGCGCCCCCTAGCTGCTAAAGCAGGTCTGGAGTGGGCTGGGACCTATTCCCACACAGCCTCGGGCCCCCGGTGCCTCCCGGACAATTTTGTGAAAAATTGGTTTTAGGCTAAAACGGGCCATACGAGTCGGATTTTGATGCTGTAAATTGCTATACTAAGCTCTAACTAAGACGTACGGGTCTGAGTACCTGCCATATTTAGCAGCCCCCGGGGTCCGAAAATGCATTTTTTTCAAATTCGGGGTACGGGTGCAGATTTTCGAGACGGTCGAGACTGGATGGGTCGGGTGACCAAAAACTTACTATTTTTAGAAAATTTTCACAAAAATTATTTTAATTCACATTTTGAAGCTTTATAACATTCTAAACACCATGGCACTGACAGAATCTGGAAAACTGCTAAAAATAGTAACTTATTCCATTGTATTCATTTCGTGGTACAGGGTGCTCTTGTGATCGGGTCAGAGACCTTACACATTGCTAAAAAAACCAATTTTGCAACCTTTATTTCTTAATGTAGACTATGTAGAGAGCAAAGAAAATGCCTTCATTGATATTTACAATTAGAAAGGCAAATATTGACCATAAAAAATCAATGTCCACCATGCTTATAAATAATGCTTTAATATATAACATGCCAACTATATTATTTTAATCATAGTTTTGGCATGCATCCCCTTTGGATCAATGGGGATTGAGTAATTTACTAGATAAAAGCATGAAAACATAATCTCAATGACATCTTGGTGTAATACATTCAATATTGGTATCATCAATGAAAAATTTGACCTTCATTCAAACTTTCTCAAAAATAAATAGCATCCTCAAACGCCAGCCTTCGAAGGCTTGGAGCTTTCAAATTTTCATACATAGCATAAAAATTATAAGTTCTGTAACTTATATTTAATTGCTTTGTATTTCTTTATTTTTGAAAAAAAAGTGTCGTACATGATCTCTCTCACATTCTCATTGATGGGTTGCACAATTTAGAGTGAGAACTAGAACTTGTTTCTCCATTGAATCTTTGAGTTCTTATCCTCACCTTGATTCAAGATAGCAAGGTGCTTTCAAATTCTAGTAGTAGCTACGCATTGGTTTCAAATTAAGAGCCTCTAGATCTTGGAACCTTGATTGTGGATGAAGTATTCCATGTAAAACTTGTCTCGAAACCCCCTCAAGCCAGTCCGTGCTGTTGTAGACTATTTTGGAGGAGTTTTGATTCTTATGTTGTATGTATACTACCCCTTGCCATTGAACCAAATTCAACCTCTCTTTTGAGGGAAATTGTAGAAGGGCTCTAGATAAAGGAGAGTCTTTTGGACACCAGGTTGAGGTGGACAATATTGTGGAGCTTTTTACAGAGGGGTCCATCAATAACACCAGTCTTGCAGCCAAACACTCTAAGAAATTCAAAATGAAGTGGCTCTTTTGTCTTGGATTATCTTTTTGGCACTTGTGTCAACCACCTGACAGAGAATGTATTGACAAGCCAATCATGCTTGTACTATAAGTGTGGAATGTACGGTTTCATTAATGTGTGTCATCATGCATTTCACCTTCATTGTACCCTATAGAGGTTGTTTGCCATGATTGGAGTAGTAAAATAAGAGAGAATGAGAGAGAGAGAGAGAGAGAGCACTAGGATCATACCGATGGGAACATGAATGCAAGTGTTTCCCTAGCACAAAGAGCCTGGTATTTGGACTTTGCTACTCGTTTATGTATCATGGATCTCTATTTTATAAAGCATTTATATATATATATATATATATATATATATATATATATATATATATATATATATATATATATATATATATATATATATATATATATATATATATATAGAGAGAGAGAGAGAGAGAGAGAGAGAGAGAGAGAGAGTTATGAACACCCTCGTCATGTAGAGGATGGGAGCTTCATGTGATATTATACATAAAGTGACCCTTAAGCATCCAAGGGTCATAATTTAAAATGATCAAAGGAGAATTTGAAAGGGTAGGGAGTTTTTAACCCCCGTATCTTGAATGTATTTGTATAAACATAATGAGATTTTTGTATGGAGAGAATAACTCCAAAATGTAACGTAATTTGACTATGATAGTTTTTGGTATGTGTGTGACTTCTTTAGAGTCGTGTTCTTAGATGTATAATATGGAAGTATGCATTAGATAGCTTATCAACTCTTAAGTTTTATTGTGCTATGACAAAAGTGTATAAAGTTCTACGTGCTACATAAGCTCCTCTCTATTTGGTTTCTAGGATTTGCTCAATCTTTGATTCACTCATAAAGACCTTGCTCAGTCTTTGGGATTCCTCATGATATGGTTGGCTCCAAAGATTTTTTTAAATGTAATGGGAGATAGATTATGTTCCGTGTGTAACATCAAATAGCGTTGAAACTTCATAATCTTATTTCCTTGGCTTTTTTTTTACTGTGGTTGTAAAACATTTGTGCAATTTGGATTTTTACAGCCTGATACATGATTTTCAATTCATACTTTAATTTTTATAGTAACTTGAAGTCAAGTGTAGAGATGGGGTTATGCAAATCACCTAGTTATTTATGCTGAATAATAGAAATGATAGTATGAGTCATGTCCTTTCAATCCATTAACACAATATTTGTTAATTAAATAGTTAATTTTCTTCAAAGCTAAGAAAATGTTAAGATTAGATAATGAGGTACAATATACTGAAACACATATTGCTTTAGTTGGTCTATTGCATTTTTTATGAACAAATTCTATAGCAACAATATTCATTTTATCCCTTTTTTAGATAAACCTAAGGTTGAAGCCCTTGTAAAAGGGCTAAATAAAGTGATAGAGACATTAAGAAAATATACTTAAGTAGCAACCATTCTAGATTCTAACTCAAGACCCAAAAATATGAGTAGATTCAATTTTCAAGATATTAGGGTAGAGAATAGGGGTATCAAGGGAGACTTTTGAGTAAGCTTTTTATGAAAAATGGACCGATTGGCAAATTTATTGAAGAAGCTCTCCATGAATTTTGTGATAAATTCCCGAATCTTATGCAAAAAGCTCCCTCCACCAAATGAGGGTTAATATCGTAGTTCGTCGTTGAAAATTGTGTTGCTGCATCAACTGACACTGCTACAGCAAGAGCATTATATGACTCCTGATTCTACAAAATAAGCAACAAATTTTTCACCCTAAAATACAACAAAATTAAAATACGAGCATCAAAGTAAATGGTGTTAGATAGAACGTTTTTGATGCAGCATTTGGTCCATTGTACCAATTAGCCAAAGACAATGCATGTGTGCATGATTCAATTATTAAAGGATGCAATGCACGCGGTTGGGGGGGGGGGGGGGGGGGGGGGGGGGAGATGCACTTAACAATTCAATAAAGAAAAACACACCTCAATTGGCATGTTGTTGCTGGTGTGAGTGTGAATAATATTGTAAATGATCGATGAGAAGTTTTTCTATCCAAACTATATATGATCCTTGGTAAGATGATTGATGCATCTGGACCATTAAACATTTGGACATTAAGTGCTTCAACATAGGGGTTCACATGTTTTCTATGAGCACAATAAGAGCTTCAACATAGGATTTCACATCAATTTTATTTTTCATACTTGTAATGAGCTCAAATCAGCTCTAGTGGAAGGGAAGCTTGGAGCTAGCATAATGAATCTTTGCAACATATCGAGACTAACTACTATCAAATTCAATGATACAGAGAGAAATGCAACATTGAATCGCTTAAAGTGGATGACACGGAGAGAAATGCAACATTGAATCCCTTAAACACATGCATTGTGGTTTTGTCATTAACTAGACAAGAGAGCATCTCTCCTCATGGACCATCTATTAGTATATCTTCTGCATTTGAGAAATTTTTCCTCAGGCTTATAACGGAATTGTATGAAATGGTTTTGAAGGACTACTGAAGGAAAGGAGATGTGTTAATGGAGCTGTTTGATGAGCTTGGAGTGTTTGCCAATGTAGCATTGACATTGTATCGACATACAGCAGTGGTCAACTTGCCTGACAACCTTACAGATTCCATCACTTTAGGTTCATTCCTTGATGCCATTTCTCAACTCTCTTCTAATACGTATCCCATACTCAACCAAAACGCCCTAACAACACCATGCTACTTCATTTTCCTCAAGTGTGTCTGTCAAAGTTATCTTATGTTATGCAATAACATTTTTCATTTTTTTATAAGTATTTGCAAAAGCGTGCTGGCAATGCTGCATTATTTTGTTTTATTTTAACGTTTGGTGTTGCATTAAATGTCAAATGTGTTTTGCATCGTTTCCATGTTTCAAGAATTTGATTAATCAATGTCAATGGTGTTCTCTTAAAGTGTTGGTTATAGTTCCTTTCTAGTGAATTGGTGTGACTAGAAACCATGTTATGTATTTGAAAATATTTGATTCAAATTTTTTGAGAGTCCTTTTTTGATATTCTTATGCAGCACTATGTTCACCTATGAAACACTACAACCTCTATGTAGAAGTGGAACTATTGGATTGGCAATAAAAGTTGAAGAGCTTTGATTCATTGAAGTTTAAGAGCGTGTTGAATAAAGCACAGTGCACCAGGGATTTATACCAAACAGCAAGAAAAGATAGCCCACCTGTATTTATGAAGGCTTACACACACCCATTTGTAGTGAAGCTAATGACCCAAATGTTGGAGACACTTCTAGTGGATGACATAGAGAGAAATGCTACATTGAATCCCCTAGACACATGCATTGTGGTTATTTCATTCACTAGAGAGGAGAGATTCTCTATTATCATGGACCAACTACTAGTATATCTATTGCATTTGAGATAATTTTCCCTTGGGCTTGCAACGAAATTGTATGAATGGTTTTGAAAGACTACTCAAAGAAGGGAGATGTGTTAATGGAGCTGTTTCATAAGCTTGGAGTGTTTGCAAATGCATCATGGACATTGTATCAAAATATAGCAACGGTCAACTTTCCACACAACCGTATAGATGTCATCACTTAAGGTTCATTCCTTCTTGCCATCCCCACATCTCTCTTCTAGTACAACCATGGGGCAAAACTCCATATCCCATACTTAACCAAAACACCCTAACAACACCCATTTATAGTGAAGGTAATTACCCAAATGTTAGAGACTCTTATAGTGGATGACACAAAGGGAAACATTTATTGAATCCCATAAACACATGCATTTTGGTTTACTCATTCACTGGAAAACAAAAAATGTCGATGCCCATGGACCATCTATTGGTATATCTATTGCATTTGAGAAAGTTTTCCTTGGGCTTGCAACGGAATTGTATGAAATGGTTTTTAAGGACTACTCAAGGAATGGAGATGTGTTAACAGAGTTGTTTCATGAGCTTGGATTGTTTGCCAATGCAACATGGACATTGTATCGACATATGGCAGTGGTCAACTTACCAGAAAATCATTTAGATGCCTTCCCTGCATCTCTCTTCTAGTACAACCATGAGCCATAACTTTATATCCCCTACTCAACCAAAAAGCCCCTACAACACCATGCTACTATATTTTGCTCAAGTATCTCTCTCTCTCTCTCTCTCTCTCTCTCTCTCTCTCTCTCTCTCTCTCTCTCTCTCTTTGTAGTGTACACATATTTGTATCATTTAAGTGGAAAATGCCATAATTTGTGAATCAATTTTCTTCATCAATATAGGATGGCCTCTGTGTGTGAAGAAAATATTGAGTACCCCCATTGAATTCTACTCAATTATTGTGAAGTATGAATCTTAAAACGGTCCATGTTGACGAGGCTTGTTTTGGGATGCCTTCTGTAGGATATGTGGGTACTTTATGATGGAAAAATAATATTGATTACCCAAACCAATTGTTTCAGCTCTAGCAACCTTGATCACCTTGTTGTATTGCTAAAAAAAAAAACAATTTTGCAACCTTTATTTCTTAATGTAGACTATGTAGAGAGAAAAGAAAATGCCTTCATTGATATTTACAATTAGAAAGTCAAATATTAACCATAAAAAATCAATGTTGCTTTAATATATAACATGCTAACTATATTTTTTTAGTCATAGGTTTGGCATGCATCCCCTTTGGATCAATGGGAATTGAGTAATTTACTAGATAAAAGCATGAAAAAATAATCTCAATGACATCTTGGTGTAATACATTCAATATTGGTATCATCAGTGAAAAAATTGACCTTCATTCAAACTTTCTCAAAAATAAATAGCATCCTCAAACGCCAGCCTTCGAAGGCTTGGAGCTTTCAAATTTTCATACATAGCATAAAAACTATAAGTTATTTAACTTATTTTGAATTGCTTTGTGTTTGTTTATTTTTGAAAAAAAAGTGTCGTACGTGATCTCTCTCACATTCTCTTGATGGGTTGCACAATGTAGAGTTGAAACTAATTGTTGACAAAAAAGTGTCGTACGTGATCTCTCTCACATTCTCTTGATGGGTTGCACAATGTAGAGTTGAAACTAATTGTGAGGGTGAGAGGTAGAACTTGTTTCTTCATTGAATCTTTGAGTTTTTATCCTCGCCTTGATTCAAGATAGCAGGCTGCTTTCAAATTGTAGTAGCTACGCATTGCTTTCGAATTGCGAGCCTCTAGATCTTGGAACCCTCATTGTGGATGAAGTATCCATTTAATACTTGTCCAGAAACCCCCTCAAGCCAGTCCATGGTGTTGTAAACTGTTTTGGAGGAGTTTTGATGCTTATGTTGTATGTATACTACCCCTTTCCATTGAACCGAATTTAACCTCTCTTTTGAGGAAAATTGTAGAAGGGCTCTAGATAAAGGAGAGTCTTTTGGACACCAAGTTGAGGTGGACAATATTATGGAGCTTTTTGGAGAGGGGTCCATCAATAACACCAGTCTTGCAGCCAAACACTCTAGGAAATTCAAAATGAAGTGGCTCTTTTGTCTTGGATTATCTTTTTGGCACTTGTGTCAACCACCTGACAGAGAATGTATTGACAAGCCAATCATGCTAGTACTATAAGTGTGGACTGTACGGTTTCATGCATGTGTGTCATCATGCATTTCACCTTCATTGTACCCTATAGAGGATGTTTGCCATGATTGCAGTAGTAAAATGAATGTGTGTGTGTGTGTGTGTGTGTGTGTGTGTGTGTGTGTGTGTGTGTGTGTGTGAGAGAGAGAGAGAGAGAGAGAGAACTAGGATCATACCAATGGGAACATGAATGCAAGTCTTCCCCTAGCACAAAGAGCACTAGGATCATACCAATGGGAACATGAATCCAAGTCTTCCCCTAGCACAAAGAGCCCAGTGTTTGGATTTTGCTACTCATTTATGTATCATGGATCGCTATTTTATAAAGCATTTAGAGAGAGAGAGCGAGAGAGAGAGTTATGAACACCAACGTCATGTAGAGGATGGGAGCTTCATGTGATAGTATACGTAAAGTGACCCTTAAGCATCCAAGGGTCATAATTTAAAATGATCAAAGGAGAATCTAAAAGGTACGGAGTTTTTAACCCCTATATCTTGAATGCATTTGTATAAACATAATGAGCTTTTTGTATAGAGAGAGTAACTCCAAAATGTAAAGTAATTTGACTATGATAGTTTTATTGCAATATCTGGTGTTGCATTTGATGTCACATGTGTTTTGCATCATTTTCATGTTTGAAGCATTTGATTATAGTTAATGCCAATGGTGTTCTCTTGAAGCGTTGGTTAGAGTTCTCTTCTAGTAAATTAGTGTGCCTAGAAACCATGCTATGTATTTGATAATATCTAATTGAAATTTTTTTAGTATTCTTTTTGATATTTTTATGCAGTACTATGTTCACCTAACAAAGACTATAACCTCTATGTAGATGTGGAACTATTGGCACAGCAATACAAGTTGGAGAGTCATGATGAAGGCTTGCACACACCCTTTTTTAGTGAAGCTAATTACCCAAATGTTAGAGACTCTTATAGTGGATGACATAGAGAGAAACACAACATTGAATCCCTTAAACACATGCATTGTGGTTTTGTCATTCACTAGAGAAGAGAGCATCTCTATGCTCAGGGACGATGTGCACTTTCATGATGATCAAAAGTTATTGCGGTGTCTATAGCATTTCATGATGATCTATCTTCTATGATAGATGAGTATGCTACCGACCCTTATTTTAAAGATGTAATGTCAGACCTTGCTTTGGGAAGAAAGAGGAACCATTCACCTTGCAGGATGGTTATCTTCTCCATGGAAATAAGCTATGTGTTACCCACTCCCTTCGTTAGAAAGTCATGTATGAATCCCCATGCTCCCTATGCGAGGTATAGAGGCATTCAACCTACTCTTCGAGGAGTAGAGACGTACTTCTATTGGCCTACCATGAAAGTGGACATACAAGAGTATGTTTCAAAATGTGTGGTATGCCAAAAGACTAAGTATGATAGAGGGAAGAAACCTGGATTATTCCATCCATTGTGAATCACTAATTCACCATGGGAGAGTATATCCATGGATTTTATCTTTTGATTACCCAAGTCTATCCATGGGAATACAAGAATATGGACAATAGTCAAAAGTTTTAGCAAGCAAGCACACTTTATTCCTGTAAGAAAGACTATTAAGGCACACCAAATGGCAACCCTCTTCATATCTCATATTTTCAAACACCATGGATTACCAACATCTGTCGTGTCAGATAGAGATCCTACAATGACCAGTAATTTTTGGAAAGGTCTTTGAAAATCTAGGTACAAGATTGAATTTCTCTATAGCCTATCACCCATAGACGGATGGCCAAAGTGAGATAGTCAATCTTATGATACTCAATCTACTAAAGACTTATATTACAGAAGTAGATCAATGCTCACAATGGGAGAAGTACTTACCCCTTATAGAGTATGCATAAAATAATATTATCCATACTACTACAGGAAAAGCACCTTTTGAGATCATAGAGGGAAGACCTAAAAGTCCCTTGCTACTTAAAGTACATCGAAAGATCTTCATTGCTGCTGATGAGTATAGCCGTGTCCTACAAGAATCTTTTCAAAAGGTTACGGAGGCTATATCCATCTCTTAACAAAGGCAAAAAGATGTTGCTAACTTGCACAAAAAGGCCTTAACGTTCAAAGGAAATGATTGGATCTTACTCAAGTTTCCCAAGGCTTGATTGAGGCAAATGACAGGCAAATGACAGGCAAAAATCCTATGGGCCATCAAAAGTATTATGCTAAACTAGCAAAAAGGTATTATGGTCCTTTTCAAATCTTGAAGCCAATCAATGACATGGCTTATCAACTCAAGTTGCCCAACCATTGGCTCATACCCTACAAAGGAGAGCCACCAAGAGAACCAATTATTGAAGACCCTCCAAAAATTGAAGACCAAGAAGAGGTGCTACAACCCGAAGCTATCCTTTGGCATAAAGACGAGGTACTACCACATGGTAAGATTATCCGATGGTATCTTATTATCCTTTTGAGGATGCTAGATGAATGCAAGGAATACAACTTAAGAATAGTATAAACCTTGTCAATGGTTACAATGCTACACTAGAGTAAGCAAATGTAAATTCTTTCTCGATGAACAATGTTTTTGTCTTATAAGACTAATCGTCTTTTGTGCACAAGTTTAAATAGTATGCATCATTAAAATCATGTTTGTGATGATGACGTCACTCAAACACCAAGTAGAATTTGTCACTCAACTTTGGGAGTATGATATGGACTAAAGAGCAGACATATTTGGGGCAGCTACGTCTCCCAAGCACCAAATGGACTAGTCATCCATTCTGGAATGATGTCATACGGTGAAAAGGGATCCTCTACCCGCTAAGAAACATAGACTAATGACTAAGACTTTATCTCTTCTACCTCATAGTCGAGGACAATTATGATTTCAAGAGAGAGGTAATGTCATAAAATCTAATATCTAACCAATCCAAATGATTGGTTATTAAATTGATCTTAATGTGGGATAATAAACGAGAACAAGGGTTAGAATATAGACATGTGCTTATGGATATGTCTCAACACGGGGCCAAGGTTAAGGGGTCCAAATGAGAGATGGTATGTTAAAGAGCAATGCTACCTAATGGAGCTTAAAGACCTTAGGGTTAGCTTCATTAAAGACCTCCAAAAGTTAGTGTTAAAAAATCCTTTGGCCTTAGGCAATCTAGGGCTGACCTTGAGGTGGGAATCCTACCCAAGTATAAGGTGCCTGTCGTGCTTGCTAACTAAGGTGCTTAAGGTGTTTGTGGGAACCTTGCCCAAGCTTGAGGTGCTTCTCATGCTTAATTGACTAAGATTCTTGAAGTGTTCAATTCAAACATGATCTCTCAAGAGACATAAATAATTTTCATGCTTAAATGACTAAGGTGCTTGAAGTATTCAATTCAAACATAATATCTTAAGAAGCATAAAAAACACATGTTAAGATCCTTCTCATTTGGCCCTCATGATGTGCTTGAATCCTATTGGATAGGCTTTAAAGGGGTCCAATGAGAATTTAGATGCATAAAACTAAATAATTAAGTTCTTTCTCTCAAAGGAAAAAAAGAGGACACATGTTCAAATGATATAATTAAATATTACAAAAGAGAGAGAGAGAGAGAGAGAGAGAGAGACAGAGAGAAAGGGGGGGGGGGGGGGGGGGGGGTGGACCAAGCATGAGAGGGGGTATACTCTCCCACATCCACACCCAAATACTCTCATTGTGTGAAGTGCAAAGTGCAAGAGCTCCATCTCCTTCTCCAAGCTTGTTGAGAAGTTGAGAGCCCACACCAACACTCTTGGCTATGGAATGCAAATCCAACCAAGAGCCATGCTTCAATGCTTAAGCTTTCCATCTTCTTCATCTTCATTACTATGCTATTGTGCTATGCTAAGCAAGAAGAGTGATAATAAGTGAGAAACTATTTCTTTCTAGTATACATGATTCTTCTTCCTCTTCCCTACCCTCATTCCCCACTAGCTCTCTCCACCTTCAAAGGTGTTTGAGGCCTTCGGACTGAAGCTTGGAATAGTTAATGCTTTTTGCAAAGTTTATGTTATGCTCATGATGCATGAATCTTTCCATCTTCATTGCATCACCTAAGTCACAAGGAACACAAAGATTGTATTGTACCAAGTCTCTCTTGATGGGAGAATCTATAATACAAACGCCTTTTGGAGGGGGGATCGGCTCAAAGTAAATCCGGTCCTCAACTATTGTCATATTCTCTAATACTCTCTCTTGCAAAAGTATTGTTCATGCCAAGTTAATTAAGATTTTGCTACCATCAACTAAGTTCACCCTCTATGTTTTCGAAGTAATCTCACAAAAATGCTTATGCTAATTCTCTTAATTTGGCTATTCTCAAAGTTCATAGGCCAATTACATTACATTGGTATCAGAGCATTTGGTTTCTCTTTTATTGCTTAAGAAGAGAGGTCCTTAAGTAGACTACTAGTGGTAGATTTTGTTAATTATATTAGGATAAGTGGGACTAGGATCTATTATTGGTTTTGTTGAGTCCACTATGTGGGATATCGTGCACACCTCGGGAGCTTTGGTTTTAATAATGGGGTATTTTTAGACTTGCCTATGGCTTTACCATTATTGAGCCCTAAGAATTTCAAAAGCAGCTAGCCCTCTTGACAATTTTGCAATATTAGACCCACTCCACTACTCTCTATAATTAACCAATTCGAGCCGTGGGTGTAGATACTTGAGTGTTGATTTTCAAAGACTAAGAGAAATAGCAACTAAGGTTTTGAATTGCCGAAGAATACACTAAGTAAACAAATAAGTATAATTAGCATGGCTGACAATAACCAAGAGAGTAGAATGAACATTGATAATTTTGATTTTGCACATGAAGGTGCTAATGATGATGCCCCCATGTTTGTCAATTATCTTGTTACGAGGTTGCAGCAAGCTATGGGCAACCCTGCTTTGCAAGCTAAAGTTACTCAACAACTTTGTGCTTATGGGATTTCCCTTCCTCTCCAAGAGGAGAGAGAGCTTAAGAGGCCTCTTGATGAGACCCCCAAAAGAAGAATCTCTCCCATACAAGAGGAGGAACCCAAAGAACAAAAAAGTAATGAATCCCTAAGTTCCTTTGAAGATGTAACTCCACGAAGACGACGGTCTAGCTGATCACCAACTCCTTCCAAGAGGAAATGGTCAACACACAGTCCTCCTCCTTATCACTCCAAAAGGGAAGAGAGGAAACAAAGGAAGAAAAGGTCAAGAAAGAGGTCACCCTCTTCTCCTTCTTCTTCACCTTCCTCCTCTTCCAACAAAAGCTACGGCTATTCTCCTAGAGAATACAAGAGGGGAGGACATCACAAATCATACCTTGCATGGCAAAGGTCACAAAAGCTCAAGAAGTTCAAAGAGGGCAAAAAGAGTATCTCTTTTCTCACCTATGATGGCACCTTTGGTGCCACTGACAAAGTATTGCAATGCCTTCATCCAGCAATTTGATGCGGCCTTTGGAAACGAGGGCTTCATGGAGTCTTTCAAGCTACGCCATGTAGCTATGCACTTCTAGAAATCGGCTCTGTTGGGCTAAAGGTCCGTGTGCCCGGCTGCCCGTTGTTCAGCCGCCCATGTACAGCCATTCATTTACTCATTCATAATAACTATACTCAAAACTACACATTGTAGTGTGAGTACCGCCCCGCCACACACTGTGTCTATCTCCTTCTTCGTGCTGGCTCTCTGTGTGTGTGCTCTCCGATCCCAACAAGTGGTATCAAAGCTTGGTAGTGAGAGCATTGAGAGCTTCATCATCATTGTTGAGTGTGTTGAAAATTGCTGCTGTTTCATTGCCGTTTTTCGGTTTCGCGCACGCGCGCATTTCTAAAGAGCAGAAGGTTTTTCTGAGCTTGGCATTGGAAGGTTCAGCACTCCGCGAGTATTTTCATCAGGTGTCCTAGGGTTTAACCCCCCTTTCGGAGCCATTCGTGCCATTAGAAATCTCATCCGAGCTACAGACTAGGAGCTGCGTTTTTCAGCTCTCTTTGGTAGTTTTCTGCTGCCAGAGCTTCCATAGCCATTACAGGTGCCATTGTTGTAGTGTCTTCCACTTACGTGAGCCCACAGCTCATTTGAGAGTGTGTAGCCTCTTCTTGGAGTGGCCTCATACACACAGATAGAGTGGGAGTTTGGCGACATTGTCTTCTTCGACTACAGGTACAGGTACAGGTACGGGTACAGGCTACAGGTTACAGGGAGCTTTGGATACAGGTTTCTTCTGTGGTTACAAAAACATGTATTTTGAATGTGGGACAGCCATGCATATGGTTGTGGTTTGAGTGGGAGCTTCTACTCTTCTGGGTAGTCTGTTTATGCGTGTTCTTGAGCTACAGGTTTACATCATCTATGTATGTTGATGGATGTGGATATGGCAGTTTGACAGACACTCTTTATGCATGATATTGTGGAGATTTGGTTCACTTATACATAGAGCGGGTTTGCTCTTGCTTGCAGTGTTGCGGTTTGAGTACGGATAGGTACTTGGTTGACAGTAGAGATTGGACTTCGTTGAGCTTGTGCATTGGTTATATGCTCACTTGGATCCATTTATGCTCACGGATTTGTGTAAGCTTGGTCAGCTTATGTCTCTATTGTGGTTATTCAGACATGGAGTATGTTTATGCCTCTATGACAGCTCATTGTTGATGCATTTTGTGGCACGGTTTGCCTAGGCCGGTTGAGTTACAGGTGTCACGGGTTTATGCATTTGTTTGTGGATTTCTACGTACGTTTTTTGACCATATTATGGGCTGATTTATACTCTATGCGTTTGCTCTTTGATTGAGCAGCAGGTGTTGTCAGATTTGCAACACTACTTTGTTGTGGCAGTTTGTTGGTTGGTTACAGGTTTCTCATTGTTGCATTCTTGTTGTAATGGGCACTAAAGAGGACACAGTTTTCAATATTGAGAAGTTGGATGGTGCTAACTTCTCATATTGGAAAAATCAGATTTGGGATGTCTTGGTGCAGAAGAAACAGATTCGACCTCTAAAGTTGCAGGGAGTTAAGCCAGAGAACATGGAGAGGGATGATTGGGAGGAGTTGGATGAGATGTGCAGGTCTACCATTAGGCTTTCCCTTTCAAAGTCTGTTTATTACAATGTGAAAGATGCACAGGGTGGAGCTTATGAGCTATGGCAGCGGATTTGCGATATGTATGATAAGCATTCGGCTACTTCTATGGTGTATTGGATTAAAAAGCTTATTGATTTGCGAATGGAGGAAGGTGCTTCCATGAATGCGTATTTGAATGAGTTCAATACAATTTTCAGCCAACTTGCTACGCAGAAAATTACGTTTGAGGACAATGTAAAAGCTATGTTTTTACTTGTCACGTTGCCTGAGTCATGGGACACATTTAGGACAGCCATAAGTAACTCGGTTCCTGCGGATGAGTTGACAAGTACTAATGTGGAGTCTAGTCTTCTCACGGAAGAGATTAATCGAAAGAATAATGCAGGTAGTAAGTCTTCTAGTGCAATGGTTGTCAGAGGCAGGACTATGGACAAGTATAAGTCCAACAGGGGTAAATCTAGAAGCAAGTCCCGTGCAGGCACAAGTAAAAAGGATGTGGAATGTTTTCATTGTGGTAGAAAAGGCCATTTCAAAAAGGATTGCTACAAGTGGAAAAGGGAAAATGGAGATGGTAAGAAGAAAGACCATGATGCTAAGGACAAGCCTAAGTCCAATGTCAAGATTGAGGAGTTAAATGCAACACAGGGAGAGTGTAGCTCTCAAGATGACCATGTATGTGCTCCGACTAGTGCTACTAGTGAAGAGCTTGGTGATGTGTTGCTTGCATCCTATTTTGATGACGCTTTTCTTCTCACTCATGAGAGTAGTATGCCTATGGATTGGGTCATTGACAGTGGTGCTTCTTTTCACATTACACCTCATAGGTCGTGGTTTCATGACTATGATGCTTCGAGCACAGGTACTGTCAGGATTGCCGATGGGCGTTCTATGCAGATTCATGGCATTGGAAATATTCATTTGGCTATGCCAAACTCTACTATGTTTGTCTTGCAGCGTGTGCGTCATGTGCCGGCTCTTGCAAAAAGCTTGATTAGCATGGGTCAGTTGGATTCACTTGGTTTCAATGTATCTTTTGGTGATGGAGGTTGGAAGCTCACTAAGGGCAGCCTTGTTTTGGTTAAAGGTGCTAAGAGGAATACGTTGTATTCCCTTTGTGTAGCTAGTGTGGCTGATCACATTGTGGGGGTCACTGAGCAACCTCCTGCTTCTTTATGGCATCAGCGTTTGGGGCATATGTCACTGAAAGGTTTGAAGTTGTTGGCACGTGCGGATTACATTCCCGTTTCAGATTTTGGTGGTTTTGAGTTTTGTGAGCATTGCCTTTATGGTCGACATGCTCGGTCTTCTCATAAGAAAAGTGTTCCACACAGATCTTTGGAAAAGCTAGCTTTGGTGCATAGTGATGTATGTGGGCCGATGCCCAATGCTTCTCTTGGAGGTGCTATGTACTTTGTTACGTTCATTGATGATGCTAGCAGGAAGGTATGGGCATACCCCATTCGTAAGAAGGATATGGTGTTTGATATATTTAAGCAATGGTTGGCTCTTGTTGAGAACCAATCAGGTTGTAAGTTGAAGTGCTTACGTACGGACAATGGGGGTGAATTTATGTCTCATGCTTTAACAACATTATGTGTTGAGAAGGGTATACGGCGCGAGCTTAGTGCTCCCTATACACCTCCTCAAAATGGTGTGGCAGAGCGCATGAACAGGACTATACAGGAAAAAGTCCGTAGTATGCTTTCTATGGCTGGTTTGTCAAATGGATTTTGGGCTGAAGCTGTTGCCACTTCTGTGCATTTGATAAATCGTTCACCTAGTGTTCCTTTGGGCTTCAAAGTGCCTGAAGAGGTATGGACAGGTTTGCCACCTTCGTATGGTCACCTTCGTGTTTTTGGCTGTGAAGCTTATGTACATGTACCTAAGGCAAAACGCAGCAAATTGGATCCAAAGAGCAAGAGATGTATCTTCTTGGGTTATGGTAGCTCTGGTGAGATGGGTTATCGATTGTGGGATCCTATTGACAGGAAGATTGTGCGCAGCCATGCTGTTGTTTTTCATGAGGACTCTATGTATAGAGCATCACCGCGAACGGTTGAGGTTCGGCGTGTGATATTTGAGGAGGATGGTCATCGGTATGATTGTCCCATGGCTGCTCGTGGGCAGCCCATTGACCCTCAAGTGGGAGATCAGCCCTTGTTGGGAGATCATGTAGATGTGGGACAGCCAGATGCACCTCCTGCACAGTCTTTGAGGCGTTCAGAGCGGCGTGCAAGATAGCCTCAGCGTTTTGTGCCTTCTATGGATTATGTATTGTTGACTGATTGCATGGAGCCTTCATGTTATGATGAGGCCATGTCTAGTGTTAACAAGCTCAAGTGGGAGCAGGCTATGCAGTCAGAGATGGATTCATTGATCCAAAATGAAACGTGGGAGCTTACTCCTTTGCCAAAGGGTAAGAAGGCACTACCATGCAAGTGGGTTTACAAGATAAAATTGTGTTCAATGGATGCAAAGCCTAGGTACAAAGAAAGGCTTGTGGCTAAAGGATTCAAGCAACAGAAGGGCATTGATTTTGACGAGATCTTCTCCCCAGTGGTGAAGATGTCTACTTTGCGTATGTTGTTTGCCTTGGTAGCTACAGAAGACATGGAGTTGAAGCAAATGGATGTAAAGACAGCTTTCTTACATCCGGACTTGCACGAGGATTTGTACATGGAGCAACCAAGTGGGTTTGTTATTCATGGTTCAAAGAAGATGGTATGCCGGCTTCTTAAGACCTTGTATGGGCTGAAGCAATCATCTCGTGAATGGTATCGTAAGTTTGATGCATTCATGAGTTCATTGGGCTATGTACGCAGTTATGAGGACCCATGCCTCTATACTCGCAAGGCTGCAGATGGTAGTCTTATTGTTTTGGTTTTGTATGTGGATGACATGTTGATCGCAGGGAAGTGTATTTCTGATGTGGATGCCTTGAAACATAGGCTACATGAGACCTTTTCCATGAAGGATCTTGGGGATGCCAGTCATATTTTGGGTATGCGGATCACTCGTGATCGTTCTCGCAAGATGCTCTTTCTTAGTCAGAAAGACTACATTGACAGGGTGCTTGAGCGTTTTCATATGGAAGGGGGGAAGGCCATTAGTACCCCGTTGCCTCCATATGTAAAACTCAGCCATGATGAATGCCCTCAGACAAATTTGGAGACTACAGAGATGTCTCAGATTCCCTATGCGTCAGCTGTTGGTTCCTTGATGTATGCCATGGTGGCTACGCGTCGAGATCTTGCTCATGTAGTTGGTGTGGTTAGCAGGTACATGTCTAACCCGGGCAAGCGTCATTGGGATGCAGTGAGAGGTATTCTCAGATACTTGAGAGGGACTTCAGAGTTGTCCCTATGTTATGGTGAGAAGGATATGTATGTTTGCGGATATACAGATTCAGACTATGCAGGGTCAGTGGACTCGAGGAAGTCTACTAGCGGCTATGTGTTCACAGTTGCAGGTGGACCGGTTTCGTGGGCATCACATTTATAGCCATGCGTTGCTTTGAGCACTACAGAGGCTGAATATATGGCTACCACTGAGGCTGCCAAGGAGGCCGTATGGCTCTCACGACTAGTGGGAGATCTTGGTATGGCTGGTGATGCTCCGATTCTACATTGTGATAGCCAGAGTGCCATAGCGTTGGCACGGAATCCTGTCTTCCATGCGAAGACAAAGCACATTGAGGTGAGGTATCACTTCATACGAGAGGTGCTAGAGGACAAGCGCATAGAGCTTGTCAAGGTACACACTGACGATAACCCTGCTGATCTACTCACGAAGTCGTTACCCTCACAGCGGTTTGCACACTGTAGATCGCTGATGGGTATGGCTTGACTTCTTTTGCTGTACTTTGGCCACTTTAAAGGCACACTGCCTTTAAGTGGGAGATTGTTGGGTTAAAGGCCCGTGTGCCCGACTGCCCGTTGTTCAGCCGCCCATGTACAGCCATTCATTTACTCATTCATAATAACTATACTCAAAGCTACACATTGTAGTGTGAGTACCGCCCCGCCACACACTGTGTCTATCTCCTTCTTCGTGCTGGCTCTCTGTGTGTGTGCTCTCCGATCCCAACAGGCTCGTCAATTGTGGTAATGGTGAAGCCCCAAAGACATGGAAAACTCTATGAGTTTCCATCATGAAGCAATTCCTTGCAAGCGATGCAAAGGACAAAGTACTTAATGGTGAAATTTGAAGCTTCTCTCCCATGAATCTATTCACAAATATGTGGACAAGTTTTGGGATTTACATCTCAAGGCTACCGTCTTCCAAAAGATAGACTTCATCGAGCAAAAGCAACAATTTTGTGTGGGAAATGGCCGAGTATGTCAACTCCCAACGGCCTGGTTCTATCACCGAAGTAATCCACCACACCACGGTTGCTTCCCACATTTCCAACAAGGGGCTAGACGGAATTTTTTTTAATTCAACATTTGGTGTTGCATGTTATGTCACATGTGTTTTGCATCGTTTTCATGTTTGAATCATTTTCATTATAGTCAATGTCAATGGTGTTCTCTTGAAGTGTTGGTTACAATTCTCTTCTAGTGAATTGGTGTGTCTAAGAACCATGCTATGTATTTGAGAATATCTAATTCAATTTTTTTGAGTATTCTTTTTTGATATTTCAATGCAGCACTACATTCACCTATGATACACTACAACCTCTATGAAAATGTGAAACTATTGGCATGGCAATACAAGTTGAATATCTTTGATCCATTGCAGTTTTGTTCATGTTGAATCAAGCACAGTGCACCAAACATTTGTATCAAACAGCAAGAAAAGATAGCCCACTAGTATTTATGAAGGCTTACACACACCCATTTGTAGTGAAGCTAATGACCCAAATGCTGGAGACTCTTATGGTGGATGACACAGAGAGAAATGCTACATTAAATTCCCTAAACACATGCATTGTAGTTTTGTCATTCACCAAAGAATAGAGCATCTCTATTCTCATGGACCATCTATTAATGACCCAAGTGAC